>NC_135807.1:31235259-31558586 GCF_964213995.1 Mustelus asterias | reverse complement strand
GGGTTTTCCCAATTATCCAACATTAAAGTGGCAGAGAATGCAAGTACATCCATAGAATAGTGTAAATGCATTATGTTGTTTTGCAGGATTACCACTGATCCTTCAGCCGCAGTTATAGCTGACAATCAAGAGAATCCAAATAACAATATAAACAAGTCTAATTCTATGGCGGGAATTTTACCATTCAGAATCTAAGGGCTGGATCCGGGCGTAATGCAGATCCGAGCCCGGAATCCTCTTTGCAGCGCGCCCATACGCTTTTTGCCGGCTCTGATCCGATCCGTGCTGTGGGCGGGGCTTAGCGCTGCCAGAACGTTCGGAGCTCTGAACTGCCCATGCGCAGTTTGAAAAAAACTCCGAAGCAGCGCGCCCGAACGTGAAAGAAAAAACAGCAGGGGGGGAATTTGACCATTTTGAGTCTAACTGCTGAATCCGGGCGCCACACCCACCCCCCCCCCCCCAGAGGATGAAACGTCACACCCCCCCTTCTCCCACCCTCCCCCAGAGGATGAAACGTCACAACCGCCCCCCGCCCCCCCCCCCCCCGCTCCTCCCCCACGACCAGAGGATGACCTGGGTCAGAGAGCCGTTGCAGTCTCTAACCCCGCTCTTCAGAAGCTGCAGCGACGACTTCAGACTTTTATTTTGCAGGTCGGTAACAGCGCGGATGCGGATCGGGCCAGAAGACGGTAAAGTGGGATTTGGCGGTAGAGTTGGGCGCGCGGTTCATTAAGTCGATATAAATGCATGCAAATGCATTTAAATCGTCGGGCCGCCCGATCCGGGCGTGGACCGGACCCGCGCCCGAATCGGGTGTCGGTAAAGCCGCGATCTGCTCGGATTCGGGTGCAGATCGCGTTAAAGGCCCGGCGCCCAACTTTACCGCGATTTCGCGCCCGAAAACGGGCGCAAATGTTTGGTAAAATCGGGCCCATTATCTTTTCAACCTAAATCCAGTTCCTGATATCCGAGAATATTTTCATTATTTGATTCTGCATTTAAACATACTAATGATCCAGATCTTCTGGTTGTTGGAAACTGGATGTATGACTCAAGATGTGGTCAAGACCCTACGGAATACTTGAAGTACTGACCTCCATGGGAATTGCATGGGATGTTTGAAGTTCCCTGTATTTCCCCTACTGCCTGAGAACCTCCAGGAATGTGTCTGACTCTGAGTTGCGTCAGAGACTTCAGACACACCAGTTGTACTTAACTGGATAATTACCCAGCAAACATTAGACAGGAAAATTCAAGGCTAAGTAACTACAGAACCAACCCACAAATCAATTGCTACCACCCCCTCCATGACTACCCTTGACCCCGCAACCCAATACAACTATGCCACCGACCACATGGCTAATTTCACTACCCCCAAACCAGACATGACAACCCCACCCATTCCAATCAGATTAAATCCCTGACCCACTTACCCTCTCACCCACTTATCCTCTCACGCACTTACCCAAACATAGCAGAGAGGATTACAGCATGGAAACAGGCTCTTCGGCCCAACTTGTCCATGCCGCCCTTTTCTTCCCACTAAGCTAGTCCCAATTGCCCGCGTTTGGCCCATATCCCTCTAGACCCATCTTACTCATGTAACTGTCTAAATGCTTTTTAAAAGACAAAATTGTCCCCGCCTCTACTACTACCTCGGGCAGATTGTTCCAGACACTCACCACTCTCTGTGTGAAAACATTGCCAGCCTGGACCCTTTTGTATCTCTCCCCTCTCACCTTAAACCTATGCCCTCTAGTTTTAGACTCCCCTACCTTTGGGGAAAGAATTTAACTATCTGCCTTATCTATGCCCCACATTATTTTATAGACCTCTATAAGATCACCCCTAAGCCTCCTATGCTCCAGAGAAAAAAGTCCCAGTCTATCCAGCCTCTCCTTATAACTCAAACCGTCAAGTCCCTGTAGCATCCTAGTAAATCTTTTCTGCACTCTTTCTAGTTTAATAATATCCTTTCTATAATAGGGTGACCAGAACTGTACACAGTATTGCAAGTGTGGCCTTACCAGTGTCTTGTACAACTTCAACAAGACCTCCCAACTTCTGTATTCAGTGTTCTGACCAATGAAACCAAGCATGCCGAATGTCGTCTTCACCATTCTATCTACCTGTGACTCCACTTTCAAGGTGTCTGTACCCCTAGATCTCTTTGTTCTGTAACTCTCCCCAATGCCCTACCATTAACTGAGTGAGTCCTGTCTTGGTTCGATCTACCAAAGTGCATCACCTTGCATTTATCTAAATTATCTAAATGTACCTGAATAGCACAAGCCCAAGCATCTAAAGAAAAGAATTAACTGAAGTTTGTCAAGGTGCCTTGGGTCAGAGGGCCACAAACTGCCCTCTGAGTCGGAATGTTGGGAGACTTCAATATATAACCCACTTCAGTGCAGCACTGAGGAAATGCTAAACTTGAAGATGTTGGATTAGACGTTAAACACCTCCTGGCAGTATTTGAGGAAAGTTCTCCATGGCATCTTCACTAATATTTAACATTTTAAATATCACCAAAATAGATTGTGGTCACTATATCAATTTTTGTTGAGGGACCATTCCGGGGATGGTGGGGCTGATGTATGAGGAGAGGTTGACTAGGTTAGGATTGTTTTTGCTGGAATTCAGACAAATGAGGGGGGGATCTCATAGAGACTTATAAAATTCTAACAGGACTAGACAGGGTAGATGCAGGGAGGATATTCCCGATGGTGGGGGAGTCCAGAACCAGGGGTCACTGTCTGAGGATTCAGGATAGATCGTTTAGGACGGAGATGAGGAGACATTTCTTCACCCAAAGAGTGGTGAGCCTGTGGAATTCATTACCACAGGAAGTATTTGATGCCAAAACATTGAATGTATTCAAGAGGCGGCTAAATATAGCACTTGGGGTGAATGGGATCAAAGGTTATGGGAAAAAGCAGGATTAGGCTACTGAGTTGGACGATCAGCCATGATCATAATGAATGGCGGAGCAGGCTCGAAGTGCCAAACAGCCTTCTCCTGCTCCTAGTTTCTATGACCTTTGGGTGCCATGTTTCACCACATTACAACCATGACTACAATTCAAAGTACTTAATTGTCTGTAAAACTTTTTAAAGTTAAAGAAGCAAGTTACTTTCTGTTCAGAGCTGCCGTGAGTAAATGGTTGCTACAGCCGCATTAATTGTCCGTGGAAAATCCATCATTAGCCCAATCAATGTGAAATAGATCTGCACTAACTACAAAGACATCAGTGCTGAGGAAATGGACTATCTTTCCCAATGTCACATTCAGTGCCAAGTAGTTAATATTCACAAGCCATGATGAATCAGATGATGAGCTCGGTGGCCTCTACACCCTGGCCCTATCTCTGCTTAAACGAACACCCATTGCTGTACCAATCTGTTGTTATTTCACACACACCGTCGCCCTGCTGATTCCTCACAGTGCAATAACCAGTTTGATTTCACTGATTTACGAGCATATTTTTTCCCATGGACTTGTGACCACTTCAGATATTTTTAATGCTACCCAAAGTGATTTCACTTAGGATTGTTGCAACTGCAGATTCTTCTTCAGAGTTCCATTTGAGTCTACTTACAGAAGGGAAGTTGCAATTGAACCCGATGCTCCCAACCACATAAATGATGAAATCTGAGTTCATTCCAACTCATAGCAAAGAAGGGGAAATGAAACATGTCACAATATCCAGCGGCGCACTTTAGTTTGTGCCATCATTTCTGTGATTTGATCTTAGGGTGGCACGGTGGCACAGTGCCACACAGCGCCAGGGACCCGGGTTCAATTCTCGGCTTGGGTCACTGTCTGTGCAGAGTCCGCATGTTCTACCCGTGTCTGCGCAGGTTTCCTCCGGGTGCTCCGGTTTCCTCCCACAGTCCGAAAGTTGTGCTGGTTAGATGAATTGGCCATGCTAAATTCTCCCTCGGTGTACCCGAACAGGCGCCGGAGTGTGGCGACTAGGGGAATTTTCACAGTAATTTCATTGCAGTGTTAATGTAAGTCTACTTGTGACAAATAAATAAACTTTAAAAGCTTTTATAAGCTAAGTCCCATGGACTTTGAAATTATGACTTATGAATATATAGGGGGATATTAACTGCCACGAGGTTTCAGCAGGGCAGCTGGGGGGGAGGACAAATGTCAACACTCCTTCTCAACAACATTAGTTTAAGGCTATTTTAACTCATTTTCACCCTGCCAATCAGCTGCCTGTATCAAACAGTGACCGATGAAACATGACACCACACATGTTCAGGAACTTGTGGGCATTTGCAGCAGTATTTTGTCCCAGTTCAGAAATCTGAGACAGAATCTCCACAATGCAGCATCACCGACCACTTCTTTCTGTGGAACATTTTCCCAGCCAGCTGATGCAATTGTCTGCAGCTCTGCCCTTAATTAACAGAAGTTCAAAAGACAACTGACAACCATTTCATTGCTTATGCAGCATGGTGGAGGGGAGGTGATGGCCGAGTGGGATTATCGCTAGACTGTGAATCCAGAAACTCAGCTAATGTCCTGGGGACCCGGATTCGAATCCCGCCACGGCAGATGGTGGGCTTTGAATTCAATAATAAAAATGTTTCTGGAATTAAGAATCTACTCTTGACCATGAAACCATTGCCGATTGTCGGAAAAACCCATCTGGTTCACTAATGTTCTTTAGGGAAGGAAATCTGCTGTCCTTATCTGGTCTGGCCTACATGTGACTCCAGACCCACAGCAATGTGGTTGACTCTCAACTGCCCTCGGGCAATTAGAGATGGTCAATAAATGTTGATGTGGAGATGTGGGTTCATGTCACACTATTTGTAACCCCCACAGAGTTTCACTGGCTGTCTTGTCTGGAGACAATACGCATCTTTTTAGCCTGTCTTGATGCTCTCTCCACTCACGTTGTTTTGTTTCTTAAAGACTTGATTAGTTGTAAGTATTCGCATTCCAACCATTATTCATGTAAATTGAGTTTGTGTCTTTATATGCTCTGTTTGTGAACAGAATTCCCACTCACCTGAAGAAGGGGCTTGGAGCTCCGAAAGCTTGTGTGGCTTTTGCTACCAAATAAACCTGTTGGACTTTAACCTGGTGTTGTTAAACTTCTTACAATAAATGTTGGCCAGCCAGCGATGCCCATGCCCAATGAATGACTGAATAAATAAGGGTGGCACAGTGATTAGCATTGCTGCCTCACAGAGCCAGGGACCGGGGTTCAATTCCAGCCTTGGAAGTCTGTACATTCTCCCTGTGTCTGCGTGAGTTTCCTTCAGATGCTCTGATTTCCTTCCACAGTCTAAAGAAGTGTGGGTTAGGTTGGTTGGCCATGCTAAATTATCCATAAGACCATAAGACCATAAGACCATAAGACATAGGAGCGGAAGTAAGGCCATTCGGCCCATCGAGTCCACTCCACCATTCAATCATGGTTGATTTCAACTCCATTTACCCGCTCTCTCCCCATAGCCCTTAATTCCTCGAGAAATCAAGAATTTATCAATTTCTGTCTTGAAGACGCTCAACGTCTCGGCCTCCACAGCCCTCTGTGGCAATGAATTCCACAGACCCACCACTCTCTGGCTGAAGAAATTTCTCCTCATCTCTGTTCTAAAGTGACTCCCTTTTATTCTAAGGCTGTGCCCCCGCGTCCTAGTCTCCCCTGTTAATGGAAACAACTTCCCTACGTCCATCCTATCTAAGCCGTTCATTATCTTGTAAGTTTCTATCAGATCTCCCCTCAACCTCCTAAACTCCAATGAATATAATCCCACGATCCTCAGACGTTCATCGTATGTCAGGCCTACCATTCCTGGGATCATCCGTGTGAATCTCCGCTGGACCCGCTCCAGTGCCAGTATGTCCTTCCTGAGGTGTGGGGCCCAAAATTGCTCACAGTACTCCAAATGGGGCCTAACCAGTGCTTTATAAAGCCTCAGAAGTACATCCCTGCTTTTGTATTCCAAGCCTCTTGAGATAAATGACAACATTACATTTGCTTTCTTAATTACGGACTCAACCTGCAAGTTTACCTTTAGAGAATCCTGGACTAGGACTCCCAAGTCCCTTTGCACTTTAGCATTATGAATTTTGTCACCGTTTAGAAAATAGTCCATGCCTCTATTCTTTTTTCCAAAGTGTACAACCTCGCACTTGCCCACGTTGAATTTCATCAGCCACTTCTTGGACCACTCTCCTAAACTGTCTAAATCTTTCTGCAGCCTCCCCACCTCCTCAATACTACCTGCCCCTCCACCTATCTTTGTATCATCGGCAAACTTGGCCAGAATGCTCCCAGTCCCGTCATCTAGATCGTTAATATATAAAGAGAACAGCTGTGGCCCCAACACTGAACCCTGCGGGACACCACTTGTCACCGGTTGCCATTCTGAGAAATAACCTTTTATCCCAACTCTCTGCCTTCTGTCTGACAGCCAATCGTCAATCCATGTTAGTACCTTGCCTCGAATACCATGGGCCCTTATTTTACTCAGCAGTCTTATTTTACTCCCTTAGTGTTGAGGGGATTAACAGGGTAAATACGTGGGGTTGTGGGGTTAGGTGGGATTGTTGTTGTGAAGGTTCAATGGGCCAAATGGCCTCCTTCTGCATTGTAGCCATTCTATGATTATAGCTCTAAATCATGAGGAGATACTCAAGTATCTGGATCTGCCTCCACTGCTAGGAGGAACACATTGAAATTAGCTAAAGGCACAAAATTTCCCCTTGTGCCAATAATAGAAAGACTGATGTAATGATCCCTCTAAAGAGAATGTAAAAGTCACCATGCTCCCATGTTCAGAAAATAAGAAAAATGAGAGGGAATATTGAATGAAAATGTCGAGTATTTCAATGTTATTTTTATTTATAAGCAGACATTTGAGTTAATGCAAAAGCAAAATATTGCAGATTTTGGAAATCTGAAATGAGAATAAAAATTGCTGGAAATACTCGGCAAGTCAAGCAGCATCAGTGGAGAGAGATACAGGGTTAATGTTTAGTTCCAGATGACCTTTGACTCAGACTAATTAAAGGTCATCTTGACCTGAAACATTAAGAACAAAGAACAAAGAAAATTACAACACAGGAACAGGCCCTTCGGCCCTCCAAGCCTGCACCGACCATGCTGCCCGACTTAACTAAAACCCCCTACGCTTCCGGGTACCATATCCCTCTATTCCCATCTCATTCATGTACTTGTCAAGACGCCCCTTAAAAGTCACTACTGTATCCGCTTCCACTACCTCCCCCGGCAACGAGTTCCAGGCACCCACCACTCTGTGTAAAAAATCTGCCTCGTACATCTCTTTTAAAACTTGCCCCTCGCACCTTAAACCTGTGCCCCCTAGTAATTGACTCTTCCACCCTGGGAAAAAGCTTCTGACTATCCACTCTGTCCATACCTCTCATAATCTTGTAGACTTCTATCAGGTCTCCCCTCAACCTCCGTCGCTCCAGTGAGAACAAACCAAGTTTCTCCTCTTAGCTAATGCCCTCCATACCAGGCAACATCCTGGTAAATCTTTTCTTTAAGGCTGGAATGTTGCAGCTGTTCACGCCGGCGGGATTTTCCCATCCCGCTGCAGTGAACGGAGATTTGGCTGGGCGCCAGTTCTCTGAACTTGCTGCAGCTGGAGCATGGCGTGAATGGCCGATAAGATTGTGGCCTAACTCTGTTTCTCTCTGCAGATGCTTCCTGACCTACTGAGTGTTTGCAACGTACTTTTATATTATTGTTTGAGATAACGGGGGTGATTCTCCCATCCCGCTGCGCTGATTTTTTGTGGTGCGCTTAGATTTTGAGAAGACATTTGACGAGGAGCCTACACAAAATAAAAGCTCATGGTGTATAAAGAACAAAGAAAAGTACAACACAGGAACTGGCCCTCCGGCCCTCCAAGCCTGCGCCGACCATGATGCCCAAACTAAACTAAAACAAAACCTTCTGCCCTTACTTGGTCTATATCCCTTATTCCTTCCCTATCCATGTACCTATCCTTTTTTTCACGGGATGGTGGAGGGGGAGGTGGAGTTCTTCCACAATCCACTGTTGAGTCGTGTTGATGGAGCTGACTTCTCCCAGAATGCTCCTGTGCTGCCACTGTTGGATGCTCTTCCTCATGTTTATCACTTGGGGGGGAGTGGGGGGGTGGCCCTTCCATAACCCACTTTCCAGTCATGGTGACTGAGCCACCTTTTCCCAGAATGCTCCTCTGCCGCCTCTACTTAAGCAGTGCAGTGGGCCAGGAAAATCGCACCCCACATCTGGAGTATGGTATTGAGTTCTGGTCTCCTTATTTAAGAAAAGACATAATTTTCATCAGAAGCAGTTCGATTGACTAATTACTGGGATAAGAGGGTTATTCTGTGAGGAAAGGTTGGACAGGTTGGGTCTGTATCTATTGGAGTTCAGAATAATGAGATGTGATTATATTGAAACAAAGATTCTGAGGGGACTTGGCAGGGTGGATGCTGAAAGAATGTTCCCCCTATGGGACCGAGCAGAACTAGTAGGGGACATGTTTAAAAATATGCAGTCTCCCATTTAAGATGTGAGAATTATTTTTCTCTGAGGGCTGAGAGTCTTTTCCATGGAGAACAGTGGAGACATTGTCATTAAATATTTTTAAGGCTGAGTTAGATGCTTGATTGAGAAGGGAGTAAGAAGTTGTAGGGATAGGGAGTTCAGGCCACAATCAGATCAGCCATGATCATATTTAAATGTGGTGCAGGTTCAGGGGGCTGAATGGCCTACTCCTCTTAACTTATGTTTATATGCTACCCACTTATCCACCTCACCCGTATAAGAACATAAGAACATAAGAAATAGGAGCAGGAGTAGGCCATCTAGCCCCTCGAGCCTGCCCCGCCATTCAATAAGATCATGGCTGATCTGAAGTGGATCAGTTCCACTTACCCGCCTGATCCCCATAACCCCTAATTCACTTACCGATCAGGAATCCATCTATCCGTGATTTAAACCCGTCTCACTCCCCTATCAACTTACATACTTCACCTATCCTATCCATTGTTAACCGCTTAGCCTCTTACCCACCTCATCCTCCTAGCCACCTACCTACCCACCCAACTTCCCACCTCGCCTACTTAGCTCACCGAACTACCCAGAGTACCACCTACCGCCTACCCCCTACCCATTCACATGCTCATCTATTCATTCATCCGTTTTCTAACATTGGAAGATTGGACATTTAAACTCACCAGCTTGTTCCATGAAAAGGGCTCTTCACCCAGCTCTGCTTCATTCTGACAGAGCTCTCCGATGAAATCTGCACTGTGCATTTCTGGGAAAGCCAGACTCAGAAGGTACCAGGTTTTGCGAGTTTACCCGGGCAGCAGCAATCCTGCAATCATTAGTGCTGCTCGGACAATGCAGGTCATTGCCTTTCCTTCTATTGCTGCAGGAGGCTGGATGAGTCAATGGTTTATAGACTTGCTCCTGCTTTCTTTTCTTAGGTATGGAAGCCTTGCTGAGGGTACCTTTTCCTTGAAAGGATGTTTCCCCTATGGGAGCAATGTCTGACCAATATGAGATGCCCTTAATCACCGCCTTGTTGTACCTGTTAGTCTCAGATACTTTCAACCAGTTTACTTACTCCAAGATTTTACCCCGGTGCCCTTATTTGCAAGGTGGACAAAGGACAAACACAAGTAAAGATTCAACAAGTTTATTAACCCTTAAATTACCCACATAAAACAAGAGGATACCCCAGCAGATTCAAGTATACTACCCGTAAAGATGGCTTGGTTAAACTGCAGGCCCGATTCTCTGAGTCCCTCTGGTCTGTTGTCACGAAGGTGAGTCTCGATGGCCGCTTCTTCCTTCCTTCCTTGTCTGGTCAGTCTTCCGAATGGTCACAGCTGTCTCCCCTGTCGAGTCTTCGCTCCTGTGTGCCTCTGAGTGTGTCCCTTTATCCCCAGCCTGCTTGCCTTTCCAGAAACTCCTCTGGCTTCTGGCCAATGAGGTCCCAGGAGGGGGTTCCAATACCCAGTGGGTTTCTTAATGTCTGCCTGACAGGACATCAGGGTCCGCCCCCCAGGTGTCCATCTCCATGTTGTTAAACTTGTTATCCGGTAAGGTTTCTACAGGATCTCTTGGTGACAGAAAGTCTGGCCCGATCTGGGCTTCTAACAATAGACCGATGCATTTCAATGAGGTGCCATGATCTCCTGCTAAGTCTCAAGTAGAGTGTAACGACCTTTGATGGGTGGTTGATGGGTCAGGCCCAGACACATTTGTGTATTGTACAATTGGCCTGCCTGCGGTTTGACTGTGTTTGATTTCAATGTGCCTAATTCTTTAATTTAGGATATCCAATTTTATCAGCCTTAAAACTAGGCCCTGTTTATATCACCACAACCTATTTTCTGGGGCTGAATTTTTAACAAGGTCCAGTTCGCCGACCTCTGATTAAATATTC
This sequence comes from Mustelus asterias, assembly GCF_964213995.1. Classification (NCBI taxonomy): domain Eukaryota; kingdom Metazoa; phylum Chordata; class Chondrichthyes; order Carcharhiniformes; family Triakidae; genus Mustelus; species Mustelus asterias. The sequence goes on along the minus strand of NC_135807.1, from coordinate 31,548,138 downwards.
AGCCCCTGCTGTCCGCAGACACACATTTCACACAGTGAAACAATTTACCATACGGGCGGCACGGTAGCGCAATCATTAGCACTGCTGCCTCACAGCGCCAGGGACCCGGGTTCAATTCCAGCCTGTCTGTGTAGAGTTTACATGTTCTCCCTGTGTCTACGTGGGTTTCTTCTGGGTGCTCCGGTTTCCTTTCACAGACCAAACACGTGCAGGTTAGATTGATTGGCCATGCTAAATTATCCCTTGCTGTCAGGGAGACTATCAGGGTAAATACGTGGGGTTACGGGGGATAGGGCCTGGGTGGGATTGTTGTCGGTGTAGGCTCAATAGGCCGAACAGCCTCTGTCTGCACTGTAGGGATTCTATGATTCACCACCTCATAAAATAGAGGCAAATGCAGTTCAATGTGCCAAGGTGATCAAGGGACGAATCCTTGTATGATTCTCCCCTCCATAACACCCGTGTGTGCAGATAACAAGTGTAGCAAAGACATCAGTTAAATCCAGTTGAGAAACAAGCCTGGCCTCTTCCTGGCTCAAGTCTATTTTTTGCACTTTGAAAACTGAGCAGCTGGGGGCGTGTGACAGCCCTCAGGTCAATGAACACAGAACTCTAGTTTTATTTTCAAATGTACAAAGGTATTTTGGAAAGTTTGATAAATTATACAACCTTTTTTTTTGCTGTTGTTGTTCGTATCATTCAGAACATTGAAGAACCTTCTGGAAAATCTGAGAGTAAAACAGCTTTCTATCAAGCTCTTCAGAATGCGCTGGGAGGAGAAATGTCCAACTCACTCGTCAAGTCTGCAGCCACTTGGTTTTACTCACTACAGCACTCGCTGGCTGATTACTCCGCCTTCTCTAGGGCTTTGGAGAATGCCACACGGTAAGTACACTGTACAGAGCGTAGTTCGCTTTATCTCACATCCTTGGGGCTTTTCATAGAACATAGAACATAGAACAGTACAGCACAGAACAGGCCCTTCGGCCCACGATGTTGTGCCGAGCTTTATCTGAAACCAAGATCAAGCTATCCCACTCCCTATCATCCTGGTGTGCTCCATGTGCCTATCCAATAACCGCTTAAATGTTCCTAAAGTGTCTGACTCCACTATCACTGCAGGCAGTCCATTCCACACCCCAACCACTCTCTGCGTAAAGAACCTACTTCTGATATCCTTCCTATATCTCCCACCACGAACCCTATAGTTATGCCCCCTTGTAATAGCTCCATCCACCCGAGGAAATAGTCTTTGAACGTTCACTCTATCTATCCCCTTCATCATTTTATAAACCTCTATTAAGTCTCCCCTCAGCCTCCTCCGCTCCAGAGAGAACAGCCCTAGCTCCCTCAACCTTTCCTCATAAGACCTACCCTCCAAACCAGGCAGCATCCTGGTAAATCTCCTCTGCACTCTTTCCAGCGCTTCCACATCCTTCTTATAGTGAGGTGACCAGAACTGCACACAATATTCCAAATGTGGTCTCACCAAGGTCCTGTACAGTTGCAGCATAACCCCACGGCTCTTAAACTCCAACCCCCTGTTAATAAAAGCTAACACACTATAGGCCTTCTTCACAGCTCTATCCACTTGAGTGGCAACCTTTAGAGATCTGTGGATATGAACCCCAAGATCTCTCTGTTCCTCCACAGTCTTCAGAACCCTACCTAGCATCATAGAATCCCTACACTGCAGAAGAGGCCATTCAGCCCATCGGGTCTGCACTGACTCTCTGACAGAGTATCTTACCCATGCCCTATCCCTGTAACCCCAGACATTTCCCTTGGCTAATCCATCTAACCTGCATATCTTTGGACTATGGGAGGAAACCGGAGCACCCTCACGCAGACATGGGGAGAACATGCAAACTCCACACTGACAGTCACCCAAGGCCGGAATTGAACCCAGGTCCCTGAAGCTGTGAGGCAGCAGTGCTAGCCATTGTGCTGCCCCAGTGGAAGAAGTGAGCAGACATTCTCACATGGGACATTTCATATTTCAGCACATCAGGCAGGATTTTCACCGTGTTGGGATGACTCGAGAGCCCTTTAGAAATGGCGGCTGGGATCAGATTTCAAGAAACCCGACCTCATTCCCCAAGTTTCTGATTTTCAAGAGTGCCCTTTAAGGATGCAAAGAGGTTCAGGTTGTGAGTCCGCACCCTGCACTCTCGACCTGGCTGGCTCCATTGCAAGGATCGGCATGTTGTGTTATCCCCAATTTTCATTGATTCAGCCGGCTTTTCAGAGAGTTGTGGTTCACGGGACCTCATGACCATAATCTGCATGAGCGCCTTTTGAAAGGTAAATTCAAACACTCTCTTCATGCCACCCCCATGCTCATTCAAAAACCCCCTTTGGCTCCTCATGCCAAGCTATGCCCTCCCAAACATCCCCTATAGCCCCTCATGACCCCCCCCCCCCCGCCCCCCGCCATGCCAAACCTTGGCACTTCCATGTCCACAGAACCAATGAGCTCTATAGTGACAACAAGTGTAAATAAACCTTTTTTTAAAAGTCATCATTGGCACCTTTTTACTTTCTTTAGAAAGTAACGAAACTTGGGGTGGCATGGTGGCACAGCACTGCTGCCTCACAGTGCCAGGGACCCGGGTTTGATTCTAGCCTCGGGTCACTGTCTGTGTGGAGTTTGCACCTTCTCCCCGTGTCTGCGTGGGTTTCCTCTGAGTGCTCCGGCTTCCTCCCGCAGTCCAAAAATGTGCAGGTTAGGTGCATTGGCCATGCTAATTTCTCCCTCAGTGTACCCGAACAAGCGCCAGAGTGTGGCGTCGAGGGGATTTTCACAGTAAGTTCATTATAGTGTGAATGTAAGCCTACTTATGACTAAAAAATAAACTTTAAAAAATAGGGTGGTTATGCTTCAGTTATACAGGGCATTGGTGAGATTACATCCGGAGCACTTTGTACAAATATTGGCCTCCTTAATTAGGAAAAATCTAAATGTGTTGGAAGCAGTTCGGAGAAGGTTTATTTTATTAATACTGGGAATGGATGTGTTGTCTTATGAGGAAAGGTTAGACAGGCTAAGCTTTCATCCGCTGAAGTTTAGAAGAATAAGTGGCGACCTGATTAAAACATATAAGATCCTGAGGGAACTTGACAGGGTGGATGTGGAGAGGATGATTTCTCTTGGGAGAAAATCCATTTAAAACAGAGATGAGGGGGAAAAAAGAGGTTTGGGAATCTTTGGAACTCTCTTCCTGAAAAGCTGGGTGAGGCGGAAGTAGATAGATTCTTGATAAGCAAGAAGCTGAAAGGTTCTCAGGATAGGTGGGAAGGTAAAGTTTAGGTTAAAATTAAATCAGCCATGATCTTATTGACTGGCAAAGTGGGCTTGAGAGGCCGAATGGCCGACTCCTGCTCCTAATTTTTATGTATATAAATCTATTAGTCTGTTTAAACACTGAGCCCCAGGGAAAATGTTGCTTGATTGATAGATCTGACTCTGATCTATGCTGCCAATTTCACAATATTTGTTCTCACAAGATGAAGAGGTTTCAATTGCTTTTAGCTTCCAGGGCCTGGATGATTGGCATTTTTAGTGGGCTGTAGTAAATAGGATATCTTTTAAAACGTGGAAAATGATCAATGACTGGGTTTTTTTAAAGCTCTTTCCACATACCCCAGTAACTTTATAGGATTGATTAGTTCTATAAGTGCAGAGAATGGGCATGAATGTACCATTGCTTACCATGAGGGGAATCCGAGGCCAAAGGGGTTATTTGAGGACATTACTTTGGCATTGAGAGCATGAGGGGGCATAGTTGCTTCGGAGCATAGCTTGGTATGGAGGCATGAGAATATAGAAGTGGGTGGGGGCACGAAGTAGCTTAAATGGCACATGGGAAGTGTGTGGAGGTGAGGGCTAGAGGGCCTTATCTTTTCCTTTATAAATGGGACCAAGTCCTGATGCACAAAGGTGGGCCTTTTAAACAGCCTGCCTCTGTACCTGGCAGTCCCTATGTTCAGCCTCTCTGAACTTGTTCTCGGGTCAACTGGCCCGACTGCAGCCTGCACCTGCCTCTCCACAATGAAAATCCCATCTTTGTGAGCAGTTTCTACAGGTGCAGATGGGCAGAACTGGGAATTTTCCCAACCGGCGCTACCTGACTCGAGGATGAAACTCCTGCCCATAGATGCCTTTTGCTTGGATCATTTACCTCAGCCTCAATGATTGCTAGATTTCACCGGCTATTGGCCGAAAGTCAGTCTAGTTGTGACATGGCATGGTGGTTAGCATTGCTGCCTCACAACGCCAGGGACCCGGGTTCGATTCCCGGCTTCGGTCACTGTCTTGTGGAGTTTGCATGTTCTCCCCGTGTCTGCGTGGGTTTCCTCCGGGTGCTCCAGTTTCCTCCCACAATCTGGAAGACGTGATGGTAAGTTGCTAAATTCTCCCTCAGTGTACCCGAACAGGCGTTGGAGTGTGGCGACTAGGGGATTTTCACAGTAACTTCATTACAGTGTTAATGTAAGCCTACTTGTGACTAATAAATAAACTTTAAAAAACATCATGTTGCTGGAAGGGAAGGTTTGGACAGACCCAACATTAGAGCATGAAAGAAACCATAGAAACCCTACAATCCAGAAAGAGGCCATTCGGCCCATCGAGTCTGCACCGACCACAATCCCACCCAGGCCCTACCCCCATATCCCTACATATTTTACCCACTAATCCCTCTAATCTACGCATCCCAGGACACTAAGGGGCAATTTTAGCATGGCCAATCAACCTAACACGCACATCTTTGAACTGTGAGAGGAAACCGGAGCACCCGGAGGAAACCCACGCAGACACGAGGAGAATGTGCAAACTCCACACAGACAGTGACCCAAGCTGGGAATCGAACCCAGGTCCCTGGAGCTGTGAAGCAGCAGTGCTAACCACTGTGCTACCGTGCCGCCCATGAAAGCCTTGAGTTAAATTAACAAAGCTCAGATGAAACTCAAACAGCCAGTGACAAACTGCAAAATAAACTTGCCAGATTCCCTGTTTTTTTTACCTACAGCAGACTTTCCTGGTTCCATTAGTAATACTCTTACTTCTGAGGCACTACAAAGATTTGAACATAGGTTAACTCTCCGGTGCAGTACTGTGGGAGGACTGCACTGTGAGCGATGCTGTCTTTTCTTAAACCAATACACTACCGACCCTCTTAGATTCCAGAAAAGATTTGACTGGCTGCAAAATTGTTTTGCGGTTGAAGTTGCAAATTGCCTGAGGTTGCGGAAGATGCTATATGAATGCAAGTTCTTGTTAGCAACCATGTGTGTAAGTTATTGGGAGCATGTGTTTAAACTTGATGTGGATCTGTGGTACGGACGGACCCAAGTGACTCCCGAAGACTGGAAGCTTGGACACTCTTGCTGCGAAGCCAGAAACAATACAACTGCATCACAAATGGCCACAGAAAGGGCCATTTCTTGCTCAATAATTCCGGGAGTTGAGTCTTGGCTGAAAATGTCACTTCCCTCACTCTTTACAATTTTATCTTTCCTGGACGATACGCCATTGGAATGTTTCCCAAGTATTTTATATTGAGCCATAACCACATCAGAAAGCACATAACACAACCGTCACGTTGGCCAGGGCTCATAACTGGAAACTGTGTGGAGCCACGCTGAAGGCTCATATACCTTCAGCTGCAAATGCACACAGAGACCCATATTCTTGTAAGTGACAGGTTTAGCTTTACCACAGATATATTTACAACATCTGATGAAACTTTCAGAGGTTTTCAGCACTTTAATTGCCAAAATGGCTTCTATGAGTTTTATTTATTTCTGGGGTCAGGTCAGTGCAGAAAGAGGCTGTTCAACTTATCATGCTTCTTTCTCTCTGAAAGAATGACTGACTAGTCCCACACTTCTGCTTTTCCCACATAGACTGCCATTTGTTTTTATTTCAGTATGTTTCCAATTATTTCTTGAAAGCAATGATTGGACCTGTTTCTGCCATCTTTTCAGCCAATGCATTTCAGAATGTAACACCTTACTGAGTGGGCGGCACGGTGGCACAGTGGTTAGCACAGCTGTCGCACAGCGCCAGGGACCTGTGTTCGATTACCGGCTTGGGTCACTGTGCTGAGTCTGCATGTTCTCCCCCTGTCTGCGTGGGTTTCCTCCGGGTGCTCTGGTTTCCTCCCACAGTTTGAAAGACGTGCTGGTTATGTGTATTGGCCATGCTAAATTCTCCCTCAGTGTACCTGAACAGGCATCGGAGCATGGCAACTGGGGGATTTTCGTAGTAACTTCATTGCAGTGTTAATGTAAGCCTATTTGTGACACTAAAAAATAAACTTTAAACTTAAAAGATTTCTCCTCATCCACCGTGTAGATATTTTGTCAGGCACTTTAATTACAAAGTCTCTGGTTTGTGACATTCCTAGTCTAACAACACCAGGTTAAAGTCCAACAGGTTTATTTGGTAGCAAACGCCACTAGCTTTCGGTAAGGGAACCCCCCCGCTACCAAATAAACCTGTTGGACTTTAACCTGGTGTTGTTAGACTCCTTACTGTGTTTACCCCAGTCCAACGCCGGCATCTCCACATTGTGACATTCCTGCCAATGAAAATACTTTTTCTCTATCCAATCTATCAAAATCCTTCATTATCTTTTGTTGGTAAATCTCCCCACAACCATCTTCGCTGTAAGAACAATCTTCGATTCTCTGGCCTGTCCAGTTAAGTAAATCTCTGCACCCTCCTTAACACCTAAACATCCTCCCTAAAGTGTGGCACCAAAATTGGCCACAATATACTAGCTGAACTCTAACCAGTGATTTATAAAGGTTTGGCATATCTTCCTTGTTTTTGGATTCCATACTGTTTATTTTGGACGTCAAAGATCTTGGGTGGAATTCTCCCAAAAAAATTCACGCGAAAACTGGAGTCATTCCCGTTGTTTTTTTCCATGGGAATTAAGAAAAGAATCTCCCACGCTCTGTGCACTGCATAGCCCAGCCACGTGAATATCATTAACTTTCAGGGGGCGGGGTCTATTCCTGCTGGAGAGGCTGAAATCAGCGCGCTGAGTGGGCTATTGCGCATGCGCTGATCTGTCAGTGCCCCACACTGATGGCCTCCTGATTGCTGGCCAGCTCTGCGATCTCCGCAACGCCGGCTCTCTGCCTCCATATGGCCCAATTGTTGCCCTCCTCCCCCCCCCTCCCCCCCCCCCCCCCAACTCCAATAATACCTGGGCCCAGCCACTCCCCCCGGCCCGTCGCGATCTCCAACCCCCCCTCCCCGTCCCCCTCCAACAGTAACCCCCCCGCAGTGCCGACCTTCCCAACAGGCTGACCACCCCCCCGCTGACCCCCCACCCCACAGCCAGCCCCGATTGCTGGCCTCCCTCCTTCCCCCACCGATCCTGATTGTGGAGTGGCAGCGGGACCCCCACTACCACTGATAGCCCGCTAGGGCCCTGCCCCCCCAAATGCCCCAACCTCTCGGCACTGCCCCATGCCCAATGGACAGTGCCAAGGTGCCTCCTGGGAATTGGCACTTCACCCCTTGGGCACTGCCAGGGGGCGCAGGCTGGCACTTTCAGGGTGCCAATGTCGAAGGGTACTCCCCTACCATCCAACCCTATGGGGGCCCCAATTGCCCTTCCTTTACTCCAGCAGGGTGGGGCCACTAGTTCCCTGAAGGTGGGGCGCTAGTGTCATCCCTGCTGGAGTGAAATACTCCTGGCAGAGGGGGGAGAGGCTAGCGGGTCCGGAGGCTTCGGTCCCTGGCCCGCTAATTGCATTTAAATCAGATGCAAAGTAATATTTATATTATTTCCGCGTCTCCCCGCCAATTTCCGGTGCAGAGCAGACGCCACCAGGAATCCGGCGCTGGGAATCCCAATAGCGGCGGAAACGCATGCGTGAATCCTGCGCATTGCCCACCATGAGATTCTCCTGGTCCACTGCGCTAATAAATTAGTGCAGCGGGATGAGAGACTCGCCTCCTTGTATGCTTTGTCAACAACTTTATCAACTATTTTAGAGTTTTTTGAGGTCATATTCTGCCTAGTAGTTGATTCATGACACAGAACTACCACTAACTGTACCTGGCTACTTATGTCCCTGGAGATACCTAGGGATGGATTTTCAGTCACCTGTGTTCAGTGCATTGCACTTGGAAAATCACCCAGTCTGACAGCCTCCCTAGTTTAGATATTCAAAGAGAGAACATGAAGAACCAACATCCCAAACTATCGTCATGAACTGCTTGTTGTAAAGCTCGTTAAGAGTACGGGGAACAATCGTTAGCAATCACTCCTCAACCTCTTGTCTCAGGTAAAGCATCAGATCAAGTCCAAGATGGGAGCAATGCTTATCTTGTTAGCTTGGATCTCGTTTGCCTCTCTTGTGGGGACCATGAATTGGATTCAATTGCAATGTGGTTTCGGGCTTGGCTGGTCCGCTCTGACTTTGTAACTTTAAGAATGGAGTAAATTTTTTTTAAGAAAGAATTGGTAAGCACAGGGAACACAAAGGATCTGGAACACTCCTGACCATCGTTATCAGGAACAGCGGGGAGCCATTAGAGCTCATGACTGCAGTGTGAAACAGTTGCATAAAAAGTGAGTGTGAAGCATAGTTGTCCAGGCAATGGTGGCATAGTGGTTAGCATTGCTGCCTTATAGCGCAAGGACACGGGTTTGATTTCGCCTTGGGTCACTGTCTGTGTAAAGTTTGTATGTTCTCCCCGTGTCTGCATGGGTTTCCTATGAATGCTCCGGTTTCCCCTCTCAGTCCAAAGATGTGTAGGTTAGGTGGATTGGCCATGCTAAATTGGCCCTTAGTGTCCAAAGATGTGTAGGTTAGGGGGATTGGCCATGGTAAATGCGGAGTGTTATGGGGATAGGGTGGGGAGGGTGGGCCTGTGTAAGATACTCTTTTGGCGAGTCGGTGCAGATTTGATGAGTCAGATGGCCTCCTGCACTGTAGGGATTCTGTGGTTCTATGGTACAGAGTTGCCATTGCTTGAACTGAGAGCCTGATTCTTGAGGAGAATCTGTTTGAACTTTCAAGGAACATGAGGCTGCTGACATCCTTGGCCACCAATTGGACTGACTCAGTGGAGCTCTTCTTGCAGATGGTGGGAAGAGTACAAAACTCCTCTTCACCACAGCCTAGATCAGGGCCTCAAGAGAGACATCCGAAAAATGTAGGACCACTGACCCTTTGTTCATCCAGCTCATCCATTTCCTAGGTAACAGCAAGCTCAGTCATGGCTGCCATTTGTCTTTGAAATTATCCCTTCATGCCTAGCTCATGCCTGATGCCTCTAATTGGGCACTAAACTTCGCTCCGGGTCAGTTAGTGACCGCCGCTTTGAAAATTAGGGTGACATCAATATGTCGGCGCAGTGTGAGTAGGGGCACAGATGTGCCAGGAATTGAGTTCTAGACTTTGAAATGAAAAATCTGGCCTGCAGCCAGAGGCATAGATGGGATTCTACGTTGCCTAGGAGGGAGCAGCACTGTTTTCAGTTTCTCAAACTGCTGTGGTGGAATTTTGAACTCAGATTCTCTGAATTATTGGCTAGGGCTCTGGATTACTAGTGTAACAACTAATAATAATGGAGTGGCTAAGAGGAACTTGAAACCTAAAATGATACTCTCTGCAAAGCTGCTGCAAAAATGTGTTCTACCCCAGGTAGCAAACATACATATTAGCAGGTTTGCTTTTCAAGGCAAACAGGGAGGACATTGAAAAGAAAATTCCTTTCCGTCCAGACTTCATTTTCCCTATGTGACATCAGTGACAAGGAATCTAGCTTATTCAGACAAGGTTCTGTCCATGCAAATTGTGTTAATTGGTGGATGTTAGTCAACTAATCTCTTAATGCCATGTCTTTACAAATGATGTAGATATCGCATGGTTACTATAAATACTGGAATAGTGCCAGTACAAGTAGACTACAATCACCAGAAAACATGTTCTGACATAGTTCTCCCCTTGGCCAGATGATCTAGATATGTCTATACTTTACATTTACCCTCAAATAGAAGAAAGATTTACTTAAGTGGCACTCTTTCACAAAGAAATAAACAAAGAATTACTAAGAATTACTGACCTACCAGGGTGGCACAGTGGTTAGCACTGCTGCCTCACAGCACCAGAAACGCGAGTTCAATTCCGACCTCAGGTGACTGTCTGTGCCGAGTTGGCACCTTCTCCCTTTGTCTGTGTGGGTTTCCTCCAGGCGCTCCGATTTCCTCCCACGGTCCAATGAGGTGTTTGGTTAGGTTGATTGGCCATCCTAAATTGCCCTGAATGTCATGCAAATTAGCAGGGTAAATATGTAGGGTTATGGGGCTAGTGCCTGGATGGTACTGGCTGGATGGACAGAATGGCCTCCTTCTGCACTGTAGGGATTCTATACTTGATATTATGTAAGCTAATTCAGTGACCATTTTGTGCACAACAAGACCCCAACATGAGATATGAAATAAAGGACCACATGGTGAGAATGATAGCCACTTTAGCAGGGTACAGGCCCACATCCAATCAGCAAGGATGTTCAGGCCATTACTAAATTGGCCAGAGTCTTTTTTTTAAAGCAGCCTCAAGCATAGACCTCATTCCAATATTGATTTAATTTTGTTTTAATTCCAACCCAGATTGGTAAATCTGTTTGCATCAGTTGGAGCTCTGCATTGCTGCTTGAGCTTTGACTGGTATTTCTAGGAACGAACCAATTGTCTTTAAAGAGGACACTTAAAAAGAAAACCCAGAACTTTGTTCACATGCAGTTCTGAAAAGAGCAGAAGTGCTTGCTCCTGGATCCACAACGTAATGATTGGCTGCCATCACTCTTCAATAACCACGCCAGTGCCCACCTTTCCCCACCACGCCCCCCCCCAACCCCTCCCATCACCACTCCAACACAAACACCACTACCAACACCACTCCACTGCTTATTCCCATCCTGTTTGGGAATAAGTGATCCATAGACCTCAACATGGGTTGAAATATCCCTTTTGTTGAGTTGCATGGAGATGCCAGGTTGGCATTGCTGCATGTCAACAGAAATGCACCCCATTCGAGTGTGGGCAGAGAAAGAACAATTACAACAGTGATTTTAATAACAATAATGGCAATATTGGCTGATTCTGAGTGCGAGTTAAGCATGCTGGGATTTTTGGTCAAATGATAATTAAAAACAGATGCAGTTGCTGTGAGCCATGACCTGGTCTGGGAGCTGTGAGCTGAAGATGCTTCCTGTGTTGATCAAATACTTTGAGTTAGACTCGATGGCACCAAAGTTTATGGGTTCTATGTGAGCTACATGCTATCTGAACCAAAACATCTGTTGTGGGAAAGCAGGAGTGGCAGTGATTGAGATTTAATTCAATCACAGAGGTGGGAATCTTGCGCTTGGTCGTGGCAACTCTGAAGGCAAGGAAGGCATTTAATTTGGCAGGCTGGTGGCGTGCCAGAACCACATGCCTTCCCACCTCCAGCAGAATTAAGTTCTGCATGGAAAGGTCCATGGTTGATATTCCTGCCCTACCGCCGCCAATTAAGGATCTTTTAAAGGTTGCAACACATGATGTGCATGATAGATAAAACTGTGCAGCCAGCTTGTCACCTCCAGGGGCAGGTGTTTGGGGCTCCCACAACAACAAAGATGGCATTGGAGCAAGGCGACTTCTTATGAGCTGACCCCAGCACAGCCTCTAATGACTCTATAAACAGTATGTTTTGTCTTTATAGCACGCAAGAAACAATACTTTTCACTGTATTCCAATACGTGTGACAATAGTAAATCAAATCAAAGTTACTCAGAGCCTGATCGAGGAACTGGACATTGGGATGGGAGGGGCCTGCTGTGACCCACCCCATACCCTTGCTGCCGACCCCCCACAACCCTCTCCTCACAACCTCCCAAGATGACTGACCTGTGGCCTGAGTTGCTTCACAATCCTGGGCTTCCGGTGGTTGTCCTTCCAACCAAGTGGCCTCCCCCATGGCTCCCCTGAGCACAAGCGATACTGGCCTCTGAAGATGCTGTAGAGCGATCTTTCTGAGCTACTGCAATCCTTGTGGTAAGCACCTTCCCCAGTTACGTTAACTACAGATGGTGGCTGGAAACAATGTTGATTTAAGACTGGGGGGAGGGGGGGTGATGTGGCAAGTTAAATAGGCTGAGTGAGGAATTTCAGAGAGCAAGGTGGCTGAAAACATGGCCAAAGGAGGGGGACTGTGCAACAGATGAGACCAGAAGAGCAGTGGATCCAATGAAGGATGGAGACTAAAATGTTCCCTGTACTTGTTGAGCAGGGATGAAGCAGGGTTGGATAACACATTTGTAGCTCCAACCATTTGTGGAGCGACAACAGCAAAACCTGTCAAACTCTGAACTGGTAACAAAATACAAGACCGAGGAAGTCAATGTAAACTGTAGAGGGTTCTGGTCAAACCACAGCTTGTGTTCTATTTCTGTTGAATTCACACATTCGTAGCATAGTAGCAATTCAGGGAGCTTAATTGGGGGCACAGTGGTTAGCACTGCTGCCTCACAGCGCCAGGGGCCCGGGTTCGATTCCCGACTTGGGTCACTGTCTGTGTGGAGTTTCCACGTTCATAGAATCATAGAAACCCTACAGTGCAGAAAGAGGCCATTCGGCCCATCGAGTCTGCACCGACCACAATCCCACCCGGGCCCTATCCCCATATCCCTACACATTAACCCGCTAATCCCTCTAACCTACGCATTTCAGGACACTAAGGGGCAATTTTAGCATGGCCAATCCACCTAACCCGCACATCTTTGGAGTGTGGGAGGAAACCGGAGCACCCGGAGGAAACCCACGCAGACACGAGGAGAATGTGCAAACTCCACACAGACAGTGACCCAAGCTGGGAATCGAACCCAGGCCCCTGGAGCTGTGAAGCAGCAGTGCTAACCACTGTGCTACCGTTCTCCCCATGTTTGCATGGGTTTCCTCCGGGTGCTCCGGGTTCCTCCCATAGTCTGAAAGATGTGCTGGTCAGGTGCATCGGCCATGCTAAATTCTCCCTCAGTGTACCGAACAGGCGCTGGAGTGTGGTGTCTCGAGGATTTTCACAGTAACTTCATTGCAGTGTTAATGTAAGCCTACTTGTGACATTAAGAAATATTTTTTTTTAAAAGCTGCAGTATAGATTCTGTGGTCCAAAGAAATGTTATGAAGAACCGCTTTTGAAATTTGGGATTGTTAGCTTAGATAGGAGTGGACCAAGAACTGACCATATGGAGCTACATCACTCTGCTATGCAATGTTCTACTTTAAGTCAGGAATAACAGTTTCAGTTAAAAAAATGACAATGGAACAAGGGGTCACAGGCTGAAAACAGTAAGAACAGAAAAACTATTATTTTGAGATGATTTGCAAAAAGAACCAGAGATTAGATGAGATTTTTCTTTATGCAACAAGTTATAATGATTCAGAATGCACTGCCTGAATCATAGAATCATAAAATCATAGAATCACTACAGTGCAGGAGGAGGCCATTTGGCCTATCGAGCCTGCACTGACAACAGTCCCACCCAGCCCTATCCCTGTAACCCCACGTATTTACGCTGCTAGTCCCCCTGACACAAAGGGGCAATTTAGCATGACCAATCCAACTAACCCGCACATCTTTGGACTGTGGGAGAAAACCGGAGCACCCGAGGAAACCCACGCAGACATGGGAAGAACAAACTCCACACAGACAGTGACCCCAGGCCAGAATTGAACCCGGGTCTATGGCACTGTGAGGCAGCAGTGCTAACCACTGTGCCACCATGCTGTGAAAGGATGGCTGAAGCAGATTCGATTATAACATTCAAGAGAAAATTGGATTATATTTGAGGTTCAGTAACTGGGGAACACTGGTTCGATCACTGAGGGCCAAGAGGAGGAAACAGTTCTTCACTCAGAGAGTTGTGGATCTTTGGAATTGTCTATCCCAGAGGGTTATGCACATTCAAGGCTGAGATAGATCGCTTGTCCCTCAAGGATTCAAGGGATTGTGGAGCAGGCAGCAAAGTAGAGTTGAGGCAAAAGTGCAGCCATCATTCCATTGATAGATAGTAGATAGTCCAACTAGGGAAGGGGCCATACTGGACCTGGTATGGGGGAATGAGACCGGCCAGGTGGTCGACGTTTCAGTAGAGGAGCAGTTCAGGAACAGTGAGCACAATTCAGTAAGCTTTAAGGTACTGATGGACAAAGAAAAGTATAGTCCTTAAGTTAAGGTGCTAAACTGGGGGAAGGCTAATTACAACAATATTAGGCAGGAACTGAAGAATGTAGATTGGGGGCAGATGTTCGAGGGCAAATCAACATCTGGCATGTGGGAGGATTTCAAGTGTAAGTTGATAGGGACTCAGGACCGGCACATTCCTGTAAAGATGAAGGATAAGTATGGCAAGTTTTGGGAACCTTGGATAACGAGAGATATTGTGAGCCTAGTTAAATGGAAAAAGGAAGCATTTGTCAAGGCTAGGAGGCTGGGAACACATGAAGCAAGTGTGGAATACAAGGAAAGTAGAAAGAAACTTAAGCAAGGAGTAAGGAGGGCTAAAAGGAATCACGAAAAATCATTGGCCAGCAGGATTAAGGAAAATCCCAAGGCTTTTTATACATATATAAAGAGCAAGAGGATAGCCAGGGAGAGGGTTGGCCCACTCAAGGACAGGGGAGGGAATCTATGCGTGGTGCCAGAGGAAATGGGCTAGGTATTAAATGAGTACTTTGCGTCAGTATTCACCAAAGAGAAGGACTCGGTGAATGATGAGTCTGGGAAAGGGTGTGTATATAGTTTGAGTCATGTTGAGATCAAAAAGGAGGAGATATTGGGGTTCTTGAGAAACATTAAGGTAGACAAGTCCCCAGGGCCTGATGGGATGTACCCCAAAATACTGAGAGAGGCAAGGGAGGAAATTGCTGGGGTTCTTGAGAGAAATCTTTGTATCCTCATTGGCTACAGGGGAGGTGTCTTTATAAGCTCTGTTTGTGAACAGAATTCCCACTCACCTGAAGAAGGGGCTTAGAGCTCCGAAAGCTTGTGTGGCTTTTGCTACCAAATAAACCTGTTGGACTTTAACCTGGTGTTGTTAAACTTCTTACAGGGGAGGTCCCAGAGGATTGGAGAATAGCCAGTGCTGTTCCTTTGTTTAAGAAGGGTAGCAAGAATAATCCAAGTACTTACAGGCCGGTGAACCTTACATCAGTGGTAGGGAAATTATTGGAGAGGATTCTTCGAGACAGGATTCATTCCCACTTGGAAATAAGTGGACGTATTAGCGAGAGGCAACATGGTTTTGTGAAGGGGAGGTCATGTCTCACTAAATTGATCAAGTTTTTCGAGGAAGTGACGGAGATGATTGATGAGAGTAGGGCAGTGGATGTTGTCTACATGGACTTCAGTAAGGCCTTTGACAAGGTCCCTCATGGCAGACTGGTGCAGACGGTGAAGTTGCATGTGATCAGAGGTGAGCTGGCAAGTGGATACAGAACTGGCTCAGTCACAGAAGACAGAGGGTAGCAGTGGAAGGGTGCATTTCTGAATGGAGGGCTGTGACAAGTGGTGTTCCTCAGGGGTCAGTGCTGGGACCTTTGCTGTTCGGAATATATATAAATGATTTGGAGGAAAATGTAACTGGTTTGATTAGTAAGTTTGCGGACAACACAAAGGTTGGTAGATTTGCGGATAGTGATGAGGACCATCAGAGGATACAGCAGGATACAGATAGGTTGAAGACTTGGGCGGAGAGATGGCAGATGGAGTTTAATCTGGACAAATGTGAGGTAATGCATTTTGGAAGGTCTAATAAAGATAGGAAATATACAGTAAATGGCAGGACCCTTTAGAGTATTGATAGGCAGAGGGATCTGGGTGTACAGATACACAGGTCACTGAAAGTGGCAACGCAGGTGGAGAAGGCATATGGCATGCTTGCCTTCATCGGCCGGGGCATTGAGTTTAAAAATTGGCAAGTCATGTTGCAGCTTTGTAGAACCTTAGTTAGACCACACTTGGAATATAGTGTTCAATTCTGGTCGCCACACTACCAGAAGAATGCGGAGACTTTGGAGAGGGTACAGAAAAGATTTACCAGGATGTTGCCTGGTATGGAGGACATTAGCTATGAGGAGAGGTTGGAGAAACTTGGTTTGTTCTCACTGGAACGACGGAGGTTGAGGGGCGACCTGATAGAAGTCTACAAGATTATGAGGGGCATGGACAGAGTAGATAGTCAGAAGCTTTTTCCCAGTGTGGAAGAGTCAATTTCTAGGGGGCAGAGGTTTAAGGTGCGAGAGGCAGGGTTTAAAGGAGATGTACAAGCAAGTTGTTTTACACAGAGGGTGGTGGGTGCCTGGAACTCGCTGCCGGGGGAGGGAGTGGAAGCTTATACGATAATGAGTTTTAAGGGGCGTCTGGACAAATGCATGAATAGGATGGGAATGGAGGGGAATGGTCCCCAGAAGGGTAGGGGGTTTTAGTTCAGTCAGGCAGCATGGTAGGTGCAGGCTTGGAAGACCGAAGGGCCTGTTCCTATGCTGTAATTTTCTTTGTACTTTGTTCTTTGAATAGCAGAGCAGGACCAAAGGGCTGTCTGGTTCATTCCTGCTTCTACTTATCATGTTCTTATGCTAAGCCCATTTGCAGTGGTGTTGGTAGAAGGAGGAAATTGATAAGGACAACTCGCTCTTTTTTAAATAGTACCTTGGGGTTTTTAACAACCAGTGGCCCAGGCTGATGGGTTGTGGTTTAAATTCTCTTGCCACAAACAACAATATTCAGTATTGCACCAGAGCATTAGTTTAAATAAGTTCCAACTTCTGAAGCTTAAACCTGTAATCTTTTGACCCCCAACCAAGGGTACTATCAACTCCTTCAAGTTGATAAAGCATAGTTGCTAAACAAAAGGCCAAATGCACAGTACTGTTGTACTGGAACTTGCATCCTTGTAGTTATAACTGAATTGAGTAACGATTGAGTCAGCTTATTTGGGCCTGTGGTAAGATGGTTAGGTGTGTGTTTTTGGAAAGGGTAGTTTTATAGTTCACGGCAACCCTGTGAATTAAAAGTATGTGAGTAGTTGCTTCTGTCCAATTACCTTTTGCATGTGTGGACAGTGTCAGGCTCCCATTTAGAAGTCTGTTTTACAAAAACCTCACCGACTTAAAATCATCAGATTCGATTTAAGATAGCTTACAGGTGCTCGTAGCATGAAGCACGTAAGGAATAGCCGCTTGGTCGAGGTACCAGAGGTCTCCTCATCCTTTTCCAAATGTAGTGTTGTGTCAGTGTCATTTGTAAATGGAAGAAAATTTGAGAGAGCTGAAAATGGGGAAACATTGCCTTCAAAATGTTACCAGCAGCAAAGCCACCATACTCACAACATGTCTCGTGCGCTATATTTAGAATATCTGTAAACTGTGGTTGACTTGTCAAAAGTACAATCTGTCTCATCTGGAGGTCAGAGTTTATTACCATTGTGGGAAAGATTGATAACACTTGAGGATTAATTCCATTACATCAGTTCCTGGGCGGGAGTTTTGGTTCATGTCAGTTGAGCTGTTAATGAGATCTTTTCTAAAATGCGTTCTGCGGTATTGTGCACAAGTATCACTGGAAACATCACACTGGACACATATGGGGTGGATTAAAGAGTTTTCAGTTTGTGGGAGCCACAACTGTTCCGGATTGGGTGATGAAAGCCAGAGACCTCAGTCACTGAAGTCAGTGTTAAAAATAGTACTTAAACCTTGGCCAACAAAAATAATTGGTCGGCGCAACATCGAGGGCCGAAGGGCCTGTACTGCGCTGTAATGTTCTATGTTCGAGAACGAAAGAGGAAATAATCTAAAATTTAAAGGCGATAGAGGTTAGGAAATGTGAGCACGGAACTTGTGGACACGAGTTTAAAATCAAAAGAAAAGTTATGTACAAACACATGCATATATATACATGGGTGCCATGGTGGCACAGTGGTTAGCACTGCTGCCTCACAACGCCAGGGACTTGGGTTCAATTCTGGCCTCGGGTTACTGTCTGTGTAGAGTTTGCACATTCTCCCCCTGTCTGCGTGGGTTTCCATTGGGTGTTCTGGTTTCCTCCCACAGTCCAAAGATGTGCAGGTTAGTTTGATTGACCATGCTCAATTGCCTCTTAGCATCACAAGGACTAGCAGGGTAAATAAATGGGGTTTAGGGGATGGGTGGGATTGTTTTCGGTGCAGGCTTGATGGGTTGAATGGCCTCCTCCTGTACTGTAGGGATTCTATGATTTTAGGATATGCGCCCACACACTCATATATGCATGCGCACAGGCATGCAGTTATAGTAACAGATACAGGTACATGAAGAAACACCCACGAAAGAACAAAAAAGAAACAGGAAGACAAACCTTTCACAGCATCAGGACATCCAAAAGTGTTTGACCAACAAAGTACTTTTGAAATGTAACCTCTGTTACAGTGTAAGAAACGTGGCAGTCAATTTGTGCTCAACCATGATAATACCCAAGTAATTGATTCCAATGCTGTTGACTGAGGGAAGAGTATTGCCAAGGATATCAGGGAGAACTCTCCTGTCCTTCTTTGAAAAGTGCCACAGGATCTTTTACATTCACCTGAAAGGACAGATTGTGAAGAAATGATTGGGAAAGAGTCCATGGTGTACATAATCTCTGCAAAGGGTGAGCTCATGGGCTAATTTGTCTTGTAATTTCCAGACTGTCTCACATTAATCATAATCCTTTCTCAACAGTGTGGTTTTCAAACAGGAATATCAAATAAGACGCGAACTCTGTATCAGATTCCATGTTTTATGAGAGAGGAAGTGCCTCCAGTGTTCTAGGTGACTGTATGGTGATGGATAGAGATATTAAATTTGTGGTAATATTGAATATTAAACATTCAGCCACCTTGGAGGCATCCGTTTCATAATTGTAACTTGTTTGAGCCTGGCAAGGTTAGGGAGAGGACAACTCAGCAAGTTATTATTCAAGGAACGACAGCAAGCAAATGGATTTCAAAAACAAAACCATACCAGACTTTTCATAATCACCTTGCTATTGCAGAAAAAACTTGGAGGATTTATGCCTATATTGCATCTTGTAGAATTCCTACAATGCAGAAGGAGGTCATTCGGCGCATTGAGTCAGCACTGACTCTCCAAAAGATCATTCCACCTGTGGGAGAGGAGAACTGAGCTCAGCAGGTGGTCAACCAGGGGGGCAGGAAAATTAACACATCAGCAGCAGCACCCTCATTGTAGACTGGCTGTCTCTGCATATGCATGAAATAGACAGCGCAGACAAAATTATATCTATCAATAGGACACAGTTGAATGTCCTTGCTAATAGCACTGAAACTGTAATAGAGGTATGATTAAGTGACCATTGTCTGAACAGACATTCCCTCCATCTACCACTAAAGATTATGACATTACCGATGGGACGCGATTAAACAGCTATTGTCTTGGGCCTACCTCTTTATACCGTATGTAAATAATTTACTGGTGTGCTTGACTAGAAAGTTATCTTTATTAGGAGTTGTAAGAAATGTCCTATTAAAAAAAGCTGACTGCACAATTGAGCAGAGCAGACTGAAGAAGCCTTAGGAATTCTTCAGTTCTCCTCTCCTTATCGGTAAGAAGGCAATAAAAGATCCATCACTCGCGAATGCTGTGTCCGAATATCTTTTGAGTGCCAACACACCCAGGCCCACCCCATTGTGCCACCATATCAAACCGTGTCACGTTATGTTATTGCTAAAGTCCTACAGCAGGGATGGTTGTAGAGGGTTTCCACTGGATATCAGTTAAAAGACTGGAGATGTCTCCTTCAGTCTCTATTTGTCTCTGAGCTACTCTGATTTTAGTGTGTGCTATTGTATTGCCAAGTCATCCAGCCCCTTCATGTTATTTGATGTCAGTTGTCTATCTGAGCAGGAACATTTTAATGAATCAAAACTTCTAACCTGTTTATGTAAATGGTATCCTGAAAGGCTCAGGCAGAAATTTGTTTTAGGCTTGAGAAGCCATGTTTAAACAAAGCCCGATTGTTAATCAGTTATGATGGATTAGAGCAACTAAATTATGTAATAACAGGACATGGACCATTTTCATAAGAGGCCCAAATCTATATTAAAGACAGCATGTCCCCATCAAAATTCATCTTGAAGAGGGCTTCAACATCAAGGACCCTTTTAGACGCAGAATTATGGCACTATAAGTCTTGCTAAATAAGATGGTATATTAATTAAATCTTTTCGAATAAGGAAACCCCACCAAATGGTCTCCTTTTTAAAAAGGAAAGTTTGCCATCTAAAAATTGTTTAGTGAATACCATTTTAAAATGGGAGTCTACATGGAGGACATGTTTATAAAGGATGTGCCGCCATCAGCAGCCTCTTCAAAGTCATTGGTAATTCTCAAATACCTCTTCCTTTTACCAAAAGAGTCAAATTCAGGTGAGTTATGTCTTCTTATGTGGGCTAATCAGCTGATTTTTAAAAGGTGTAAACAATATAATGGTGAATTTCCACTACATTGAAGAACATTGAGCATTCATTTGAGTAGATGAGAAGACCAAAATGCTCGGGGTGTCCAACGCTCCTCAGCAGGGGTGGTGAAAGAAGGTGAGACTCGATCCATACACAAGCAAGATGCCAGGTTTGTTATAGCCCTGACTTTGATGTAGATAAGGTTCTGTTCTTGTTGTACTATTGCCAAGTTTGTGGATTTTTAAAATTCATTCATGGGACATGGGCGTCGCAGGCTGGCCAGCATTTATTGCCCATCCCTAGTTGCACTTGGGAAGGTGGTGGTGAGCTGCCTTCTTGAACAGCTGAAGTTCATATGCTGTGGGCTGACCCACAATGTCGTTATGGAGGGAATTCCAGGATTTTGGCCCAGTGACTGTGAAGGAACGGCGATATATTTCCAAGTCAGGATGGTGAGTGTCTTGGAGGGGAACTTGCAGGTGGAGGCGCTCCCATGTATCTGTTGTCCTTGTCCTTCTAGATGGAAGTGGTCATCGGTTTGGAAGGTGCTGTCTAAGGATCTCAGTATCACACTGCTGATACTGAGCATCGGTGGTGAAGGTATTGAATATTTGTAGATGTGGTGCCAATCAAGTGGGTTGCTTTGTCCTGGATGGTGTCAAGCTTCTTGAGTGTTGTTGGAGCTGCACCCATCCAGGCAAATGGGGAGTATTCCATCACACTCCTGACTTGTACCTTTTGATGGTGGATAGACTCTGGGGAGTTAGATTACAAAAAAAAGCTGGGAAGGCAAGTAGTGTGGATAACACAAAGATTCTGCAGAGGAATATAGACAGATTAAGTGAGTGCAAAAACTTGTCAGATGGAATATAATGTAGGAAAATGTGAAATTATGCACTTTGGTAGGAAGAATAAAGGAGGTGGTTTTTCAAATGGAGAAAGACTGCAGAAAGTTGGGCGTCCTCACGCATAAATTACAAAGATCTAGCAGGCAGGTTCAGCAGGTAAGAGAGAAGGCAAATGGAGTATTGGCCTTTATTTGAAAAGGAATGGAATATAAAAATATGGAAGTGTTGCTAAAACTATACAAGGCACTAGTTAGACCATACCTGGTATGTTGGGAATATTTTTGGTCCACTTATCTGAGGAAAGAGATACTGGCATTGGAGGCAGTCCAGAGAAGGTTCACGGGGTTAATCCAGAGCAAGGAGGGATTTTCTTATGAGGAAATGTTGAGTAGGTTGAGCCTGTACCCATTGGAGTTTAGAAGAATGAGGTGCGACCACTTTGAGACATATAGGGGTAAATTTTCCAGTCCCATCTGCCATGGAAATTGTAGGGGCGCAAGGGGCCAATTTGGTGGACCATTTAATAGTCCATTAGCCTCAGGCAGAAATTTACGGTCTTGGGGCAGGTGAAACCAGAAAATCCCACCCATAGGATTCTCAGGAGGCTTGACAGGATAAATACTGAGAGGTTATTTTCCCTTGTGGGAGACCTTAGGACCAGAGGGCATAATCCCAGAGTAAAGGGTCACCCATTTCAGACAGAGATGAGGAGGAATTTCTTCTCTCGGGGTAGTGAATCTGTGGAATTATTTACCGCAGAGGGCTGTAGAAGCTGGGTCAGTATGTATGTTCAAGGCTGAGATGGACAGATTTTTAATAAGTAAGAGAATCAAGGATTATAGGGATAAGGCAGGAAAATGGAGTTGAGGATTATCATTTCAGAGCAGTCATGATCTCATTGAATGGTGGAGCAGACTCAATGGGTTGAATGGCCTACTTCAGCTCCTAAGTTTTATGGTCTTATGTTCCATGTTAAAACTGCAGTGCCTAGGCATTGCTGACCTGGGTTCTTGCTCAATGCCTCCCATTTCCTCCTGTGCTCAGTGCCGCTTCTCTCAGCCTGTCAGAACCCAATAGCAGCTTTCAATAGGTATGAGCACAGAGTACCAGAAAATGATGTAAAGGAATTTTAACCAGCAGTTCAGCCCATTTCCACACAAGCATGTGATCAACAGCTGACAGTTCTGTAATTCAGCAGAAAGTTGACAATCTAATTTTATGAAGAAACAAAGTTGACTTCATGTCAGCTCTGGTTCAGTGATTGGTCTTTAGCCACCCAGTCAGTAAGTTTTGAGATCAAGCTTCTTTTCAGGAGTGGAGCACATTGTATAATGCTGAAAGAATACTGCATTAATAGAGCTGCTGTTTACCTGATGAAATGTTATAGACCCTTGGAGCTCTGCTACTTGCATTGGCCACGATGGCTGTCTTGTCTCACCATCATTGCAATGTCTGTCTCTCAGGTCTCCAGTGCTGCACCTGAGAACTCGGAGCACATTCTCTCACTTCATATACTGTTGGGCATTCTTCTGCATGCAACATTCAATGAAGTGAGTAAGCAGACATGGTTTGCTTGCTGTCTGTGTGGGAGGCCACAGGTGCAGATTAATTGTCCATCGCAATTCCTGCACCAGTTTTTGGGAGCGATTCAATTTTTCCTTCAGAGTGTGTAAGTCCATTGTGACTGAGTTATGTGCAAGCCTCAAAATTTGCATTAGGGCACTCTTAAAACTGTAGAACTGCTATAATGCAGAGAGAGGTCATTCAGCCCATCAACTCTGCACTAACCCTCCAAAAGAGCATCCCACCCAAATGCTTCCCTTCTCTTTTATCCCTGCAACCCCGTGCATTTACCATGGCTAATCCACCTAACTTGCCCATCTTTTGACACTAAGGGGCAAGTTAGCATGTCCAATTCACCTAACCCGCACACATTTGTAGTGCAGGAGGACACCAGAATACCTGGAGGAAACCCATGCAGACACTGGAAGAATATGCAAACTCCACACAGATAGTGACCCAAGACCACACTCGAACCCGGGACCCTGGTGCTGTGAGGCAGCAGTGCTAACCACTGTGCCGCCCAAGGCGAGATTCAAATACATAATTGAAGCAGAATAGAGAGGCTTGACATTGCATCTGACAACAAGGCACACCTTGCTTTGGAAAGCTGGAAGGTCATTTTGGATGTCCAACTAAATAGCATCCCATCCATGGGAAAGGTGAGAATGGAACTTGATGAGGTTGAAGAAAATGTCTGACATTTAAATATTCAATTGTACAAAGTGTGAACAATTTCAAATGTCTTTTAGTAAATTATAATGGCATGGTGGCACAGTAGTGGTTAGCACTGCTGCCTCACAGCACCCGAGACCCAGGTTCAATTCCGGCCTTGGGTGACTGCCTGTGTGGAGATTGCACTTTCTCCCTGTGTCTGCATGGGTTTCCTCCGGGTGCTCCAGTTTCCTCCCACAGTACAAAGATGTGCAGGGTAGGTTGATTGGCCATGCTAAATTGTCCCTTAATGTCCCAAGGTGTGTAGGTAGGGGGATTAGCAGGATAAATACATGGTGTTACGAATATGTGGTCTGGGTAAGATGCTCTCTTGGGGCGTTATTAAAGACTTGATGGGCCAAATGGGCTCCTTCTGCACTATAGGGATTCTATATTTCTAACTCCACTCTGATTGGTCAGCATGGTGATATGATAATGACCTTTTCTAGCTGCGGTCTATTTATTCAGAATATATTCTCACACGAGAGTGCATTGCATATCTTGCGTGGAAAAAAATGATCTAAATGTATTTTGTTTCTCTCACTTCATGCTTACTTGCATTCTGGAGGCCACACCACCTGACTGAGAAATTTGATGTGGGTTAAGGGTTCGAGTTTAGTGGTACTTCACTGTAATTCCCCCGTTACTTTATAGTCAGAAATATGCTCAGTTCCAAGAAGAT
Source organism: Mustelus asterias (assembly GCF_964213995.1). NCBI lineage: Eukaryota > Metazoa > Chordata > Chondrichthyes > Carcharhiniformes > Triakidae > Mustelus > Mustelus asterias. The sequence goes on along the minus strand of NC_135807.1, from coordinate 31,523,825 downwards.
AGTAGTGTATCAATTGGTTAGCAGATCCCTCTTGTTGTACATTCGTAATTGGTTATGTTCTGTGTACTTGTAACTAATGAGGATTAAATTGAGACTTCCCTTCGCCCACAACACCTTCCTTTACCAACTCTGTGTCAGATAAATTTATACTTTCAGACTTTCAACTGTATCTACAGCAGAAGTTTGCATTACATTATTGTGACATATGGAACTTGGATATGAATCCAACCCAGACTATATGAGAACTGGGTCCTCGAAACCCCTGAGGATAGGCTCTCTTAACCCAGCTGCTAATGGATATGGACATACTATTGTTCACACTTCCATTTAGTGCTTCAATAAATTACTTTATAAATAATTTCCTGTTAATATAGAAACACAGAAGGAGGCCACTCAGCCCATTATATACACTTCCAGCTCCTAATTCTTCTTTTTTATTTGTTCATGGGATGCGGGTGTTGCTGTCTGGGCCAGCATTTATTGCCCATTCCTAATTCCCCTTCAGAAGGTAGTGGTCAGCTTTCTTCTTGAATTGTTGTGGTCCATGTAATGTAGCCACCTACTGATCTCTCCGGTAGGTTTAAACATCTCCTGCTGTTGGTTTCCATCTTCTCCCAATAGCTACTAGTGATCATGTGGCAACCTCTCACCACCTCCCCCTCAAACCCCTGCACCATCTCCCCCCCCACCCCCTAACCATCCCACCTCCAGGAAAACCTACACGCGAAAGGCTCAATTTTCTCACCCCCCCCCCCCCCCCCACTCCCCCACCCCCCCACACACACATTCCCCCCCCATCAGAGGCTCAAATTCCTGCTGATGTTTCATTGGTACGAAGAGAAATATCCACAGGCCATTGATTTAAGATATTTGCTAAGGAACCAAAGGGGAGTTGAGGAGAATTTTACTCAGTGGAGCAAGTTAAGCGGAATATTCCACCTGAAAGGGTTGTAGAAGCAGATTCAATAGGAACTTTCCAAAAGGATTTGGATAAATACTTGGGCTGGAGAGAGAGAGCAGTGAAGGGGAATCAATTGGATAGATCTTTAACAGAACTGGCACAGGCACAATCAGTTGAAAGAATTCCTCTGTACTGTAAGAGTGTTAGTTTTCTTTTCAAACAATGTCTCGATAATATCACCTCCAAGCATCGCTTCAAGTCACTCAGCATTCTTGGGGTTTGGACATGTGGCACTGTTCTTTCAGCATTCCCGATGACACTACAGAAGTGATTAGTACACAAAATAGAATACGTATGGGGCCTGAAGTTTGGCTTGGAAAGAGTCCATATTTTTGTCTTCAGTTAACTGTGCAGTACTAAGAATGCTCATCAGAAAATTGGGCATATCCTGTTCATGGTCTTTTATCCTTTCAATTTAATGAAAAATTGTGGATACTGTGAGCCTAGATTTCCAATAACTCCTGCCAGTGAGTGGGATTAGAAGAGTGCAGGAAGGGGGGGGGGGGGGGGGGGGGGGCGGGGGGGTAGGTGTTTGCTGTTGACCTCTTCTTAAGTGAATTCATCAGGAAAGAGATTTATATTCTAACTTGTTTTTCCTGTGATAAAGGTCACAGGGGACGGAAGTGTACTCGAAATAACCTTGTGAATTGCTGCAGTGCATGCAGTAGATATTATACGCCACAGTCACAATGCCCTTGGTGGGGAGGGGGAGATGGGGGCGTGTTTGGGTATAGGTTGGTTACAGCACTGAAGGAAAGCATTCAATCCATCTTGTCCATGCCAATAAACGGCAATTTTAAATTGTCAATCTTCTTAAACCCTTTTTCGCCTCCACCACCCTTATTTCCAACAATAAGTGCAAGGAGTTAATGAATTTCTCAGTAACTAAGGTTGAGACCATCCAATTAGCTGCTGTGCTCCTCAGTCCCTAACCTCCTTCCTGCCCTAGGCCTGGTGAAAATGGGATAGAAACATAGGAACATTGAAAATAGGAGCAGAATTAGGCCATTCAGCCCTTCAAATCTGCTCCACCATTTATTATGATCACGGCTAATCATCCAACTCAGTAACCTGTTCCCACTTTCCCCCCATATCCTTTGCCCCTTTAGCCCCAAGTGCTATATCTACTGATCATCAGAAAATGGGATGAAGGAGATGATTTGGAAAAAAAAACTCTGCACTGAAGAAGAATTAAAAATCCCATGTTGAAATTAAATACTGGATAAATCCTGCAGTTGCCATTTTCAGAACATCGCTCAAGGGCTTGAAAACAAAGCACGTTGACATTGAATTCCCATCACCTGTGGCTTTCCTTTTCACCTTGTGACTGGTTTTCTCCCAAAGTTTGGCATCAGTGTGGAACTATTGGCAGGGGAGACCAGGTTCTCAGGGTGATCACGAGAACCATTCAGCTGGAACTGTTTACATCCCAGCTCAGATGCTGTGTGTAGTTAGGCCAGACTCGCATGCTGCTGTAATCAGGAGCAGCGGGCACCCTCATTACCATGACATTTCCAGCCTTGTACTTCTCTGAAGCACGTCATTTGCACCAATAATACCTGCTTGAATTGTACACTTAAAGGGTACTCAGGGGGATGAAAGGGCTTTTCAAGTTTAACAGCAGGACACTTTTATAAATATTAAAAATTTGGCTGAAAGTAACTCAAGACTGTTACAGTTGCTGAAGAATATTTAAATTTGTCTGATTCTAGATAATGCCAACATCTCATCAAGGAACACACATTCGATTTCCTCCCGTGTCATAAATCTCACGTTGTTGGGGGACTCCAAGCAGAGATCACCCACTTCTCCACAAGTAGGGAGGTGGAAAATCTAGAGCAAACTTTACATACCATCCATCTCTCTTCCTCTTAATTTGACTTGCTTGGTAGCTCTTAATTTTAGGGCAAAAGATTTGGATTTCAGCCCCATTCTGGAGTCTGAACCCCTAATTTGGTCCTGAAATATGCTACTTTGTTGGTGGAGGCGCTTCTTTCTGTAATGTGATACCAAGGTCCCATCTGCCAGCCAGGTGCATGTGAATAATTCTGTGGTGTAATAAGGAAGAATATTGAGTTTTCCTAATGCCTGGGCCAGCATTCCTCCCTCAAACAACAGCATCAAGTTAGATTAGCGAGTTAGTTATCTCACCACTGTTTGTGGTACATTTCTGTTGCAGAATCATGGAAAGTTAAAACATAAATGCAAATATTTATTTTCTGTTGGTACATAAGGTATATTCTGTTGTACAGATTAGTGGCATTTGTAATGTTGCTTGGGAACTACTTACAGTCAGTGTTTCACCTTGCATGTCTAAGCCAACCTGCAGCCAACCATCTTTGATGACGGAGTCAAGGTAAAAATAAAAATGTACGTAGGAAAGAGAGAAAAAGAAACAGATAGGATGTTTGCACACAAAAAGCAGAGCAAATTAAATTCAGCCAACTTCCATCCCATCAGTCTACTATCAATCATCAACAAAGAGGTGGTGCTATCGGTGGTACTCATTCATTAATGACCTGCTCACTGATGTTCAGTTAAGTACACAAGCTCCAGAACCCATTTCAGTCTTTGTCCAATGTGGACAAAAGAGCTGAATTCCAGAGAGAAGATAAGAATGACTGTTCCTGACATCAAGGTAGCATTTGAATGAGTGTGGCATCAAGTAACCTAAGCAAAATTAAATTCAATGGGAATCACTTACTTGAGAGTGAGCCACTATGGTTGGGTCAAATGCAAAACTTTTGATGATTTAGGGATAGGTATGGCAGGCTTTCGTTTCTACAACTGGACGACTCTAACTCTGAACACTCTTCACTGTTTGGAGACATACCTAGCACAAAGAAAAACGGTTGTGGTTGTTGAATGCTTATCATCTCAGTCCCAGGCCATTACTTCAGGAATTCCTTCGGTACAAGAGCAGATCAGATGCTGAAAACTCTGCGACAAGTAACTCACCTCCCGGTTCCCCAAAGCCTGTCCAACATCTACAAGGCACAAGTCAGGATTGTGATGGAACTTGCACTTGGAGATGCAGCTCCAACAATACTAAAGAAGCTCAACACCATCCAGGACAAAGCAGCCCACTTGATCAGCATCCCATCCACCATCTTAAACATTCACTCCATTCAGCACTACCTTAAACATTCACTCCATCCATGCATAGTGGCAGCAGTATCTACAAAATGCACTGCAGCAACTCAGAGGCCCCTTCAACAGCACTTTTCATTCCAAAGACCTCTACCATGTGGAAGAACAAAGGCAGCAGATACATGGGAACACTACCAGCTCAAAGTACCTCTAAGCCACACACCATCCTGACTTGGAACTATATCACCATTCGTTCACTACCATCTTGTAAAAATCCTGGAATTCCCTCCCTAACAACATTGTGGGTCTACCTACACCACATGGGCTGCAGCAGTTCAAGAAGACGGCTTACCACTACCATCTCGAGAGCAATTAGGAGTTGTTTGCCAGGCTTTACCAGCAATGTTTACATCCCAACATCAAAGAAAAATAATGAGTTACAGTAGCCCAGCTAAAACATAAAAATCCACTATAACTATCCACAAATTGTTAAAAGTTTTGTATTTAACACATCTATCGTGCCACACTCAGTGTCACACGTTGATAGGGCAAAAAGATGTGACTGATCCAACAATCCAGTTGAGTACATCCACTTGATCAAAACAATGCAACTCACTGATGCGCGATATAACTCACGAGGCTAGAGATGCTCGAGGAAATAAAGGCTTTATTAACTACAACAATAGAGCTACCATATATAATACACGATCCCAGACTGAAGGGTCCCAGACAGAGCAGTGACCTTTATACCTCTCCCAGGAGGCGGAGCCCGACTGGGATGTACCATAATAACTATATTACAGGTAGAACAGCCCAACCCTAACCCCAACAGCAACATATATACAGACTCATAGTACTGGCCAGACCCTGGCTCAGTACTACCGGGTGGGAACCAACGATGGTTCACCACACTCACTAAAAAGGAAAGCTACCAAACTGCACGCACTGCCTGGTAAATGATAATAACAATCTGGACAAATATAAAATGGGCTGCCAATTCACTTTTCTGCCGCATGTTTGTATTTCCCACATTTTAAAAATGCGGGAAGAGATTAAATGACAAAAAGGCTGATAATGGTGCAAGGCGAAAGAGGCTGGATATATGACAAGTTAAGAAACAAAAGATGGGCCTTGAGGAGGTATAAATGAGAATAGCAGAATCCTCATCAGCAGCCACTGTCCAAAAAAAAATAAAGGCAGAGGGAATGATCTGTTTTTATTTCAGATTTCCAGTGTTTGAAGTATTTTGTCTTTTTATCCATCGTGGACCCAAAACCAATATTTGTTCCCAGCAGGCTGCAATTTTCACCAGGTTCATTTGGGAAATGTTTCCTGTGACAGCACCTCCCAAATCCACAGCCACCATACGGCCCTAAAAGCTGGGTTTTCAACCCGGCTAGGATGCTAGAAGAGGTGATCTTCTGAAGGCACGGTGGCACAGTGGTTAGCACTGCTGCCTCACAGCGTCAGGGACCCAGGTTCAATTCCGGCCTCGGGTCACTGTCCATATGGAGTTTGCACATTCTCCCCTTTTCCTCCACGTGCTCCAGTTTCCTGGTTTGGGTCACTGTCTGTGTGAAGTTTACACGTTCTCCTTGTGTCTGCGTGGGTTTCCTCCGGGTGCTCCGATTTCCTCCCACAGTCCAAAGATGTGCGGGTTAGGTGAATTGGCTATGTTAAATTGCCCCTTAGTGTCAGGGGGACTAGCAGGGTAAATAGCCTGCGTTATGGGGGTAGGGCCTCGGTGGGATTGTGGTCAGTGCAGACTCAATGGGCCAAATGGCCTCCTTCTGCATTGTAGGATTCTATGATTCAGAGAAAAGTAGTAATGGTAAAAACCTAACAATCATTTAAGAAGCAATTAAACAAAGCAACGGGGGTATTGTTCTAGATGGTGCATTAAGAGCCAAATGGTTTTCTTCATCCTAAATATCTTGTGATCTTGTTCCAAGTGGACTGCCATGTTGAAGAATTGAGGGGTGGGAAAATATAGCCAATGAAATGATTGGAAAATAATTTTGAGAATTGTGCTTAGAGACAATGAAGTAAGTGTTTTAAAGGAAAATAAATGGGGGGTTTTTTTTGTTTCCTTACTGAAGTTAGATAAATAAGGCAATTAATTTGTTCCCCTCCCATACCACAATTCCATAAATAAAATTGCACATATTCTGTAATGTGGTTGAGCAAACATCTGCTTAAAATACTCTGGTTGTTAAATTTAGCTCAGATAAAGGTCAGAAGTTTGTACTTTTTCAGGTTTTCACAACCTCAGAGGCAATTCACAAGACACGAAAGACAGAAATATAAACAGTAAATACCGGATAAACTCAGCAGGTCTGGCAGCATCTGTGGAGAGAAAAACAGTTAACATTTCAAGTCTACATTTCCACTCTAGAAGAGTGGTATGGACTCGAAACATTAACTCTGTTTTTCTCTCCACAGATGCTGCCAGACTTGCTGAGTTTTTCCAGCATTTTCATTTTTTATTTCAGATTTCCAGCATCCGCAGTATTTTGCTTTTATTTTTTAAGGAAGGACAGGAATATCAGCTAAGTCCCAAACTCACTGGGGTCGGCAGGATAGAATGGGGCTACAGGATATTGGAAGGGGGATGTGAGTGGTTGCTGACTGTGATCTGTGCATTTAATTTCGAGTGAGGAGGAGCACCCTTGATGTTCGTAGCTCCACAATGAGGTAAATAAAAATGCTCAAATTTGCCTTTTGAGTGGCAACCTCCAGTGATCCTTTTAATGACTGCTGGTTTGACTGCCAAGCACCTTAGAGGGGCTGAATGGTCCTGCTTCTATGTTCCTATATTCAGTTTTGCTTGAAAGAAGAGAGAATTCTTGAAGATTTTCATCTTGCACTCAACAGGACATTTGCAAGGGCGGCACGGTAGCACAGTGGTTAGCACTGCTGCTTCACAGCTCCAGGGACCTGGGTTCGAATCCCGGCTCGGGTCGCTGTCTGTGTGGAGTTTGCACATTCTCCCCGTGTCTGCGTGGGTTTCCTCCGGGTGCTCCGGTTTCCTCCCACAGTCCAAAGATGTGTGGGCTAGGTTGATTGGCCATTCTAAATTGCCCCTTAGTGTCCTGGGATGCATAGGTTAGAGGGGATAGTGGGTGGATATGTGGATAGGGCCTGGGTGGGATTATGGTTGGTGCAGACTCGATGGGCTGAATGGCCTCTTTCTGCATTGTAGGATTCTATGATTCTACAATGTAATGGAAATGAATCAATTTATACTGTTTGAGAAGAGAATGCTGATTGGTTGACAAGTGGACTCTAGTAGAAGTATTGCCATGGAGAATGCATCCATTGATAGTGACTGACAGTTAACTGCCAAGCATTGTCTGAAATTTAAACCAGGCACCTTGAGTCCAATTGGTCAAGGTTTTGCCCTGAGGAATGAGCCAGCGAATGGCTGTCACTTATTTTGGTTAGCTGAAACAGTTGCAACGTGTGTACCTGTTCTTTCTGTCTGCATAGAGCAAGGTTTTATGTATTGATATATGTATGTCAGTCATCACCAACTGGTGCATTCACCATGGTAAGATCTCTATGGATCAGAATCCATTTGCCAACCAATCAGCACTCTCTCCTCATACAGTATAAATTTGTTGACTTGCCGTGCGTTGTATTCTTGTGACTGTCCTGATGAGTGCAAGATGAAAAACTTCAACAAAAAAGTATTTTTTTCAGCACTACTGAAGTTCTGTATTATCGAATTATTGCTCATATATTCCTTCATTGGTCCAAACAAAGTCTTTATTTGTATTATTTCTTTACAGGGACTATTTCATCATTTGCCCCATTGTAAAGATGGCTGCTCACTGGGCCAACAGCACACAGGCCAATGTCTTCATGTACCATGAACCAGGAAGTCTTTCTCAGCACAGGTAAGGAAACTACAACAAGACTTCAAGGGATCTTCTGAAGTATTTTTTTGTTTTTTTATTTTCACAATGTGGGCACAATTGAGTTGGTGCTGGGCCTCCTTCTTGAAGTGCTAGCAATTTAATGCAACTATGGGGTGTGTGGCAGAGAGCAGTTACAAGTCGCGCACTTTTGTGTGGGTCTGGAGTCACATCTAGGCAGGATCGGGTAAGGACAGCCCAGCTTTCTTCCCGATGGAACATAATAATCGAATCAGTTTGTTTTCTACTATGGTTCATCGGCATGTGGGCAGACTTGATGGAACGGCTGAGCTATTTCAGCCCATGCATTTTCATATATTTACATGATTCTTCTTGAAGCAATCAAGCAATATAAAACACGGTTGGAAACTTTGAGGGGAGAGTTAAAACGAGGAAGCTAGTGGGTTTGGGTGCAGGTGGGAGGTGAAAATGTCAGCATATTGAGAAGGCAGTACCAGCCCACTTTCCAGATTTAACTGGAGCACATTATGCTGTTTGTGTGCAAGCCTCTTGGGCGAAACAGGTCAGTCGTTCAAGGAGAGCTAATCTTCAATTCACATTCCAATTCAGTGGGGTTGAATTTAGCTTGCCTGAGATTGGATTTTGTGTGAGGCCCACCATGGTCAAACCAGTTACAGCACCAGCCTACAATTCAGAGACCTGTACTAGACAGCGAAGAGGAGGGCAACAGAGTGCGTGAAGCAGGATCTGTGCAACTCTCAAAAGTGACATTCGGTGAAACTCTTTCTGCAGGTAGCAGCTAATTTTCCTGAACATACCTGAATTGATTTTCTAAATCTCAGACAAGTCACTAGTTTCAAAGTAAGCAACACATTTAGATATTTGGGGCCCAATTCTCCCAAAAAAATTCTAAGTTTGCAGGTGACACAAAACTGGCAGGACTTGCAGATAGTGAGGAGCATTGTCAGAGGCTACAGAAGGATATAGATAGGCTGGAAATTTGGCCAAAGAAATGGCAGATGGAGTTCAATCCTGATAAATGTGAAGTGATGCATTTTGGTAGAAATAATGTAGGGAGGAGCTATACGATAAATGGCAGAACCATAAAGGGTGTAGATACGCAGAGGGACCTGGGTGTGCAAGTCCACAGATCCTTGAAGGTGAAGTCACAGGTGGAGAAGGTGGTGAAGAAGGCATATGGCATGTTTGCCTTTATAGGACAGGGCATAGAGTATAAAAGTTGGGGTCTGATGTTGCAGATGTATAGAACGTTGGTTCGGCCGCATTTGGAATACTGTGTCCAGTTCTGCTCGCCACACTACCAGAAGGACGTGGAGGCTTTGGAGAGAGTACAGAGGAGGTTTACCAGGATGTTGCCTGGTATGGAGGGGCTTAGTTATGAGGAGAGATTGGGTAAACTGGGGTTGTTCTCCCTGGAAAGACGGAGGGTGAGGGGAGACTTAATAGAGGTGTATAAAATTATGAAAGGCATAGATAGGGTGAACAGTGGGAAGCTTTTCCCCAGGTCGGTGGTGACGTTCACGAGGGGTCATAGGTTCAAGGTGAAGGGGGGGAGGTTTAACACAGATATCAGAAGGACATATTTTACACAGAGGGTGGTGGGGGCCTGGAATGCGCTGCCAGGCAAGGTGGTGGAGGCGGACACACTGGGAATGTTTAAGACTTATCTAGACAGCCATATGAACGGAGTGGGAATGGAGGGATACAAAAGGATGGTCTAGTTTGGACCAAGGAGCGGCACGGGCTTGGAGGGCCGAAGGGCCTGTTCCTGTGCTGTATTGTTCTTAAGTGCTGAATTGGCGGGAAAACTGGTGTAAGTCACGATTGTTTATTCAGTGGGAGTTCAGATTCGAATCTCCCACACTCTGTGCAATGCAGAGGTCACAATCGTGAATATCATTGAAAGCTTGGGGGGCAGGGCCTATTCGTGCCAGAGTTTGACAGTTCCAGAATTCTGCGCATGCACAGTGGTGCCGATCTGTCAGCCTTTCGTTTTCTGGCCAGCTCAATCGCTGGCCAGCCCGGGACCCCCGCAGTGCTGCCTCTCCTGACACCACCATGGCTCGACCGAGGCCCCCACGTCCATTCCCGGGCCAGCCCCGACTCCCCTTCCCATCCCGGAGCACCCCGATCTCCAGCACCCCCTCCCTTCCCCAGCAGTGATGATCCCACCACCCCGCCCCCCCCCCCCCCCCCCACCCCCGGGGCAGACAGACCCCTTGGGAGCCAGACTCCCCCCCCCCCCCCCCCAGCTCACCCCAATCGCTGGTGTCCCTCCAGTCCCGACTGATTCCCATGCAGAGTGGGAGCAGGACCCCCCTCCCCATTGATCATCCCTAAGCCCCATCCACAGTTGGCCCCGCCCCCTTGGCACTGTCAGTGCTAAGGTGCCCCCTAGGCATGGGAAATTTTCCCCTTGGGCAGTGCCAGGGGGCACAGGCTGGCACTGCCAGGTGTCCATGCCCAAGGGGCACCACCCCCCACTGCCCGACCCCCTGGGGGCCCTGATTGCCCCCCTTCAGTCGAGTGTGGGAGCTACTCTAAACCCCGCCGGAGTGAAATACTCCTGGCAGGGTGGGAGATGTTATCAGGCCCGGAGAATTCAGTCCCGAGCCCGATAATGACATTCAAATTACATGAAAAATAGATTTAAATCACTTACCTGGTCTTCCCGCCGGTTTCCATCGTGGTCTCGACTGCGCCTGCTCTCCAGCTGTGGAAGACACGCATGCATCGGGAAGACGTGCGGATCCTGCAAACTGGCTGATATATGCATCTCCCAAACCAAAATGCCAAAAAATTAGAGCGTCGCGATGGGAGAATCGGGCCCTGGGTGTCTGTTTACTTTGCTCTGAGCCCACACCCAGGCTTAACCAATCGAGCACAGTGGGCAAAGATCAATTACCAGACTCATGCAATCAAACACAGATCAATTAAAATGATGAACAGTGCAGGTGGGATGATAGGGTTGGGGTCGGAGGGATGGTGGGACATGGTAGTGGTGCGTTATCCTCATCAGCTACCTGTGTCCAATGGAATTTTACCAGCTGCAGGGGTGTTGTTGTCTCCATTGCTGAAGTTGCTTCTCGCTTCTTCTTAATTTCAATTTCTCCAAATTGTATCTTTGGATTGGCCCTTTAAATACTGGAGCTGAGATTGTCTCACAAAGGTCCTTGCCTGATGCTTTCCGTTGGGTACAAAACCAGAAGTAAAGGTATAATGAGATGGCTGAGTTCAAAAGATGGGCTGAATACACATTCAGGTTTCCCACACAATATCAGAGCCTCCCGCTCTTAACAGATTTCCAAATTGATGTTGTGATCTTTGTCTCTAACTATGCTTGCCTGTGGGGAGTCCATCAGCTGCCAACTCATGCAACTTTGTGGTGAGGTCTATAAAAAATGAATTTTCATGCAAGTTCTCTCATTCTTCCACCGTATTTTGCATGGAAGCCAAGAGAATATGGTGTAAATGGCATATTTGCCCTTTTATCTGGACGCTTATGCAACTCTTCTTCCTGAGGTTGGAGGCCACAATCTCAGCAGAAACTTCACAAAAATTCAGTCCTTAATTGTTCCTAGAAACAGCTCCGGATTCATGCCAGAGGGATGCTTTGGCTTCATGTAAATTGGACTTCTTAAATGATTATTTTCATATGGCTCAATATCCCTGCCAAGTTGACATATACATACACTCCTCATTTGACTTCACTTTAAGGGGCAGAGATTCACTCTTTGTTATTGAATTTCTTCAAGAAGAGGAACGCATAAACTTTCAACTCAACATCAAATCCTCTCGATCTAGCATACCTGCGCATCTTCGCCGACACTGAAGCCCAGCTCAAAAGTACCTCAACTTGAAAATTCTTCTCCCCCTGTTCAAATCCCTCCACAAATTCCCCTCCCTATCTCTGTAATGTCCTCCAGCCCTACAACATCATTCCTTCAATTCTTGCCTCTTGTGCATTTGTACTTTCCTTCACCCCATCAGAGGCAGTTCAATTGCTTAGGCCGTAAACTTTGGAATTCCCTCATCACCTTGCCACCTGTCTCTTTAAAGGTGCTCCTTCAAATCATCCTCTTTGACAGCTTTTTGTTACCTGTCCAAAGTCACCTTATTTGGTTCAGTATCTGTTTTTGTCCGATCACATTCCTGAGAAGTGGCACGGTGGTTAGCACTGCTGCCTCACAGAGCCAGAGACCCGGGGTTCAATTCCCAACTTGGGTCACTGTCTGTGCAGAGTCTGCACGTTCTCCCCGTGTCTGCGTGGGTTTCCTCTGGTTTCCTCCCACATTCTGAAAGACGTGCTGGTTAGATGCATTGCCCATGCTAAATTCTCCCTCAGTGTACCCGAACAGGTGCCGGAGTGTGATGATTAGGAGATTTTCACAGTACTTCATTGCAGTGTTAATGTAAGCCTATTTGTGACACTAATAAATAAACTTTAGAAACATCTTAGAATGTAAAGTAAAGTTTATTTATTAGTCACAAGTAGGCTTACATTAACATTGCAATGAAGTTACTGCGAAAATCCCTTATGTTTTACTACATTAAAGGCACCAGACAAATGCATACTGTTGCTGTGCTCAGTGAGAATGTAATCAATGATGAATGCTGAAATACTGTGATGGGAGGGGATATCATGGGTTTCTATGAAAGGACAGCACCGGACCACTGAATTAAAAAAAGTTAAACGTATCATAATGGTTAACATTGAACCGCACACACCCTGAACTGGGTTAGACATGACATGTTAAGAGTCAACATGTTGCAAATGATCTCATCGGTGCTGAACTCTGCAAACCCACAACTTTCTAATCCAGAGGTGAGATAGTTACCAAATGAACCAAGCTGATAGTCAAGAGTATTTACAAAACTATCATTATAAACCAATAACAGTTTATAGCAAAATAATGATGCACAGTGAGGAATTACGCACAGTGAGGAAAACATACTTGGGTGAGATTTTATTTTTAACATGACTTACAGATTGAAGTAAGCGATGAGTGAGACAGGCTGAAAAGGGTAAGCTCACTGCAAGCAGGTGGCGAGGGTCATATAGACAGGTAATACAGCTCCTTCTTCAGCCTGAGCCAAGGAGTCTGGAATACTGAGAGCTAGTAATTAGTTTTGGCTTTTCGGTAGAATAAACAGAGCAGAGCACTCATTTGGCAATCTGTGGTTGTGTCCCACCCAAACATTTTTGTGGCAGTACCTCGTCCCAAGCAACAATACTTCTCTAGAACTATCCCTATATTTTATCTGAAGCCATCTGACCAACTTTTGTAATTGGATTCAGCAATGTTCACATCATGGTCTGTTACAGGTTATAGGGCCCAGGAACTGATTGGTATCCATGGCAGTGACATGCATTAGTGACAGATGGTCCCTATTCCCAGCACTGAAACCTGATAAAAAAAATATATATTAATGAGTGACTGACCAGCAAAATTTTCTCTCAGCAGCCAATCCAATATATTAAATGGGCACTGGATAGTAAATTCCAAAACCTCACCCTTGATGATGACACCCAGGCCACAGGTTCAACATTTGGTTGAGCTGTCTTAGTGAAATATTAACGCCCTCCATGCATACCCATGATTGAACTGATTGGATAGTTATTAATCCAGTAGCATGAATCGCTGGGATACACCATTCACTGCCATCCACTTCCCCTGACAACAACTCTCCATTTCTTTTCTCCACATCCGTGGCTTACTCTTGACACAGAATGTCACATGAAGGTAAAATTTAATGCTGACCTGCACAATTCCCAATATGATCTCCTTCTACTGCAGCTCTGTACCTAGGACACGATTTTGTAATACGTACCCAATTACGAGTCCAATTATAACCCTAATAGTCCAGCGTGGAATCCTTAATTTCTCTTGTTGCATGAAGAGAGATTGAACCGTTTAAACCAATACTCTGCGGAATTTAAAAGAATAAGGGAGATCAAATTGAGGTATGCAAGATGATAAAAGGTATAGATAAAGTAGGCGTGGAGCGGATGCTTCCTCTTGTGGGGCATTCTAGGACGAGAGGCCATAGTCTTAGGATAAGGGGTAGCAAATTTAAAACGGAGTTGAGGAGAAACTACTTCTCCCAAAGGGTTGTGAATCTGTGGAATTCGCTACCTCAAAGTGCGGTGGATGCTGGGACAGTGAGTAAATTTAAGAAGGAGTTAGACAGATTTTTAATTGGTAATGGATTGAAGGGCCATGGGGAGAAGGCAGGAAAATGAGGATGAGGAGCATATCAGCCAGGATCGAAAGGCAGAGCAGATTCGATGGGCCGAATGGCTTAAATCTGCTCCTATGTCTTATGAACTTATAAAGCATGGGACAAGAAATATGCATTGGAACCATCAAGGCCTTTCCTTGGACAATGTACAATTCATCAGGCCATGGACTCTAGTCATCCACTCCAACTTCTGAGGTAAAACCTCTCGGGAGATAGAGTTCTAATCCTTTAAAGTGACTGAATAAATCTACTGAACATTGAACTAACTCAATAATCTATCAAACCTAAACCAACTTCCCTCCACAGATGCATTGAGCACAGGAGCTAAGGTAGCCAAGTATTATTAATGATTAATAGATTGCAGATTTTGTTTCTAATATATTTTAGACAAAGTGTCCATCCTTGATTTAGTGCAAACCTTCCTGTTACTTCCTTTTCTTATTCCAATTCCTGCCACAGCAGTTCTGCTCTATAGTTAGAAAACGTTGAGTCTATGTGTGTGCTGTTGGTGATTACTACTTAAGCTACCTCGTCAATGCCCAGCAATCTGCTATTTGGTGACTCGAGAGGTATCAATTAACTGGGTGGTCCATTTCAGCTTAAATGCATTCATCTTGTGGTATGAAACTCTATCACACAGATCAGAAGAATGCCAGGTTCAGTCTCTAAGCTGAGTTGTCTGATCACAGCTGAAGCAGTCCTGGAAATGGGTACAGCAATAGCTATGTTACTGAATGAGTAAACACAGTAAGAAGTTTAACAACACCAGGTTAAAGTCCAACAGGTTTATTTGGTAGCAAAAGCCACACAAGCTACCAAATTTGCTACCAAATAAACCTGTTGGACTTTAACCTGGTGTTGTTAAACTTCTTACTGTGTTTACCCCAGTCCAACGCCGGCATCTCCACATCATGACTGAATGAGTAACCCAGAGAACCTGAGTTCAGATCCTACCATGGTAGTCAGGGGATTTGATCAATTTTTAATAAAAACCTGAAATGTGGCTGTGAGAATGTTGGATAGTCATAAAAACCCAATGGGTATCCATGCTCTTTCAGGAAGGAAATCTGTTGTGTTTATCTGGTTACTTTAAAGTTTATTTATTAGTCACAAGTCAGCTTACATTAACACTGCAATGAAGTTACTGTGAAAATCCCCTAATCGCTACACTCCGGTGCCTGTTCAGATACACTTTCAGAGAATTTAGCATGGCCAATGCGTCTATCTAGCAAGTTTTTCAGACTGTGAGAAGAAACCAGAGCACCCTAAGGAAACCCACGCAGACACGAAGGGAACTTGTAGACTCCACACAGACAGTGACCCAAACAGGAGAATCGAACCCGGGTCCCGAGTACTCTGAGGCAGCAGTGCTAACCACTGTGCCACCATGCCACCCAACATACTTTACATGCAAATCCACTGACATTGTTCACTCTGAAGTGACCTAACACACCATGGGGTCTTACCAAAGCAGTGCAAACTATACTGGTTAAATGGGGCTATTTTGTCAGCACAACTAACGACGGACAATAAATAGCCTTTTTAGCAGCACCCATATTCTGAGAATCAACTAAAGAAATAAAATCCTGCAGGCATTAATATCCCAACGCTAGGAAGATTTACAGAAAAGATATAATCAGTAAGGCTTCCAACTGCTAATTGCTGTCAAGTGATCCCTGATGGAAATAAATCTTTATGTGTGTGTGTGTGGTTGAGGGTGGGATTGGATTGACTGTGATATTCCACGCAAGCTAATAGCTTGTCAAGACACAAGGCCCTGTTTACTTTGGCTAACAATCCTCATAGAACAACATCCCAACATGATAGTTGAAGAAGAACAGTTTGGAGACAGAAATATTGAGTTGATTATTGCAGAGGTAAATCAAAAAGCAACTGATTGAGTGACGTGTAACATCAAGATGCCCCCCCCCCCCCCACTTGAGCACATACTGCTCAGAGCTGGTGAGTGGAACGTCAGCTTTATTTGTCGAAAAGAAGACATATTGTCACAAATATACTGTCACGTGAACCAGAACCAGTATCATATCCTGGAGCAAAATTTGTTTATCAGAAACCGTTGGGTGACACCTGATGAGATGTACCACCCTTTGTTTTCCACTGAAGTTTCTATTTCAGAGAATAATCATAGCAGAATGTAGTCCATGAAGGTCATCAGACTATGCTTTCAGTCTTTTTGTATCTCCCTCATAGCTCACCTGGCTGTCACAAGCAGCATTGAATCGCTTGTATCTGGATAAAGGAATGCTGTTATTCTAGAAATTGCCAAGCAAGTGCAAGAGCTTCACCTGATCATTGGCGCTGCAGAGGTTCCTGGCTTTCACTTGACAAGCTGCTCGAGAGAGCAAAATGCTTTGAAATCAGGAATTTGTTTTGTTGGGAAGATCATTATTAGTTAAGATACCACAGCCATCCTGAGACTAGCCCACGAATAAGGCACTTTTCCCGAAAGATAGTGAATATAATCCTGTGAATACTTATGATGAAAGACAGTGCAGAAGTAGTTCAAAATATTATACAGAACAGGAGAGGGGACGAAAGAAAGAGAGGGAAAGATAGCGACAGTGAAAGAAAAAGAGACAGAGAGCGATCATAAATATTTTTCCATCTCCTTATTGGAAGCCAGTGATATGACATATTGTTAAATTATCAACACATTATTATTGACCTTCAGGCTTCAAGAGACAGTCTCTTGGCTCTCTGTCTCTCATCACATTATTCCAATAAAATGTCTGTTTCTGCATAATTGATAGCAACCAGCAAATTATGTGGAAAGAAAATGTTTTTATTTTTTTTGATCTTTGTTTTCCTTCTTCTGACAACCCACAGTTGCTTTAATATCAGAAATATGCAGTTGAAACCTTCAAAGTATCACAAACATAAATATGTGCTGTCTTTTGAAAAGCCTTCTTGTGGGTGGCACGGTGACACAGTGGTTAGCACTACTGCCCTACTGTACCAGGGACTCAGGTTTGAATCCCGGCTTGGGTCACTGTCTGTGCGGAGTCTGCACGTTCTCCAGGTGTGGGTTTTCTCCAGGTGTTCCGGTTTCCTCCCACAGTCTGAAAGATGTGCTGGTTGGGTGCATTGGCCATGCTAAATTCTCCCTCAGTGTACCCGAAAACAGGTACTGGAATGTGGCGACTAAAAGTTAAGGTTTGTTTATTAGTCACAAGTAAGGCTTACATTAACACTAATGAAGTTACTGTGAAATTCCCCTAGTCGCCACACTCCGGCGTCTGTTCGGGTCAATGCACCAAACCAGCACTACTTTGACTAGGGGATTTTCACAGTAACTTCATTGCAGTGTTAAAGTAAGCCTACTTGTGATCCTAATAACAAAACTTTAAATTTTCTCACTGGCAGATATCATAAGCCAAAGGGTGTATTGGCCTAGTCCTTGACACCAGCCGCCCTCCCCACCTCCCCAAACAAATATCAAATCCAAATGTTTTGACAGCACTTTTTAGGCTCATTGTAAAGGGAGACATTTGGGTATTCACGGGGAGGCATTGGCCAAGTGGTATTATCGCTCAACTATTAATCCAGAAACCCAGATAATGTTCAGCAAGTGATAAACAGAGCTAAGCGATCCCACAACCAACGGATCAGATCTAAGCTCTGCAGTCCTTCCACATCTAGTTGAGAATGGTGGTGGACTACTAAACAACTCACTGGAAGAGGAGGCTCCACAAATATCCCCATCCTCAATGATGGAGGAGCCCAGCACACCAGTGCAAAAGATAAGGCTGAAGTATTCGCAGCAATCTTTAGCCAGAAGTGCCGAGTGGATGATCCATCTCGGCCTCCTCCAGTGGTCCCCAGCATCTCAGATGCCAGCTTCCAGCCAATTCGATTCACTCCACGTGATATCAAGAAATGGTTGGAGGCACTGGATACTGCAAAGACAATGGGCCCTGATAGCATTTCGGCAATAGTATCGAAAACTTGTGCTTCAGAACTTGCCGCTCCCCTAACCAAGCTCTTCCAGTACAGTTACAACACTGGCATCTACCCAACAATGTGGAAAATTGCCCAGATATGTCCTGTACACGAAAAGCAGGACAAATCCAACCCAGCCAATTACCACCCAATCAGTCTACTCTCGATCATCAGTAAAGTGATGGAAGGGGTCATCAACAGTGCTAACAAGCAGCACCTGCTCAGCAATAACCTGCTCAGTGATGCCCTGTTTGGGTTTCGCCAGGGTCACTCAGCTCCTGACCTCATTACAGCCTTGGTTCAAACATGGACAAAAGAGCTGAATTCCAGAGATGAGGTGAGAGTGACAGCCTTTGACATCAAGGTCGCATTCGACCGAGTGTGGCATCAAGGAGCCTTAGTGAAACTGGAATCAATGGGTATCAGGGGCAAACTCTCCACTGGTTGGAGTCATACCTGGTACATAGGAAGATGGTTGTGGTTGTGGAGGGTCAGTCATCTCAGCTCCAGGACATCTCAGCAGGAGTCTCTCACCGTAGTGTCCTAGGCCCAACCATCTTCAGCTGCTTCATCAATGACTTTCCCTCTGTCATAAGGTCAGAAGTGGGGATGTTCGCCGATGATTGCACAATGTTCAGCACCATTCGCGACTCCTCAGATACTGAAGCAGTACATGTTCAAATGCAACAAGATCTGGACAATGCCCAGGCTTGGGTTGACAAGTGGCAAGTAATGTTCGCGCCACACAAATCCAGGCAATGACCACCACCAATACGAGACACTCTAACCACCACCCTTTGACATTCAATGGTGTAACCATCACTGAATCCCCCACTGTCAACATCCTTGGAGTTACCATTGACCAGAAACTCAACTGGACTCACCACATAAACACAGTGGCTACAAGAGCAGGTCAGAGGCTAGGAATACTACGGCGATTAACTCACCTCCTGACTCCCTAAAGTTTATCCACCATCTACAAGGCACAAGTCAGGAGTGTGATGGAATACTCCCCACTTGCCTGGATGGGTGCAGCTCCAACAACACTCAAGAAGCTTGACACCATCCAGGACAAAGCAGCCCGCTTGATTGGCACCACATCTACAAACATTCAATCCCTCCACCACTGACACTCAGTAGCAGCAGTGTCTACCATCTACAAGATGTACTGCAGCTATTCACGAAAGATCCTTAGACAGCATCTTCCAAACCCACGACCACTTCCATCTAGAAGGACAAGGGCAGCAGATAAATGGGAACACCCCCACCTGCAAGTTCCCCTCCAAGCCACTCACCATCCTGACTTGAAAATATATTGCCGTTCCTTTGCAGTCGCTGGGTCAAAATCCTGGAATTCCCTCCCTTATGGCATTGTGGGCCAACATACAGAACATGGACTGCAGCGATTCAAGAAGGCAACTCACCAGCACTTTCTCAAGGGCAACTAGGGATGGGCAATAACTGCTGGCCAGCCAGCGACGCTTATGTCCCACGAATGAATAAAAAAAATTACATCCCTATTTCTTTTTTTATTCACTCGTGGGACAAGGGAGTTTGCCCATCCCTAGTCGCCCTTGAATTGAGTGGGTTGCTAGATCATTTCAGAGGGCAGTTGAGAGTCAACCACATTGCTGTGGCTCTGGAGTCACATGTAGGCCAGACCAGGAAGGATGGCAGATTTCCTTCCCTAAAGGACATTAGTGAACAAGATGGGTTTTTCCAACAATCAACGATGGTTTCACAGTCATCTGGATTTTTAGTTCCAGATATTTTTATTGAATTTAAATTCCACCATCTGCCGTGGTGCTATTCAAAACTGGGTACCCAGAACATTAGTTGAGTTTCTGGATTAATACTCTAGCAATAATACCACTCGGTCATCACCGCCCCTTCTGGTGCAGGAGACTCTGACAACCCTTCCCCAGAGCTGACTGTGTCACAGTTTCTAACCTCTTCGGGCAGGTGGGAATGCCCAAGAGTCACCTTTACATTTCATGTAGCACTCTTCCAAAATATTCCAGAATGCTTCATTTAAGTGAGC
Source organism: Mustelus asterias (assembly GCF_964213995.1). Taxonomy (NCBI): domain Eukaryota; kingdom Metazoa; phylum Chordata; class Chondrichthyes; order Carcharhiniformes; family Triakidae; genus Mustelus; species Mustelus asterias. The sequence goes on along the minus strand of NC_135807.1, from coordinate 31,503,631 downwards.
CCACACCCCCACCTTGACCTTGCAAACTTTGAGTATTAAGACCACTGTTTAAAAATATGCCTTGAGCATACTTGTTTATCAATATTGACAGCTGTCTCAAATTCGAAAGGCACTAAATAAAAACAGAAAATTCTGGAAACACTCAACAGCTCCGACAGCTTCTGTGGAGAACGAACATATGAGATAGCAATAGTATTAAGCATTTTGTTTGATTTTACCTTATGCTACCCATCTCAATGTACACTTCAATTATTCACATAACTATGGGACAGTAATTATGAGGAGTGGTTCCCAGCAAAGTCCTTTAGCAGATGCAAGTGAGGGACAGATTGCTGGGGCAGCAGTGTTGTAAACCTGTCTCCAACCTCACACCTAACAATGGAAATCACACTTCCCTTTAAACTAATTTCAGAAAACTGCGTTCATTCATAAGCTGCGAATAAACGTTTTTTGTTCACATGGATATATTTTGGCCCGAATCACCACCATTCATAGCTTATTGGATGGGCACTACTGGAAAAAAACTTGTGTGGTATTTTCACAATTTTGTTTCAAGTATGGTAAAATTGCCGATGGAAGTGTTAGGTGGAAACAGTCAGGTGCTGGAGCAAATGATATGGTCTCCGGAATATGGTTCAGAGATTTACTTTGCCAAGAAGAAACAACCTGACCAAAACAAGCAGTAAGTTACTTTAGGACGTGTTCGTCATTCTCATTCCCAGCCACTTCCTTCCAACCTCAAGAGTACACTACTATCAATTTAATTCATGGCTGCTTGTTCCTGGATATATTTAGATATCCGCTTACTGTCATTCTTGGCACAACTAGATCCATTTTAAATCAGACCTTTTTAACTTAAATTTGTAGGCCTCTGTTCCATTTGTCCGGCCTGTTTTAGTGACTGCTCGCTCACTCTACGGATTGGATGTCACGCTGTTATTTGAAGCAGGCTCTTTTTTATGAAGTAGAGCCACTCGATGACAAACTGTGCAGGGCACGGTGGCAGCATTTAGTGACTTGCTTCCCTTAAAAGTCAGATCCGACCATCCGACCTCAGCCACGCTGCAGTCAGGAAGTGTCAGAGGAGAGAAACTTGCCAACAAGGAGAGAGGAAGCATTGCAACAAGCAAAGCCAATTACATCCTGAACTCTGAACTAAATATTGATGCCTGACCAATACATATCTCTTGACAAACATCATTCAAAAAAAAGATTATCTAGTCATTGTCCAATGTGGAATAGCTAGTCATTGTCCAATTGTGGAAGCTGCTATATAAAATCCATAGAATCCCTATACTACAGAAGGAGGCTATTCGGCCCATTGAGGCTGCACTGACAACAATCCCACCCAGGCTCTCCTCCTGGCCAATCAACCTAACCTGCACATTTTTGGAGTCTGGGAGGAAACTGGACACCTGGAGGAAACCCACACAGATGTGGAGAGAATGTGGAAACTCCACACAGAGAGCAACCAAGGCCAGAATTGAACCTGGATCCCTGACGCTGTGTGGCAACAGTGCTAACTACTGTGCCACCGTATCACCCTATGTAAAAATTGGCTGCCACTTTTCAGCATTATAACAGTGACTGCAGTTCAAGAGTACTTCTGTTATTCATTCATGGGAAATGGACTTTGCTGGCAAGGCCATTATTTATTGCCCATCCCCAATTTTCCTTCAGATGTAGGTGGTGAGAACATGGAGAGACAATATAAAATAAGTGGTAATATTTTTAAGGTGGTGCAGGAGCAGAGGAATCCGGGTGTATATGTGCATCGATCATTGAAGGTGGCAGGACAGGTGGAGAGAGCAGTAATTAAAGCATTCTTTAGTGTTCTTTATTAATAGGGGCATAGAGTACAAGAGCAAGGAACCTATACAAGATAATAGTTAAACCTCAGCTGGAATATTGTACAGTTCTGGGTGCCACACTATAGGAAGGATGTGAACGCATTGGAGAACGTGCAGAAGAGGTTTACAAGAATTGTTCCAGGGATGTGAAATTCCAGTTATGAGGATAGATTGGACACGTTGGGATTTGTTCTCCTTGGAGAGGAGAAGGTTAAGAGGATATTTGATAGAGATGTTCAAAATCATGAGGGGGCTGGACAGAGGAGGTAGAGAGACAGTTCCCACTTGTAAATGGATCAAGACCAAGAGGGTTGATTTAAAAGAAGCAAATGTGATGTGAATGGTTTGGGTCCGGAATGTACTGCCTGGAAGTGTGGTGGAGGCAGGTTCAAACGAGGCCTTTAAGAGGGAATTAGATTATTCTCTGAACAGAAGCAATGTTTCATTTCACAAGGAGAGAGGAAGCATTGCAACAAGCAAAGGCAGGGGAATGGCATTAAGTCGTGATGCTCATTTGGAGAGGCAGTGCAAACGTGATGGGCCAAATGGTCTCCTTCTGCATTGTAACAATTCTATGATTCTCTGCGCCTCTGTAAAGTGCTGAGGATAATCTGAGATGATGTCTCTGGAAGAATTACTCCGCTAGTTCCAGGTCCCTTCCTTTTCCCCCCTAGACCTGCAAACCTTTTCCCTAGAGGTAATTATCCAATTTCCCCATGAGAGTCACAATTGAATCTGCTTCCACTACACTCTTAGGCAATGCTTTCTCTCACTGCTTTCCTCATGTTGTTTTTTTTGCTAATTTACCTTAAATCAACGTCCTCTGTTTCTCAACCCTTCTGTCCGTGGGAACAGTTTCTCACTATCTTTTCTGTTCAGATCCCTCATGATTTTTAAGCACCCAGCAAAGTGCATGTCAGGTCGGGCTCAATGCCAGCAATCTTGCCTCTGAGTCAGAGGATTGTGGGTTCCAATCCCATTCCAGGCAGTTAAGCAGAAATTCACTGGTACTCCAGTGCAATGCTATTTAAGTTCCTGTTCTTTGGATGGGACATTAAACTGAGTCATTGCTACAGTCCCCAGTGGGTGTAAACTACCCAGGCACTTTTTTGTAGAACGGGAGAGATCTCCTCAGCCAATATAATTTTTAATGTTTACTTATTAGTGTCACAAATAGGCTTACATTAATACTGCAATGAAGTTACTGTGAAAATCCCCGAGTCGCCACACTCCAGCGCCTGTTCGGGTACACCGAGGGAGAATTTAGCATGGCCAATGTACCTAACCTGCACATCTTTCCGACTGTGGGAAGAAACTGGAGCACCCAGACAAAACCCATGCAGACATGGGGAGAACGTATAAACTTCACACAGACAGCAACCGAGGCCAGAATTGAACCTGGATCCCTGACGCTGTGAGGCAACAGTGCTAAATACAGTGCCACAGTGCAGCCCTATGTGAAAATTGGCTGCCACTTTTCAACATCGTAACAGTGACTGCAGTTAAAGAGTACTTCTGTTATTCGTTCATGGGAAATGGACTTTGCTGGCAAGGCCATTATTTATTGCCCATCCCCAATTTTCCTTCAGATGTAGGTGGTGAGAACATGGAGAGACAATATAAAATAAGTGGTAATATTTTTAAGGTGGTGCAGGAGCAGAGGAATTCGGGTGTATATGTGCATCAATCATTGAAGGTGGCAGGACAGGTGGAGAGAGCAGTAATTAAAGCATTCTTTAGTGTTCTTTATTAATAGGGGCATAGAGTACAAGAGCAAGGAACCTATACAAGATAATAGTTAAACCTCAGCTGGAATATTGTACAGTTCTGGGTGCCATACTATCGGAAGGATGTGAACACATTGGAGAACGTGCAGAAGAGGTTTACAAGAATTGTTCCAGGGATGAGAAATTTCAGTTATGAGGATAGATTGGACACATTGGGATTTGTTCTCCTTGGAGAGGAGAAGGTTAAGAGCATATTTGATAGAGATGTCCAAAATCATGAGGGGGCTGGACAGAGGAGGTAGAGAGACAGTTCCCACTTGTAAATGGATCAAGACCAAGAGGGCTAATTTAGAAGAAGCAAATGTGATTTGAGTGGTTTGGGTCTGGAATGTACAGCCTGGAAGTGTGGTGGAGGCAGGTTCAATCGAGGCATTTAAGAGGGAATTAGATTATATCTGAACAGAAGCAATGTGCAGGGGTACAGAGAAAAGGCAGGGGAATGGCATTAAGTCGTGCTGCTCATTTGGAGAGCCTGTGCAGACATGAGGGACCAAGTGGTCTCCTTCTGCATTGTAACAATTCTGTGATTCTCTCCGCCTCTGTAAAGTGCTGAGGATAATCTGAGATGATGTCTATGTCAGCTCTCTGGAAGAGCTACTCCGCTAGTTCTATGTCCCTTCCTTTTCTCCCTAGCCCTGCAAACCTTTTCCCTAGATGTAACTATCCAATTTCCTCATGAGACTCACAATTGAATCTGCTTCCACCACATTCTTAGGCAATGCTTTCCCTCACTGCTTTCCTCATTTTGGTTTTTTTTTGCTAATTACCTTAAGTCAGTTTCTCAACCCTTCTGGCCGTGGGAACAGTTTCTTACTATCTATTCTGTTCAGAGCCCTCATGATTTTTAACACCTCTATCAAATACCCTGTTAACCTTCTGTTCTAGATTGGGAACACCCCACCTTTGTCAGTCCATCTGCTTAACTGAAGTCCTTCATCCCTGGAACCATTCTCTGGGATGAGATGTTTTCTGGTGCTTTCAGAGCTCCCTGCAATGATATATTGGGAGTGGTACTAGATGCTGGTGACCAGAAGCAGCACCCAGCAAAGTGCATGTCAGATCAGGCTCAATTACAGCAGTCTTGCCTCTGAGTCAGAGGATTGTGGGTACCAATCTCATTCCAGGCAGTTAAACAGAAATTCATTGGTACTCCAGTGCAATGCTATTTAAGTTCCTGTCCTTTAGATGAGACATTAAACTGAATCATAGCTACAGTCTCCAGTGGGTGTAAAAGACACCAAGGTACTATTTCATAGAATGGGAGAGATTTCCTCAGCCAATATAATTTTTAATGTTTATTTATTAGTGTCACAAGTAGGCTTACATTAATACTGCAATGAAGTTACTGTGAAAATCCCCGAGTCGCCACACTCCAGCGCCTGTTCGGGTACACTGAGGGAGACTTTTTAGCATGGCCAATGCACCTATCTTGTATATCTTTCGGACTGTGGGAGGAAACTGGAGCACCCAGACAAAACCCGTGCCGACATGGGGAGAAAGTGCAAACTCCACACAGACAGTGATCTAGCCAGGAATTGAACCCAGATCCCTGGCGCTGTGAGGCAGCAGTGCTAATCCCCATGCCACCGTGCTGCAATATAAAACCACAACCAACATCATTACTTCTATATATCTTCCTTTCTTTGCTATTTATGGAACCATGTTGTCTGCAAATTCGCCCTCACATTTCCTGCAGTGACGACATTCCAAAAGCTCTTCATTGGTTGTAAATCTCTTTGCAATACCTTGAGATTCTGAAAGGCTCCATTCAAGTCATTTCTTTTTTGGGCTTAAAACATCCGTTTTTTTCTTAATTAACCTGTTGATATGCTTCAACTCCTTGGAAGGATTGATCTTTGGAGTTGATGAAAATGGAGATGGAGCAACAAATGACAGGCTTAGAAAGAAGAGGGTCAGCTGGGAGAAAGATTAATTTTATTTGAGGCGTCTCCTTGCCAGTTGCCAATGAACATGGAGCAATCATTTCTCCATTCTCTACATGCTCACTCCATCCCACTCTGGGCCACTGTCTGAGGCTGAACCAGACCATTTGCAACCTTGCTGTCCTGCTTGACCCTGAGCTGAGCTTTCAAACCCATATCCTCTCCATCATCAAGGCTGCCGACTCCCACCCTCGACAATGTTGCCCATCCCACCCCATCTCTATTCATCTGTTGCTGAGAACCACCTCCGCACCCCCATCTGTTACCTGTAAACTCGACTACTCCAATGCTATCATATCCAGTGTCCCAATATCCACCCTTCGGCTGATCCAAAGCTCTGCTGTCCCTCTGCTAATACAGGACAAGTCCTGTCCACCCATCACCTCTGTGCTCACAGACCATTCCAACAATGTATCCTTGAATGCAAACTACTCTCTAGCCCTGTTCCTTCCCATCACCTGTAATTTCCTCCAGCCTTGTAATCGTATAATAAAGGCAAAATACTGCTGATACTGGAATCTGAAACAAAAACAGAAAATGCTGGAAAATCTCAGCAGGCCTGTCAGACCTGCTGAGATTTTACAACATTTTCTGTCTCTGTTATCGTACAAGTTCTTTATGCTTCTACAACGCTGGCCTCTTGAGCATCCCCAGTTTTAATCACTCCATTACTGACATTGCACTTTCAGCTGCCGAGGTTCTAAACTCTAGAATTCCGACTCTAAACCTCTCTGCCTTTTTACAGGGGAGGAGGGGCAGTGGCATAGTGGTATTGCCACTGGACAAGTAATCCAGAGATCCAGGGTCTTGCTCTTGGGACCCGGGTTCGAATCCCACCATGGCAGTTGATGACATTTGAATTCAATAAAATAATCTGGAAATGAAAGTCCGATGATAACATAAAACCATTGTCAATTGTTGTAAAAACCCATCTGATCCACTAAAGTCTGATAGATGTGCTGGTTAGATGCATTGGCCTTGCTAAATTCTCCCTCAGTGTACCTGAACAGGTGCCGGAGTGTGATGACTAGAGGATTTTCACAGTAACTTCATTGCAGTGTGAATGTAAGCCTACTTGTGACACTAAAACAAAAGTGTCCTTTAGGGAAGGAAATCTGCTGTCCTTACCTGGCCTGGCCTACATGCAACTCCAGATCCACAGCAATGTGGGTGACTCATAAAATGCCCTCAGGGATGGGCAATAAATGTTGGCCCAGCCAGCGATGCCCACATCCAATGAGTAACATAAAATGTTTCTCCATTTTCATAAGCTAAATCCTATTATGTCCTAATATCTCAGGGCATCTCAATGCTAACTTTTGTTTGACAACGCATTTGCGGAATTTGAATAACATTCAGCACCATAAGCTGAGTGAACACAGGTCTGCTGCTCCTGAGCCCCACAGGTGTTTCTGGGAAGAAAGTAGCACATTGTGTAAGTGGGGTTATGTATTGCCCTCAAGCTGTGGGTCACATTATTCAGGGAGCCAAAGCAATGTCCTTCAACAATGCAGGTGCCAAGGATCAAGTTATTTATCCAATTCATTTTTTATATTGTAAATGAAGGCAAAAGTTAGGAAAGAAAGGAAAACTAAACTAGATTGTAAACTCTGGGATGCCTGTTGCTAGTTTGATTTGAGAGATAAAAAGGGAAAGTTGATATAGAGCAGATGAATTAAAAGAACTCTTTGTTTTAAGGCAAACCAGGCATGAAGCAACAGATACAATGAAAGGCCCAGTAAAGGAAGCAAAATATTGCTGAGGTTGAGATTTGGCATAGCGAGCTACAAGTGGGAAACCTCTCAGGAGGATTATTGTTTGGGCTTGAAGTGACAGTTTATTGTTTCCAGATAGTTCTGGGGGAAAGAGAGGGGGAATTTTTTGTATTAAAAGTGAACAACATGGCGAGATGAAAGATTTCAATCAAAACAATCAGGAATACATGAGAAGCCAGAAATAATATGTAGCCACAAGTCAAATTGAGTTCAAAGTGCTAATCGGTTATTTGTCAGTCCCTGATCACAAGGATAATACAGTGGTGTCAATTTCTTTCAAATGGAAGTTTTTTTTTTGATTTCCAGGCCTGAATAGTGCTTAACTCGGAAAGAGAGATTATTGAGCTACTGAGAAGAGAGTGAGCCTTTGAGGGTAATATTCTGATTTTGTCCCTAAAGTCTCACTTTAGCATTTCAATAAACCCTCGGCAACAACTTGCACTTATTTAGTACCTGCAATATAGAAAAAACATCCCAAACACTTCACAGGGCAATTAGATCAAACAGATGTCAGGAGAGAGATGACCAAAGCTTTGTCAAAAAGGTAGATTAAATGAGAATCATTTTGGAAGGGAGGAAGTTGGGAAGTTTAGGGTTTAAGAGAGGTTATTTTGAGTGCAGTAAAATAGCGAGTTGCAATACAGGCCAGAATCAGAGGAATGTAAGGTCCCAAGAGTTTAAAAAGTTAAAGTTTATTTATTAGTGTCACAAGTAGATTTACATTAACACTGCAATGAAGTTACTGTGAAAATTCCCTAGTCGCTACACTCTTGCGCCTGTTCGGGTACACTGAGGGAGAATTTAGCATGGCCAATGCACCCAACCAGCACGTCTTTCAGACTGTGGGAGGAAACCGGAGCATCTGGAGGAAACCCACGCAGACATGGGGAGAGCGTGCAAAGTCCACATCGGCAGTGACCCAAGCTGAGAATCGAACCCAGGTCCCTGGAGTTGTGAGGTAGCAGTGCCAACTACTGTGCCACTGTGCTGCCCTTTGCAGGGGGTTGGAGTCAGTGGTGGCAGTAAGTTTACTATCTTGATTGCACCTAACCAGCACGTCTTTCAAATTGTGGGAGGAAACTGGAGCATCCACAGAAAACTCAGGTAGACATGAGGAGAACGTGCAGACTCCACACAGACAGTGACCCAAGCCGGGAATTGAACCCGAGTCCCTGGCGTTGTGAGGCAGCAGTGCTAACCACTGTGCCACCCATGGACCTTAGTGCGATTGTGAGGCCTTGGAAAGATTTATACATAAGGGGGAAGAAATGTATTCATATGGCACAGCTTCCGGTATTGCCACAGGGACTGCACTGATTCTCCAGGGCCAGGTAACATCTCGAGTGACTGGGTCCCTTCACTGTTAGGAAAACTGAGGAAAACTGCACGGGTGAATTTCTACCCAAAGAATTCTAAATTTGAGGCATCAGATTAGCAAGGACAGGGAGGATAGAGAAGTGTCTTTCCAGCAACAACTGGTTTAGCTTCTTCCAACAGATGTTCATCTCCCACACCCCAGGCAGCAAAATTTTGGGTGAAATGAACTTTATGGATGGTGAGGTGAGGAAACAACTCGGGGGAACACTTGACAAATCCAGTTTGGTGTTGTGATGTCACTGGCCTAGTAATCCAGACACCGAGACTAAAGCTCTGGGGATTAATGTTCCACACGGCAGCTGGTGAAATTTAATGAATTTGATTAGATTTATTATTGTCACATGCATTGGGATGAAGTGAAAAGCAGGCAAAGCATACCGTTCATGGAGTACATAGGGGAGAAGGAAAGCAGAAAGTGCAGAATATAGTGTTACAGTCACAGCTAGAGTGTAGAAAAAGATCAGCTTAATATGTGGTAGGTCCATTCAAAAGTCTGTTGACAGCAGGGAAGAAGTTGTTCTTGAGTCGGTTGGTACGTGACCTCAGACTTTTGTGTCTTTTTCCCAACAGAAAAAGGTGGAAGAGAGTGTGTCCAGGGTGCGTGGAGTCTTTGGGCCTGATTTTACCATTTTGAGTCTAAGTGCCGAATCTGGGCGTCAAATAGATCCGAGCCCGGAATCCTCTTTCCAGCGCGCCCATACGCTTTTTGCCGGCTCCGGTCCGATCCACACAGTGGGCGGGGCTTAGCGCTGCCAGAACGATCAGAGCTCAGAACTGCGCGTGCGCAGTTCGAAAAAAAATGCGAAGCAGCACACCCGAGCACGAAAGAAAAAACAGCAGAGAGAGCAGAGAGGGGGGTGGGGAGGATGGACTTGGGAGAATCTTGCAAACTGAAAATAATGTAGCATCGTCTTTGTGCTGCCTAATTATCTATGGGAAAGGTAATTAAACTACCATGTCCTAGTGAGCAATTAGTGACCTGTATAATACATTTGTGATCTGTAACTGGTTTGTTGATGCTCAAATGTTCAGAGTCCTGTGGTGAACTTGGAAGAATTGTCCCCGTGGTGGAACTTGGTTGGAAATAAGATTCAAGGAGATTACTAAATCTTGTTTTCATCTGAACATTGCACAGAATTAGAGGAATTCCCTTTGGAAGATAATATCAAAATTATAATCGCGGGAACTAAAAACCTGACAGTCAAAAATTTGGGAAAATATTTCAAAATATGGATGGGCGGATATATATTTTGAAATATTTTCCAAAATTTGTTCATTGTTCAATGCAAATGCGGGCCAGACCCACGCCCGAATCGGGTGTCGGTAAAGCCGCGATCTGCTCGGATTCGGGTGCAGATCGTGTTAAAGGCCCGGCGCTCAACTTTACCGCGATTTTGTGCATCTTTGGTAAAGTCAGGCCGTTTGATTATGCTGGCTGCTTTTCCAAGGCAGTGGGAAGTGTAGACAGTGTCAATGGATGGTTGGCTGTTTTGCATGAAGGATTGGGCTACATTCATAGTCCTTTGTAGTTTCTTGCGGTCTTGGTCCGAGCAAGAGCCGTACCAAGCTGTGATACATCCAGAAAGGATGCTTCCTATGGTGCATCTGTAAAAATTGGTGAATGTGGAGGCGTTGGTGGGCTTTCTTAATATAGCATCAGCATGGAGGGACCAGGAAATGTTGTTGGTGATCTGGACACCTAGAAACTTGAAGCTCTCGACCATTTCCATTTCATCTCCATTCATGTCGACAGGGCCGTGTCTTCCACTATGCTGCCTGAAGTCGATGACAATCTCCTTTGTTTCAATTAATAAATCTGGAACATAAAGCTAGCCTCAGTGATGGTGATTATAACAATTATCATTCATTTTTGTAAAAACCCGGCTGATTCACTAATGAAGGAAATCTGCATATTCTTAGTTGGTGTAACCTACATGTGAATCTAAACTCACAGCAATGTGGTCAACTCTTAACTGCCTCTGAAATGGTCTGGCAAGACACTCAGTTTAAGGGCAATTAGAGATGGCCAACAAATGCTGCCCTTCCCAGTGATGCCTAATTCCCATAAAAGATTTTTTTTTAAATCATAAAAACATGGACGATGAGTTCCGAAGCAGACGAACTGAGGTGAATGATGTAATGGAAGTGATGCAGCAGCCTGTGTGAGGGGCAGAAGGGTCAGAATGGTATATCAAAGTAATGAGCACTCCAATTCAGCCTGAAACAACTGTCAAAGGTGGGTATTGTAATTGGACAGTGCAGGGATGGGAGGATGAATCAGTAGGCACCTGAGGTAGAATTGCTAAACCAGTCCCAGTGCTGGGGTGGCACGGTGGCACAGTGGTTAGCACTGCTGCCTCACAGCGCCAGGGACCCAGGTTCAATTCCCAGCTTGGGTCACTGTCTGTGCGGAGACTGCACATTCTCCCCGTGTCTGCGTGGGTTTCCTCCAGATGCTCCGGTTTCCTCCCACAGTCTGAAAGACGTGCTGGTTAGGTGGATTGGCCGTGCAAATTTCTTCCTCCGTGTACCGAACAGGCACAGGAATGTGGCAACTTGGGGATTTTCACAGTAACGTCATTGCAGCATTAATATAAGCCTACTTGTGACAATAAATAAATAAAAGTGTGGGCTCAAGATCGTTTTTAATCTGACATGGAGTACCAAAGCTCATGGTGAAATTCAGATCTGTGGATCATTGTGAACTCCTGCAGTGACAATATGGGACTGGAAAGAAGTGTTCAGGCTATGGTCAGATGTGTAAGAGTGGAACCAAGTGAGGGCAATCATAGATCATAGAATCCTTACAGTGCAGAAGGAGGCCATTCGGCCCGTTGAGTGTGCACCAGCTCTCTGGCAGAGTATCTTACCCAGCTCGTCTCCCCTGCCCTATCCCCTTCATGCCACACATTTTACCTGGGCTAATCCATCCGGCTTACACATCTTGGGACACTAAGGGGGAATTTAGCATGGCCAATCCACCTAACCTAAACCTCTTTGGGCAACACGTTGCTTTGGAGAATAGTATTTGAAGAGAATTACACAGTGGAATCTGGCAAGAGCTATAAAGAGGAGGGAAAATGGACCAGAGACACAGAGATTGTTGTTCATGTTATTTGTAAGGGGTTTCAATGCTGTAGGAGTGATGACACCTGCTTGGATCATTTCAAACCAAGCATGGCAGAAAGCTTGAGCAAGAATCTGCAATAACAAACTCAAGGACCCCTGGTGTTGGATGGGAGGATAGGGTGCTGTTATTTGACAGTTTGATAAGTGATCGGATGGATAGGCCTGAACTTGTGCCTGCTTTAAATTCTTACAACTCAGGACTGACAGGCTAAATGACGCAGAAACTGAATTTGCTGCAAGTATTTTTTTGATTAAGAAACAATATTGACTGAGTAGCTGAATGCCAGATGTATATATCTTACCGCAGGATTGAAAAAAAAAAGGACATGGAAGATAGTTCAGTAGGAGAGAAGAATTTAACTGGAGCTGGACTTTTTTTTATTTGTTGATGGGATGTGGGCATCACTGGCTGTGCCAGCATTTATTGCCCATCCCTAATTGCCCTTGAACTGAGTGGCTTACTCGGCCATTTCAGAGGATATTTAAGGGTCAACCACATTGTTGTGGATTTGAAGTCACATTTAGGCCAGACCAGGTAAGAATGGCAGATTTCCTTCCCTAAAGGACGTTAATGAAGCAGATCAGTTTTTACGACAATAATTTCATGCTCATCATTGAACTTTTAATTCCAGATTTTTATTGGATTCAAGTTTCAACATCTGCATGGTGGGATTCAAACCTGGGTGCCCAGAGCATTACCCGGGGCTCTGGATTACGAGTGTAGTGACAATACCACCATTGCCTCCCCTTCAATTGACAATGGTGGTCTAAAGGAAGGAGAAAGCTTTCTGAGTAAAGGCAACCTCTTACAGTATCAGCCAATATGGAAGCCAATAAAAGAGTTTGAGTGGTTAGGAATTTAGTAGAAAAGGGATCAGGGGAACAGGAGATGGGTCATGATGAGATCAGCTTGACACAGAATGGTGTAGGAGAGGAAATTGAGAGAAAGAAACAGGCATCAGAGCAAAGGTTCAAGTGAAATTGTGCAGTGAGGAGAGAGATTCAGTGGCAAGTTTGGATCCCTCCAATATGGCCCAAGACCATTAGGTATTTTTGATAGAGAGAGGTGGTCCAGCCTGATATGGAGATGGTTGGCGAAATCAGTTGTGTGTCAGGTGAACTCATGTTTGTGCCCCTTGGATTTGTGTCCCAGGGATTGGCAGACAGCGAAGATTCTGCTGAGGTGAGGGTATTATAGGTGGAGGTGAGAGAGTGGTTATTCAGAACTGCTGAGTTATTGCAGTGAATAGCAAGCGGGTCATAGGCTAGGTTGTGGAGACTTTCAAAACACAGGTGAGACTTAAGGGAGGATTTTTCTCACCGGAAACACTGAGGAATTGGGGTTAAATGGGCTAGAGGTGAGGTGACAAGAATATCCATCAAAGTTCAACCTTATAGAATGCTACTCTTCCATCAAAGCATCCAGCTACAGCTTGAATATCCTTCTTGTTTTGCTTCTTTGCCAAATTTTCAAACATCCTTCCAAACATTTATCACTCATTGTTCCTAATAAATCTGTGAAACATTATATTTAAAATTTATGTCTTTCCTTCCTGCTTTGGCTTGCTTAATTTGAAGTAATATTATCAGTTTCCTGTGCCTAAATGTTCTTTAACGTGTTCCAGCTTTATTGTCAACTTACTCATTGATACTTTCAAAGATGCTGCTTTTGGTGCTCAGGAGGAGGGTTTATTTGACAGTTTGATGAGTAATTGGAGTTGGATATGCCTGAACTTGTATCTGATTTGATATTGCAATTCAATTAAAGCTGACAAACTAGCTGTTGCTAGTTCTTTTCTTGAAGAAGCACTCTTGATTAAACAGCTGAGCTTATTATATACACACTCAGCTCGGCTCCAGTTCTGATGAAGGGTCATCCAGCCTCAAAACGTTGGCTCTATTCTCTCCCCACAGATGCTGTCAGATCTGCTGAGATTTTCCAGCGTTTTCTGCTTTTAGTTTCAGATTCCAACATCTGTAGTATTTTGCTTTTATCTTTCTTCTTAAGCAGTTCCTCCCTAACCCACAACTTGCACCACATATAAAGGCAGAGTAGCAAGCAGATAGAACATAGAACATTACAGCACAGTACAGGCCCTTCGGCCCTCGATGTTGCGCCGACCAGTGGTACCAATCTAAAGCCCCTCTAATCTACACTATTCCAATATCATCCATATGTTTATCCAATAACCACTTGAATGCTCTCAACGTTGACGAGTCCACCACTGCTGCAGGCAGGGCATTCCATGCCCTTACTACTCTCTGAGTAAAGGACCTACCTCTAACATCTGTCCTATATCTCTCACCCCTCAATTTAAAGCTATGTCCCCTCGTGCTAGCCAACACCATCCGAGGAAAAAGGCTCTCACTATCCACCCTATCTAATCCTCTGATCATGTTGTATGCCTCTATTAAGTCACCTCTTAACCTTCTTCTCTCTAACGAAAACAACCTCAAGCCCCTCAGCCTTTCCTCATACGATTGTCCCACCATACCAGGCAACATCCTGGTAAATCTCCTCTGCACCCTTTCCAACACTTCCACATCTTTCCTATAATGCGGCGACCAGAACTGTACGCAATACTCCAAATGCGGCCAAATAGGAACATCAACACGTCAAGCCCCACTCCAAGTCAAACACCATCATGCTTTGGACAATTGTCAGCATTCCATCATTGTTCTTGGGTCGAATTCTGGAAATTTGCTCCCTAACAACACAGTGGGTGTAACTTCAGAACACATACTTTAATGGTTTCAGAAGCCGGCTCTCCTTCTCAAGAGCATCTAGGGCTGGCCAATAACTGCTGACCTTACTGGTGGCACCCTATAATGAATAAAAACACAAAGCAGGAAGAGATGTCCTGTAAACTGCTGAAATCCATTGTACTGTACATTGTTAAAAATAAAAAGCAGCAAGCTATACTTTACAGCCACCACCATGTTCTGATACCACTTTCAAACATCCAGGAGATATTACCAGTAAATTTCCACAGGCAGATCCCCACTCTCTCACTGAAACTTTGGAAGTAGGACCATGTTTTGTTAGGGCATCATGATCGGCAAAGGCTTGGAGGGCCGAAGGGCCTGTTCCTCTGCTGTACTTTTCTTTGTTCTTCATTGTTCTTTGCTCTTTGTTCTTTATACGAACACTTAGGAAAGCTTGGACATTAAAAATGTTCATTTCTGAAGTTCTTCCCAGGCAAGTGGGGAAACCCTAACAGAATCTTTTAATGGGCCTCTCACACAAACAGTTCAAAGGCATGTGGACTAATGAGTTACAACATAACATTCTGTAACATGCCAATAAAAGTTTTCTATTGGCTTGAGTAGGTGCAACATGAAGGCAGGAAGGTTATGGCCCTTCACGCCGGTGGGATTTTCCCATCCCACTACAGTGAACAGAGATTTTGCTGGGTGCCAAATTCTCCGACCTCGCTGCAGCGGGAGCATAGTGTGAATGGCCGGTGAGATTACGCCCAGAGTGTTTGATTGTCAGAACTATCAGCCCAGTTAGTTAATGGGAAGGGCTTAATCCTCTGGCATATGCATATTCTGTTTTAAAAAGTGTTTTATTCTTGTCATAGGTGGAGGCACGGTTCGGAGTATTTCAGCCAGATCAGCCCATCCACTTCACTGCCGTAACTTCACTCTCCAGCTTATTCTTTCTTGCGCTTTTCATTTCTTTCTCCTCCCTCTATTTTGACCCCCTCATCTCTATTTCTCCCTTCAATTTACCTCTCTCTTTTCTCCCTCAAAGGAAGAGGATTTCCCAACCCTCCAATTAATGAGCTGCTCCAAATGTCTGAGCAGTTCAACAACAACAACACTACCGAGAGTTAATCACAACATGATCATTTGAAAATCTAACACTCTAACTCAAATATCTTCCCTCCAAGCTGCTAATAAAGAGCAATGGCAGGATGACTAAGAGACACTAGGCACTAATACATGTACAATGGGCCAAATGGCTTCCTTCTCTGCTGTGTTTTTTAGTAAATTTACAGATAATATCCAGGATTATGTGACAATTCACTGGACTGCACATCCTCTGTAAATGATACTTGCTATTAAAATGCCTGCAGTATCTCCTTGCACAATTGATCTCCCATAAGTCTGTTGTTCACTGACAGTTGCATTCAATTTTCAACAAAACTTAATCAATTGATGGAAACCACAAAGAGGCCAAAAACTGTTGGCCATCACAGAGGTATCTGGGCAATTTCCAAGAAAAAAATGCTTGTCCTTCTCACGAATTTATCTTTGAAATTGGAGAACCTTGAAGTCAAAAATCACTGTTCGTATGGGATGAAGTTCTCACAAACATTGTGAGCCATCACGATTTTGTGCGCAGTACAGCAAAGAGTTAGAGAATCTGGTGCAACGACAATAATCTCTCCCTCAATGTCAACACAATGTAGGAGTCTCCAAGATTTGAAGAGAAATCTCCAGGGCCAGGATTTTCTGATCCCACTAGTTCTGACGAAGGGTCATCCAGACTCAAAACGTTGACTCTATTCTCTCTCTACAGATGCTGTCAAACTTGCTGAGTTCCTCTGGCATTTTCTGTTTTTGTTACAGATCCCAGCATCTGCAATATTTTGCATTTATCACGAGTGGGAGAATTGGTTTTTAGCCGCTCTCCAAATCTTCCCGTCCCACCCGCCATGTTGCCTGCTGCTGACGGGATTGGAAATTCCTGCCACAAGACATTGGTGTGTGCAATCCTGGAGAAAAATCATCAGGACGTTATTTTCATTTTCTTTGATCTTTACCAGATTTAAGAAATATTGAAAATTGGGGGGAAAGAAAGGTTGTCTGGCTGATAGTAGGGGAGACGTTGGCATGGTGAGAATATTGGCCTAGTAATCCAGAGGCCCAGGCTAGTGCTCTGAGGACGTGGCTTCAAATCCCACCTGGCAGCTGGTGGAATTTGAATTTGAATTGAAAGCTAACCTCAGTAATGGTGACCATGAAGTTATTGTTAATTTTTGTAAAAAGAAAATTCGTTCACTAATATCATGTAGGAAAGAAAATCTGCCATCCTTACCTGGTCTGGCCTGCATGTGAATCCAGATCCAATGTGGATGACTCTTAAATTCTGCTGAAGTGTTCAATCTTCCTTCCTACTGTAGTCTCAAGGTGCTGAGGCCAAGTTCCTGGGTTACTATGGACTGTAGTCTCAAGGTGCTGAGGCCAGTTGCTGGGTTATTATGGACTGTAGTCTGCCTACACTTCTATATTTGGCAGTGCATTGCCAACAGCATTTTTTTTAAATATCCTGTAATCATGTGAGTGTGTTCTTTTCCTGTTTCAGTGCCAGTCTTCCATGGGATGTGCAGTTCATTTTCGGGCTGCCCCTCCACCCAGAGTCAGAGCAGCTGTTCACGGTACAGGAACGGAGTCTGTCTCTCACAATCATCCAGTACATTGCCAACTTTGTCAAGTCAGGGTAAGTATTATATTGCCGGTGAAGGATAAGTGCCAAGCAGACAGAAGAAGGGGACCTGCAAAGAAAAACAAAGAGAGAAAGGGTACAGAAAAAGAGAGGCATGGTGAGAGGGAGAGACAAAGAAGTAGGCAGAGTAATGTTTTGATATTTTTATGTAACGGGCAAATCACAATGGCTCTGAAATTATCCCAAATGCATCAACCACGAAGATATGATCTGAAAGTCTCTTTGTTACTTTGATAGACTCTTTAACCTTCTTAAAATAAACTAAAATCCTCCAACACCCATCTTTTCAAATATGCATTGCTTTTCTCTCCTGTGAAGTGCCTTTTGAAATTTATTGCATTAACCTCTCTATATAAACACAAATTATTAATGTGAATGCATTGATACTATCTATAATCTGTTACAACTCTTATGCCAGCAGGCACTTCTTGTCAACATTTTCCAGTATAAATTACAATGGTAACATTTATAATGGACACCATCTATGAATAATGGTAACCATTCAAAGATGTATAGGTTAGAGTGATTGGCCATGCTTATTTGGGCCTTAGTGTCAGGGCGTTTAGCGGGGAAATATATGAGGTAACGGGGATAGGGCCTGGGTGGGATTGTTGTCGGTGCAGTTTGAAGGGCTGAATGGCCACCTTCTATGATTCTATGTCAACACTCCTAAGTACAGCATCTCATCTGTAGTAATGATGTAATGCTTCAGCTTTCCCCTTTTGTCTCGACTGCGGAGAAACTCTTGCCTATGGCTCCTGTGTGTAATACAGTAGGAGATATTACCGAATGATTGTTTCAAAATCCAAACTCAGGGAACCAGTGCTCCCACTGAGGAGCCATGATTGATGACAATGTGGCTCAGAGATAAGACTATAGCATTGTAATACCATTTCTCGAGCTTCTTTTTCCATCTCCTATTGGATGTGAGCATCGCTGGCGAAGCCGGCATCTGTTACCCAACCCAAACTGCTCTTGAGAGAGCGTGCATGCACTTTGATCATAGTTGGGAGCACCTGTTCAATAGGTTTATCCAGTAAGTGTAGTTTCGGTTATGAAGAAGGAAATGGAGGGAGATTTTCATTCACATGAAGTGAATTCACATGAATTCCTGAGGTGCATGACCAGCCAGCTGGGATACAAGGGGGTGATGCATGTTCAGTAAATCATCCCTGTATTCTATCCTTAAAGTACGTCTTTTCCAATTTTCTATTTTGCAGCAACCCCAACCATCCCTTCACCTTCTCCAGACACTCCACTAGTGAGACCCTGCCTCCATGGCCTCGCTTCTTAGACAGCACCAAAGGCAGCAACTACAAAGAGTTTGCATCCACCTTGAAAAACAAAAAAGAATTGAAGGCGACAGAGTGCTCCTTCTGGAATGATTACGTTCAAACATTCCTGGTGTCCACAGGTAAGCAGAAGAACACAGTCTGCAGTTTCCATCTTTTGGATGACTCGTTAAGCTGAAGCCCCATCTACGTTTCAGGTGGACCTAAATGATCCCATGGCACAATTCAAAAGAAGAGCAGGGGAATTTCTCCCAAGGTCTTGGCCAACATTCGTCCCTCAACTAGCTAAACAAACTAAAACAGATTTAAATGTAGAGGGTCTCCACTAAAGAAGTTTACAGATTATGCCACAAATTAGTCATGTGGTTGATAATGAGGAAGACGTGACTAAAGAAGATATCAATGTTCTGATCCGATGGGCACAGAAAGGCAAATGGAGTTCGATGGAGAAGTAAGAGGTAATGCATTTGGAGGGAACAAACCAGGCAAGGGAATATACATGGAATGGGAGGATACCGAGAAGTGTAAAAGAATAGAGGGATCTTGGAGTGCCTGAGCCCAGATCCCTGAGGCCACAGATCAGATATACAAGGTGCTGAAGAAGGCATGCAAAATGCTTTTGTTTACTGGCTGAGGCATAGAATATAAAAACAGGGAGGTTATGCTGAAACTGCATAAAATAGCAATTAGGACACAGCGAGAGCATAACATACAATTCAAGTCACTTCATTACAGGAAAGAGACAGTCGTTATAGAGAAGGCACAGACGAGATTTACAAGGGTACTCCCAGGATTGGCGAATTTAGCTCTGAGGAAAGGTTGGATAGGCTGGGGATGTTTTCTTTGGAACAGAGAAGGCTGAGGGGGGATTTAAGTGAAATGCATAAAATTACAAGGGGACTTAGATAGAATGGGTAGGAAGAACCTAAATCCCTGAGCAGAAAGGTTTATTTATTTGTTATTTATTAGTCATAAGTAAGGCTTACATTAACACCGCAATGAAGTTACTGTGAAATTCCCCTAGTTGCTATACTCTGGTGCCTGTTCGGGTCAATGCACCTAACCAGCACAACTTTCAGACTGTGGGAGGAAAGTGGAGCACTTGGAGGAAACCCACGCAGACACGGGAAGAATGTGCAAACTCCACACAGACAGTGACCCAAGCCGGGAATTGAACGCGGGTCCCTGGCGCTGTGAGGCAGCAATGCTAACCACCATGCTACCATGCCGCCCACGGTCAATAAATAGGTCAATAAACGGTGGGCATAGCTTTAAAATAATTGGCAGAAGATTGGAAGGATACTGAGGATAATTTTCCCTCAAGCAGAGAGGGTGGTGGAGTCTGGAACTCACTGTCTGAAAGGGTGCTGGAGGCAGGAATCCTCAGCACATTCAGAAAAATACTTAGATCTGCACTTGAAATGCTGTAACACCAACGCCTATGGACTAAGAGCTGGAAAGTGGCAGTATGCTGGATGACACATTTTCAGCTGGCGTCGGCACATGATGGACTGAATGTGCTGTAAATGTTCCGTGATTCTAAGAATTGGATTTTACAGGTCACCCACAGGTGGGAGAATAGGTGAATGGATCAGCAAATTAGGCTGCTGTGCCATTGGAGAGTCACCCGCTACCGGCCCGTTCTGCCCCACTACCCCATCTGTGATTTTAAAGGCAGCTGGGGAGGCATCGGGTGGATTGTCCGTCATTCAGCCCTTAAGTGGGCAATTAATGCCCAATTAGAGGCTTCAACTTGGCATCGTTCAAATATAACAGGCAGCAGGAGGGGCCTACACCCAATGACAGGTCTAACCATGCGGGCTGCTGGTCAGTGAAAGGGGGGAGATGCTTGTTTTCATGGCCGCTGTGTCAATGCAAGCTCCCTCCAACAGGTTTTCCTCTTCACAGCTATCCCCTCTCTCCCCTCCCACCCTTTCCATCATGCTCCCACCTCTCCATCCTGCCCTTGCTTTGGTTTGTCAGCTTGGCCCCTGCGAGATCACACGCTTAACCGAATGACTTGGTCCATTGTTGAATGCCACCTCCCAGTTTTCAGAGACAGCTCCATGAGGTGCGATACCTTTCTGGAGATGGATGGAACCCACTTCAACTACTACACCCAAAAAATCAAAGTGGTGTGAGCCAGCTAAGCAGAGGAGGGCTCGCTCCCAAAACTAAGGTTGGGTACAGGGAGCTCACCCCAAGCCTATAATCCAGGCCCATGGGTGGGATTCTCCGATCTCATTCGTTCTTGCCCCACGGCGAGTGAGAACACTGAGGGGCAACCTGATCGAGGTGTACAAGGTTATGAGGGATATGGTCAGAGTGGATAGGGAGCAGCTGTTCCCCTTCATTGAAGACCATGATGTGGAGATGCCAGTGTTGGACTGGGGTGGGCACAGTAAGAAGTCTCACAACACCACGATGAAGTCCAACAGGTTTATTCAGTAACACGAGACTCACCTGCTGAAGGAGCAGCGCTCCGAAAGCTCATGCTACCAAATAAACCTGTTGGATTTTAACCTGGTGTTGTGAGACTTCTTACTGTGCCTTGGTTGAAGGGTCAGTCATGAGGGGACATAGTTTCAAGGTGAGGGTTAGGAGGTTTAAGAGGGATGTGAGGAAAACCATTTTTACCCAGAGGGTGGTGACAGTCCGGAATATGCTGCCAGGGAGGGTGATAGAGGGGGGTTGCCTCAAATCCTTTAAAAACTACCTGGATGAGCACTAGGCACATAACATTCAAGGCTATGGGCCAATGCTGGTAAATGGCATTAGGTGGGAGGTCAGGTGTTTCTCACGTGGTCAGTGCAGACTCGATGGGCCGAAGGGGCTCTTATGCACTGTATGATTCTATGAATGGTGAATTTGGCACTCAGACAAAACTCCATTCACTACAAGCAGCACTGGAGAATCACGGGCAAAGTGTTTCTAGGTCACCTGTGATTTATTTCAGTTTTATTTATGGGAGCTCATCACGTGCAAATTGGCTATAGTGATTCCTATATCACAACAGTGACGACACTTCACAAAGAGCTCTGTTGGTTATAAAACAGTTCTGAGATTGTGAAAGGTGCTATATAAATGCAAGCCTTTCCTCCTTTTGTTACTTTCTTTTAAAATGTGGAACAACATATTTTGGGTCGATCTTGACTTGTACAATCGTGTAAAATGGGCGGCCAGGAGTTGGCGGCCCGTCTTATATTTCTCCCAATTTTCCTTTTGGGCTGTTGACTCACAATCACTTCTTTTATACTCAAACAAATTAAGAGCTACCTTATTCCCTAATCTGTGCTTTCGTACTCAATCACGCTCATTATTTTAACGTAACAATAGATTTTGGTGATGAACTGAAAGCGATACTCTCAGTATGGGTGGTGTAGCCAAATTGAACTGAGCACTGGTGACCTGATAATGTAAATAATACTCCCACAGTGCGGCTAATGGGAATAGTTTTTTGTGGAGGTTGACACCACTAAGATTACTATTTGGAAGCGGTGCACAAGCAAAGAAAAGTCAAAAGCACTAAAGGATCATCTTATGAAATGTGACCCTGAAACTGAGAATCTGCTCAGGTACACAATGAAATATGAATGTATTTGCTGGCGGAACACTTAAACAACTCTTCTCTTTCAGTTTTTAAGTAAGCAGAATATCTGCCCGATGATTTCATTCCTGTTTCCGTGTAAATGATATGAGAAAAAATAATTCTCACGCAGCAAGTGGTTACGGCCTGGAATGCACTGCAGTGTGGTGGAGGCATGTTCAGTCGAAGCATTCAAAAGGAAATCGCACTGTGGTCTGAAGAGGAAGAATGTGCAGGGCTACGGGGACAAGGCAGGAGAAGGGCACCAAGGGATTGCTCATTCGGAGAGCCGGTGCAGACACGATGAGCCGATTGGTCTCCTTCTGCGCTGTAACAATTCTGTGAAATTGTTTGCCACATTTCCCGAGTGGTCAAATATCAAAAGAACTTTTCTGGCAGGAAGGCCCTTCAGGATGTCTATCATAAAAGGTGCTAGATAAATGCAACTTCTTCCTTTCATTAATCGCAACATAATACTGGAAGTAACACTGCACAATCTACATATTGGACATAATGGGCCCGATTTTACCAAAACTTCGGGCGCGAAATCACGGTAAATTCGGGCGTTGGGCCTTTAACGCAATCTGCACCCGAATCCAAGCAGATCGCAGCTTTACCGACATCCGATTCAGGCGCGGATCCAGTCCGTGCCCGAATTAGGCGGCCCGATGATTTAAATGCATTAGCATGCATTTAAATCGATTTAATGAACTGCCCGCCCAACTCTACCGCCAAATCCCACTTTACCACCGCGTGGCCCAATCCGGATCCGCGCTTTTAGTGACCTGCTAAATGAAAGTCGGAAGCCGGCGCTTTCTCAGTGAGGGTTGGCGAGGAGGTAGGTGCATGGCGTCCGAAAGCTCTCCGGTATTTACGGGTGTCTTGTAGTCGCAGCCATTCTGCTGTCCCGGGTCCGTGGCGGCTCTGCGAGTGTGTGGGGGGGAGGGGGGGAGGATGGATCTCTGGTTGGGGGGGGAGGAGGATGGATCTCTGGTTGGGGGGGGGGGGGAGGATGGATCTCTGGTTGGGGGGGGGAGGATGGATCTCTGGTTGGGGGGGGTAGGATGTATCTCTGGTTGGGGGGGAGGATGGATCTCTGGTTGGCGGGGGGGAGGATGGATCTCTGGTTGGGGGGGAGGATGGATCTCTGGTTGGGGGGTAGGATGGATCTCTGGTTGGCGGGGGGGAGGATGGATCTCTGGTTGGGGGGGAGGATGGATCTCTGGTTGGGGGGTAGGATGGATCTCTGGTTGGCGGGGGGGAGGATGGATCTCTGGTTGGGGGGGAGGATGGATCTCTGGTTGGCGGGGGGGGGGGATGGATCTCTGGTAGGGCGGGGGAGGATGGATCTCTGGTTGCGGGGGGGAGGATGGATCTCTGGGTGGGGGGGGAGGATGGATCTCTGGTTGTGGGAGGGGGGCGGGGGGGGGAGGACGTAAACAATTCCAGGCACATAAACCATTCATTATCTTTACTGTTAAAGGATAGGAATTGAAACATTTGAATGTTTCAATTCCTATCCTTTAACAGTAAAAAGCATCTCTTTTCAGAATATTGTTACACTTTAGAAAGTTCAGAAACTAATTTTTCTGCATAAACTACCATTACATTCATTTGATCTAAAATATTAAACTTCTGACACTGTTTAAGTATATCCTAGATGTTCCTGGGACTAGAAATTTCTTCTAAAGAACTGTTGCTTCAGGATATATGCTACAAGTACTGGGTTTGTTATATATTTATTTTACAATAGGTTGATGGGGAGATGTCTCTGTGACAACAGGAATGAACAGACACTCAAAATGATATGGATGTATTTTGTTATGTGTGGTCGAAGATTCTCAGAAATGCACATTTTATTTTTCACTTGAGCCCTGCAAATAGACACAATCGGCCCAAAATAACCCAAGCAGCTCACATTCATTATTGAGACAAAAGCAGACAGTTGAAATAGATGCAAGTGTAATCTTTCGACAATAGCTTTGAGTTTAATAGCGTTATCAGATTGTTAGAACAATATTTTCTCTAACAAGAGCAGGTATAATTATTGCCAACTCCTCCATGTGTCAGAGAGCCGCTCTCTCTGGTTTTTTTTCTTTCCCGCCCGGGCGCGCTGCTTCAGATTTTTTTCGAACTGCGCATGCACAGTTCAGAGCTCCGATCGTTCCGGCAGCGCAAAGCCCCCCGCCCACTGCGCGATCGGACTGGAGACGGCTGAAAGCGTATGGGCGCAGGATTCCGGGCTCAGATCTGTATTACGCCCGGATCCGGCCCTTAGACTCCAAATGGTAAAATCAGGCCCAATGAGGTAATCTTATGATTTAGCATTTGTGGAACACAGTTTCAGGGGAATGCATCTCAGGAGCTTGGAGACAGAGGTGAGTGCAGCTCATTCATGACTTGCATGATTTTCTGTTCATTAAAATCAATGGATGGTTAAGTGTGCAGCCCATGAATTGGGCACACTGACCTTCCATATCAAATCTCTTAGGTGCATATTTGCTATATGAAGCACTGTTCTCTGAGTGTCAAGTTGCAAAATTTGTCCCAATACTCAAAATAGCATATATTGGAAATGATGGTTGCTACATTTCAGTAATCCATCTAAAGTATTGTGTCCAATCCTGGGAACCACAATCTAGGAAGGATGTTTAGTCCTGAGAGAGGACTCAGAGGAGTTTAATTAGGATGGTAATAAAAACACTGTGGATGCTTGAAATCTGAAATAAAATCAGAAAATGCTGGAAAACTCAACAAGTCGGGCAGCATATGAGAGAGAAACAGAGTTAACATTCTTGAGTGCGTATGATTCTTGAATCTCTATCACTCTTCTCTGATCACAGATGCTGTCTAATCTGCTGGTTTTTTCCAGCATTTTCTCTTTTTAACCAGAATGCCACCGGGGTGATGCAGGGCTTCAGTTACATGAAGAGACTCATTAGAGCAAAGTAGATGAAGGACAATTTAATAGAGCTCTTTAAAATCATGAAGGGTTTGTTTCATAGAGCAATGGTTTCTATTGGCAGAATGGTAGATGACCATTGGGCACAGATTTGAGATAATCAGCAAACGAATCAAAGGCTAGTTGAGGAGAATTTGTTAATGTATTGGATTCCTATAATCTGAATTAATTATTTAAAAGACTGCAGAAGCAGATTCAGTAATACTTTCAAAAGGATTTTGGATGAATACTTGGAAGGGGGAAAATTTGGAGGATGTTGGACAAAGTGTAAAGGAGTGCAACAAATTGGATAGCTCTTTCAAAGACCAAACACAGTCACAATGGGCTGAATGGCTTACTTCTATATGGTATAATTTAATGATTCTAAAACACTCGAATGACGAGTAATTTTTAGGCAGAGAAGTAAACCTGCTCATTGTGCTAATTTTAGCAAATGGTGACTAATTTCTATATATTCTTGATGATGATGTCACATCCTCAACAATCTTAAAAACAAGCCAACAATAGACAAATATCCTATTCACTGGTCTGTCATTCTTTATTTACCTGATTTTTACAATCACTTCCACAACAACATTAGTTATTCATCGCATTAGAATGCCAGCTAATAACCTGGCCCCAATTTACTGATGTGATGTTATAAATGGGTGTTACGATCCCAGCTGATGTTACTGCTGAGCAGGAAGTTCCCAGTATGGAACCCTGGCTCGATAGACCGCAGCGTTTACTTTTTTTAGAAGCATGGATGAACGGAGTCACAGGACTACAAAGAACAAAGAGCAATACAGCACAGGAACAGGCCCTTCGGCCCTCTAAGCCCGCGCCGCTCCCTGGTCCAAACTAGACCATTCTTTTGTATCCCTCCATTCCCACTCCATTCATATGGCTGTCTAGATAAGTCTTAAACGTTCCCAGTGTGTCCACCTCCACCACCTTGCCTGGCAGCGCATTCCAGGCCCCCACCACCCTCTGTGTAAAATATGTCCATCTGATATCTGTGTTAAACCTCCCCCCCTTCACCTTGAACCTATGACCCCTCGTGAACGTCACCACTGACCTGGGGAAAAGCTTCCCACCGTTCACCCTATCTATGCCTTTCATAATTTTATACACCTCTATTAAGTCTCCCCTCATCCTCCGTCTTTCCAGGACTGCCAGTTGGCTTTTAACAAAAGAATAAAACATTTATTAAACATGAAAAGATTGACTATAATGCAATATTCCTCTACTCCATCTACGAATGTATACAGATTTTAAGGTCAGCATAAGTTGAGGAATATAACTTATTCTATATTGATCTCTGCAAACCATCTGCAAGGCCAACTGTGGTCAGACACACCCCACTCTGAAACCAAAGGGCAGATGCCACCCATTCCAACTTCTGCGGATTTCTCATCAAATCCCCCCAGATGATTATCACCATGAACCAATTGCTCTCACTGGACTCTACCTTCCACATCAGTGTTTCCAAACTCCACTCTTGAAATACACACCTTAGAATCTTTAACAAAAGACCACTTTCCCTCAGCTGTTTTCAGCAAGGACCCACTTCCAGGATTCAAAATCTCTTTGCGTCTTCCTCAGCCTTGAATTGTCATATGTATTCAAGCTTCCACACAATCTTTCAGTTACCCAGCCATGCCAATAGAACACTAGAACTTCATAGGCTGTACAAAGGTCACCGACCTTCTCCACTTTAAAGCTGGTTACTACTGCTGTATTTTAATTCAGCGTACTTTCTCTGACTTTTACTTGAATTCTACCTTATCAGGTCCTTGTTCCACTTCATGTTATTTATTCCTTTAAATTCAGTCTTCCTGGGACATTCTTCTTCATTCCCTGGTTTCTAGAACTATTTGTTCTTTAACTTCTGGGACTTGCTTTCTATCCTTACTCCATTATCCTGAATCTGCTTCTGCTTCTGGCTGAGCTGTGAGAACTTCTTCCTCCTACCTAGCTCTAGTTGCCTTGAGGCCAGCTAAAAAGTAAACTCAAAACTTCTATCTAACCTAAATGTGGCCCCTGGTTGCTATGGAACAGTCTAACCTTTCTTTAAGCACTGTTTGCTTTTCACATCGTAAATTCTCTAATCACAATGCAGGCGCAGTCTGAAATTAAACAAAACCCCAATACATGCAACACTTTTGTTTAACGTGAATCTAAGTAAAGTTTTAATCCTTTCTTACTCAGAAACACTAAACTAAACTAAACTCACTTAAATCCATACCTTATTTCTAATTACCAACAACACAACAAAGATTACTTTAAACTACCTCTATTTATTAACAAAAAAGCATAACTCTTGTTGGATTTCTTTCACTGTTTTTCCCTTTTACCTGGCAAATTGCTTTTTTGTTTCCCCATATTTCCAACTCATTCAGATAGCCCGGATCAGATCAGAAACTCACTTGAAGAGTGCACAGGGGTAAGTATTTCTGTCCTTCCATTCTGTTGTCCTGCAGCTTTTCAGCCATGTAGTGGCACAGTGGTTAGCACTGCTGCCTCACAGTGCCAGGGACCTGGGCTCAATTCCTGGCTTGGATCACTGTCTGTGCGGACTTTGTATGTTCTCCCTGTGTCTGTGTGGGTTTCCTCCGGGTGCTCCAGTTTATTCCCACAGTGCGAAAGACATTCTGATTAGGTGCAGTGGCCATGCTAAATTCTCCCTCAGTGTACCTGAACAGGTGCCAGAGTGTGGTGACTAGGGGATTTTCACAATAAAAGGCAAGAAAAGGATTTGTCAAGGGCTCTGTATCTTGTTCAAGGATAATTCCTCTTCTGTGAGTGGAAAATAAGCAGAGATGGTGGAGTAGTGGTAATGTCAGTAGTCTAAAGACCCAGGCTATTGTTCTAGAAATATGGGTTCAAATCCCTCCATGACAACTGGCAGATTTAAATTAAATCTTTTATTTAAATTTGGGCTTGAAGGCAAGTCTCAGCAATGGTGACCATGAAACTACTATTGATTAGTAACATACTTAGCGAAAGAAATCTGCTATCCTTACCTGGTCTGGCTTACATGTGACTCAATGTGGTTGACTCTGAACTGGCTCATGGTGACATGAACCCAAGATCCCGGTTGAGGCCATCCTCATGTGTGCGGAACTTGTCTATCAGTCTCTGCTCAGCAACTCTGCGCTGTTGTGTGTCGTGAAGGCCGCCTTGGCGAACGCTTACTCGAAGATGAGAGGCTGAATGCCCGTGACCACTGAAGTGCTCCCCAACAGGAAGAGAACACTCTTGCCTGATGATTGTCGAGCGGTGTTTATTCATCCGTTGTCGTAGCGTCTGTATGGTCTCCCCAATGTACCATGCCTCGGGACATCCTTTCCTGCAGCGTATCAGGTAGACAACGTTGGCCGAGTTGCAAGTGTATGTACCGTGTACCTGGTGGATGGTGTTCTCACATGAGATGATGCATCCATGTTGATGATCCGGCATGTCTTGCAGAGGTTGCTGTGGCAGGGTTGTGTGGTGTCGTGGTCACTGTTCTCCTGAAGGCTGGGTAGTTTGCTGCAGACAATGGTCTGTTTGAGGTTGTGCGGTTGTTTGAAGGCAAGAAGTGGGGGTGTGGGGATTGCCTTGGCGAGATGTTCATCTTCATCAATGTTGAAGGTTCCGGAGAAGATGTCGTAGCTTCTCCGCTCCGGGGAAGTACTGGACGACGAAGGGCACTCTGTCTGCCGTGTCCCATGTTTGTCTTCTGAGGAGGTCGGTGCGGTTTTTCACTGTGACACGTCGGAACTGTCAATCGATGAGTTGAGCGCCATATCCTGTTCTTATGAGGGCATCTTTCAGCGTTTGGAGGTGTCTGTTGAGATCCTCCTCATCTGAGCAGATCCGGTGTATACGGACGGCTTGTCCGGAGGGGATGGCTTCTTCAACGTGTTTAAGGTGGAAGCTGGAGAAGTGGAGCATCGTGAGGTTATCTGTGGGCTTGTGGTGCAGTGAAGTGCTGAGGTGACCGTCCTTGATGGAGATGCGTGTGTCCAAGAATGCAACCGATTCCGGAGAGTAGTCCATGGTGAGTCTGATGGTGGGATGGAACTTGTTGATGTCATCATATAGTTGTTTCAGTGATTGTTCACCATGAGCCCAAAGGAAGAAAATGTCATCGATGTATCTAGTGTATAGCATCGGTTGAAGGTCCTGTGCGGTGAAGAGGTCTTGTTTGAACCTGTGCATGAAGATGGTGGCATATTGAGGTGCGAATTTGGTCCCCATGGCTGTTCCGTGTGTCTGGATGAAGAACTGGTTGTTGAAGGTGAAGACATTGTGGTCCAGGATGAAGCAGATGAGTTGTAAAATTGCATCTGGAAACTGGCAGTTGTCGGCGTTGTGTACTGAGGCAGTTGCAGCAATGCCATCATCGTGGGGGATGCTGGTGTAGAGTGCCGAGACATCCATTGCGATGAGGAGTGCTCCTGGTTCAACTGCTCCATGTGTGCTGAGTTTCTGTCAGAAGTCCGTAGTGTCACGACAAAAGTTGGGGGTTCTTTGTACATTGGGTTTCAGGATGCCCTTGACGTAGCCAGAGAGGTTCTCGCACAGGGTCCCATTGCCCGATTCAATGGGACGGCTGGGTGTGTTTGCCTTGTGTATCTTCGGGAGGCAGTAGTTTCTCCAACGCAGGGAGTACGTGGGATGAGAGCACGCAGGTTGCTCTGAAGGTCAGGATCAAAGGTCTTGATCAGTCTGTTGCGTTGACGGGTGTGTTCTTTGGTCGGACCTGCGGGTGACTGTAGTGTTCCTCATTGTTCAGTTGTCGGTACACTTCTTTGCAGTAATCCGTTCTGTTCAGTATGACGATGGCCCCTCCTTTGTCTGCTGGTTTGATGACAATGTTGCAGTTGGTCTTGAGAGCGCAGATGGCATTGCGTTGTGCTTGGGTGATGTTCGGGGCTGTCTTGTGAGTGCGGCTGATGTATCTGGTGTTGACGCACCTCCTGACGGCTTGGGCATACATGTCAAGTCGAGGGCAGCGGCCTTCCGGAGGAGTCCAATTCGACTCTTTCCTCTACGGTTGCTGCACTGCGGATCTCTCTGTCGGCTGTTCCAGTTCATTGGCTGTCTCATTGTGTTCACTGTTGGTCTCTTCATTCGCCTGATGAATTCCTCTGTGTCTGCTGCGAGACTGATGGGGTCTATTATTTATTTATTATTTATTTATTATTATTTATTATCATATTACATTATTTTGGTAAATTGAGTTTGTGTCTTTATATGCCCTGTTTGTGAATAGAACTCCCACTCATCTGATGAAGGGGCAGCGCTCCGAAGGCGAGTGGCTTTTGCTACCAAATAAACCTGGTGTTGTGAGACTTCTTACTGTGTTTACCCCAGTCCAACGCCGGCATCACCACATCATCTGAATGTGACAAGAATGGAATTTTTGATCAGTTTGTAGAATTAATTAATGGAATTTTCTCGTTCCTCCCACCACGGGAATCGTAGCGGGCAGGGCACAGACCATGGAAAGGTCCGTTGACTGGGATTTTCCAGCCTTGGGATGAGTGCGACCAGAAAATCCCACCCAAAGTGTTAGGAAGGCAGGTTTCATATTCAGGCTATTCCCTCATTAGGAAGCATGCTGCCTACTTAGAACACACAGTGTTGTTGCTCAGGCATTTAGTAAGTTAACTTCATGATTTTTGTATACATGCTATAACAGAAGGTAGTTTACATTTATATCTATGGGAGGTTGGTTAGCTCAGTTGGCTGGATGGCTGGTTTGTGATGTGGAATAATATTAACAGCATGGGTTCAATTCCTGTACTGGCTGAGATTATTTATGAAGGCCTGTCTTCTCAGTCCTGCCCCTTGTCTGAGGTGTGGTGATCCTCAGGTTGAATCACCACCAGTAAGCTCTCCCTCTCAAAGGAGAGAACAGCCTATGGTCATCTGGGACTATGACAACTTTATCTTTTCTACCCATAACTCTGTAGTTGTGCCCCCTGCATCCCTGTCCACCCCCCCCCCCCCCCACCCTCCACCCCCAAACCACTACCACCCTCTCCTCTTGAGCACAGCCCCCTACTGCAAACACAAGACTGATCAATCTACCTTAAGAAGAAAAGTTTATTTTTCTCAGAGAGATGGTGGGTATAATAGAACAGACTCCCACCATCACAGCAATGGCAGCACCCTCATGTAGATAAACATCGCAAATAGTTTAATAAGGGAAAGAGCGAGAACAAACAGAACTGGGAAGGAAGGATGCGTGTGGGGGGAGGGGGAGGTGGTGGGGGGAGGGGGTTGCAGGGGCCATTAAAGCACAATTGGTAAAATAGGTCTTTAGAAGGCTTTTGAAAGATTCGACTGAACAGCTAGAGAGGCAATGAGGAGAAATGGTTTAGGTTGAGTTGATTAACACTTTGAGAAGAAGCTGAATAAACATCGAATTAAAAATGCTGCTCCATGACTATTATTGGAAGGTGGAGGTAATAGAGGGGAAAATAATTGCATGAAAGGCTGTGTGATAAAGATGGACTTCAGTTCGACTAATCTTACAAATCAGAGAGAATTTATGTAGCAATTTCCTTCATTTTGGGCCAAAATATGGGAGTTTGTACATGGCCTGTGGTATAAATGAACTCACTGGGCTGAATGTTTTTTATCTTATTCATTATCTGGATATACATTGTGAGGATGGCAACAATGATGTATATATGTAGAAAAGGCCAAAGCATAATAGGTGATTGCAGAACCATTTCTTTCTTTATTCTTTTCATCTGATCTGGCAAGGCCAGCACTTGTTGCCCATCCCTAATTGGCCTTGAACTGAGTGGCAGTTAAGAGTCAACCACATTGCTGTGGGTCTGGAGTCACATGTAGGCCAGACCAACCAACCAGATAAAGGTGGCAGATTTCCTTCCCTAAAGAACATTAGTGAACCAGATGCGTTTTTCCAACAATCGACAATGGTTTCATGGTCATCAGTAGACCTGCAATTCCAGATCTTTATAGAATTCAAATTTCACCATCTGCCATGGTGGAACTTGAACCTGGATCCCCAGAGTATTACCCTGTGTTTCTGGATTACTAGACTAGTGGCAATACCACTATGCCACCACCACCAGTTACAGGGTTTGAGTTCACCATTTGTGGGTGCTTGTGAAAGAAAGAAAAGCTTAGATTTATGTGACTCCTTACATTGTCAACACATGTCAAATAACCTATATATAATGGGATTCAGTTTGAGTGCAGTGAATTGTTGGTATAAAGGTGCATGTGTGTAAGCATGTTCACATATTTATCTCACACCTTTTCCCATATTCTGCCTTTTATTTTCACCTGTGTTATAGATCATTGTTAATGGTCAGTGCGAAACCTAGTGGTGCCCATTGTGTACATGTAAACCATTAACTAAACCTGTCATGAAAGTACCATTCTATCCTGTGACTTTAATCCATATTTTATATTCCAGACAACGTCACTGAGAATGAGCTGAGTAGAGATCAACGTGAAGCACTGCTCCGGAAACCAGTCACACCAACACAGCCGCAACAGGCGAAGGAAGTTTATTAATTAAAATTAAAATGCCTCAGATGATTTCAAACACTAATTCAAGCTTGTCTTAAAGACTGTCAGTGAAAAGTCAATAGTAAATAGTGAAATAAATCATTCATCATTAAAAAAAAATGTGGTTACTGTGTGGAATCCTTGTCGAGGTATCAACACTGACCTCAATTACATAAAGTCAACAGGTGCCATTGCAGAACCTACTCAGTAACTAGCTGATTAATTCTTTAGATTCTCTTGTGCAAAGAAGCAGATGTCGAAAATGCATTCCCTGTTTAAATGATATTTCTGAAGATGAACGAATAAAAGACTGGCAACAAATATTGCGCTTGCTTGCTTCTTTGGAACACAGATCAGTGCCACATCTTGTATGCAGCAAATATCAAACTTCCTGATTTTATGGAAATAGTCGGTATCAGACAACACTGCGATTAAACAAAACACCATCGTTTTACATCATGAAACATCGCAGATTGCCAGCTGAGGACTAAATATGTCAGAGCTGAGATGGATAGCAATTTTTCACATGTTTGAGAAGATTTTAGATGAATATTTCCCTGTTGCAGCATAAGGTGCTTAATGCATCGATTTGGAGATACTCTATCTGCTGCTCATGGAGACATTTTCAGTTCTTGTGTCTGATAAAATCACACAAGATAAAGCGTAAGAAATAGGAGTAGGCCAGATGGCTGCTGTGCCATTCAATGTTGTAGCTGATCTGATCATGGCCTCAGTTCTACATCCCTGCCTTCTCCCCATAACCCTCAACACCCGATAGTTCAAGAATCTGACAAAGTCAACCCTAAATGATTCACCCTCCACAGCTCTCCAGGGCCAAAGATTCACAATCCTCTCGGAGAAGAAATACTTCCTTAATTTCATCTTAAATGAACAACCTCTTATCCTGAAACTACGCCCCCTAGTTCTAAATTCTTTCACAATGGGAACATTAAACCACTTACTCTATGGAAACAGGTTCAAATCCCACCAGAGATTAAATTAAATAATAAAATCTGGATTGAAAGCTGATCCTGGTGATGGTGTCATGGAGTGATCATCGATTGTGTTTGTAAAAAATTCCCATCTCACTCACTATGTCCTTTAGGGAAGGAAATCTGTCTGGTCCCGACCTGGTCTGGCCTACACATGATTCCAGCTCCACACAGCAATGTGGTTGATGATGGAAGCAGGATATATAGGTAGAGCCATGCGATTCCACGACACTGGAGCAGGTCAAAGCACTACAATCCTGCTACATCCAGTCATGAATGGTGGTTGACAAATAGGCAAGCAACAGAATGAGGAGACTCTACAAAAGCCTCAATCTCTATGTGTCGCCACTTTATGGATGTAAAACAGGTGCCAAAGCATCCAATTCAGCAGGTGGCGTATGCATGCAGATTCTGCATAAGAAATGTGCCACTCACCATATTAGTAAAGGCAGAATAGGAGGAATCCAGCCACCAATCCTGATGCCAGCATCAGGCACCCTTTATATGTTGGAACAAACGACAAAGGTAAAAACAGGAAGGTAATCCTGCTGAAAAACAATCTGGATTCTGGTTCTAAATTAAAAAGCGAGGCTTTGAAGGTAATAATCCCGGGAGTATTGCCCAAGCCATGTTCAAATTGGCAGAGGAGCAGACAGTGGTTAGCACTGCTGCCTTGGTGCTAGGAACCCGGGTTCAATTCTGATCTTGGGTGACTGCCTGTGTAGAGATTGCATGCTCTCCCCGTGTCCACGTCGGTTTCCTCAGGGTGCTCCAATTTCCCCCCACGCACCAAAGATGTGTAGGTTAGGGGGATTAGTTATGGTGAATGTGCGAGGTTATGGGGATAGGGTGAGGGAGAGTACTTGGGTGAGACACTCTGTCAGCGAGTCAGTGCAGACTCAAATGGCCTCCTTCTGCGCTATAGGGATGCTATGATGAGATCAGGAGACTTAACACATTGCTAAGGGACCGGGTGTGCGGAACAGAGGTTCCTTTTCATAGGACGCTGGTAGCAGTTGTGTGTACAGGAAGAAAATGTACCAATGTGATCGGTTCCACCTGAACTGTAATGGAACCTGCAAGCCAACAGAAAGGGTCAAGTGCAAGATGACACAGGCTTTAAACTAGTAGGGGATTTTTGGGTTGGACAGAGAGAGGACATGTCCCCTTTTCTTCGTGCTCTGCCACTTTTCTTTCGGCTCATGTCCAACCCTTGTTGCTCCCTGTGATGTCGAGCCCTTATCTTGTGGCTTGTTGTCTTCTTGCCTCTTGGGCCTTTTTCTTCTTAAGAATTCTATATTATTACTCGTGTTAGTTTTTTCTTGTGTGGGTTGGTGAGGGGGGTGGGGGTACCCCGTGTGGCTGAAGAGGAGAAATAGGTTGGGGGGGGGGAAGAACAAAGGAAAACAGGGTGATGGTCTGCTTCTGTCGTATTTTAGGTGGTTGGGGGAGGTGGTTGTTGAGGTGGTGTGTGTTAGGAAGAGGAGGCTGCTAGGTTGGGGGTTTACGTGCTTCCAGGAACTGGGATGGATGTCCAAGTCGTGTGTGTGTGTTGGAGAGTTGTTTTTGGCTGGGGAGGTTTTGTGTCTGTTTTTTCGGGGCGAGGTGAGAATGGGGAAGGTTTTATTAGTGGGTGGGCTACTGAAGGTTAGTAGGTGGGCTACGGTTGGGGGGGGGGGGGGCCAGGCAAGAGGTCAGGCGGTGGGAAAAAAAATGTCCTGGGGGTTTCCTGATAGGGATGTTGGTGGGTAGGTTGTTGGTTGAAGGGTGGTTTGTTGTCTTCCCCTGTCTTGGCGCTTTTGTCTCCCGTGTGTGCCCGTTAGGGTGGGTGGGGTGAGGGGGCTCCCAGAGCTGGTGGGATGGGGTGACTTTTTATTCTTTGTGGGTGTTTTATGTTGTGGTGAGCAGGATGTCGTGGTGTGGATTCGGGTAGTATGTATTGGATTGGTGTGGGGGCACTAGTTGGCGGAGCAAGTTGGTGTAGGGACATTCCCGTTTATTCGGATGGTTTATGGGTTTGGTATGAGGATAGGTCTTTTGTTGGTTGTGCAAAAATTACTTAATCATCAACTTATTTGTTTATTTTTTATGTATTAATTAATTAGTGTCCCCAGTAGGCTTACATTAGCAAGGGTACACTGAGGAAGAGTTTAGCATAGCCGATCCACCTTTATTAGTTGGAAAGAGTCAATCTGTGTCCAGGTCTCTCCCATTGTTCCTGATGGTCAAATACTTAAAGATTTGTATTTTCCCCAGATCTGCCTGTGGATTCTACCCAGTCACCATGTGGTTGGAGTATCATCCATGTAGAGTTTCACATTTATATTTTTGTTTTTAGGGGTTCATACTTCACCCGTTCTAATAGGTTCTCATACGTGTCCAATTATCCCTTTTAATTAAGGTGAAACAATAGCGATCCCCAGGCCGTGTCTAAGACTACGGGCCCGATTTTACCAAAATTTATCGCGGTAAAGTTGGGCGTCGGGGCTAAAACGCGATCTGCGCCCAACTCATGGCAGATCGTGTCTTTACTGAGTCCTGATCCGGGTGCGGGTCTGGCGCGCGCCCAAATCGGCCGGCGTGACGATTTAAATGCATTTGCATACATTTAATTTGACTTAATGAAGCTCGCGCCCAACTTTACCGATGAATCCGACTTTACCAGGTTGCGGCCCATTTCGCGTCCGCGCATTAAACGACCTGCTAAATAAAAGGCCGAATGGGACTCCAATCCAGCAGGGGAACCGCCAAAGCCAATCCCCCCCAATCATCCTTCGTGGACCCCCCCCCCGCTCTCCCCCCCCCCCCACCGCGAACCACCCCGGCAGCCACACACCCCCGCCCCCCCCGATCGGACCCCCCTTGGAGGCAGGCCCCGCCGGCAGCCCCCCCCCCCCCCCCCCCCCGGGGATCGGACCCCCCTGGGAGGCACACCCCCGACCGAGCTTGATCGCTGGTCTCCCTCCACCATCCTTCCGATCTGCAATCTGTCGACAGCCTCCTGCACGTTCCTGGCCTTGCTCTGCCTTTCCCTGGGGAGGGGGGGATGGAGAAGGAGAGTGGCGTGTCTGCCCCTGGGGGTGGGGGGGGGGGGTGGCTGCCAGTCTGTGGCCGATCCCTCCTCCCCACCGGAGGAGGGATCGGAGGAGGGATCGGAGGAGGGATCGGAGGAGGGATCCCCCCCCTCCCCCAGGGGCAGACACACCACTCCCCTTCTCCATCCCTCCTCCCCCCCAGGGGCAGACACGTCACTCCCCTTCTCCATCCCCCCCCCCCCCCCCCACCACCCCCCCCTCCCCCCCACCCCCGCAGGGAAAGGCAAAGCAGCACAGACAGCAGAGAGGATGAAAGGAATTCCCTTTGGAGGATAATGTCCAAATCACGGGAACTAAAAACCTGACAGTCCAAAATCTGGGATAATATTTCAAAATGTATATCCACCCCATCCCTGTCCTGTAATATTATCCTAGATTTTGGACTGTCAGGTTTTAGTTCCTGTGATTTGGACATTTTCCTCCAAAGGGAATTCCTTTCATCCTCTCTGCTGTCTGTGCTGCTTTGCCTTTCGCGCCCGGGCGCGCTGCCTGCAGTCTGTTCCGAACTACGCATGCGCAGTTGGAGCTCCGGCCGCTCCAACAGCGCTAATCCCCGCCCAATAGACCGGCGCTGAAAAAAGGCGTATGGGCGCGCTGGAGCGCGGCTGCCGGGCGCGGATCCGTTTGACGACCGGACCCGGCACTTAGTCCCGATTTGGTAAAATCGGCCCCAATGTCTGAGGATATTTTGTGTGTGTTTTATTTTAAAAATCTCACTCACTCTGAAGCTCCTGAAGGTTGAATCCAGATCCAGCTGGAGTTCATTTAGCTCCCGTTCATTCCACGTCCGGGGCTGGCTGTGGATAGTGTTTGGCCATTCTTGCCATCTCTCTCCAGTAGAACCATAACTGGGGCTTAGTCTTGCCCTCTTGGCTTGCATCCTGAATGGTTTTGCTGCTTCCTTGCACTTTATCAAGGGAAAGGAGTGTTGATTTTGCCATTCTGTGCTTCTTGTATCCTTTTCTTGACCCTTTTTGGATCCTGTCTCCTCCAGTAGATTCAGGGTGGGTGAGTGTTGCCTGTTCCACTCCTGTTCCTTGCTACCTCTGTGGGTAAAGGAAGTTCCCTCCCTGTACCTGTCCTGTATATGGGCTTAAATCCCACCCCTTCCTATCCTCGAGTGGCAGGAAGGTGTTGCAGCTCATTGTCTCCCTGTGGATTTGGTATTTGCCCCCTCCCATCCCTGAGTGACCAGGAGGCAGGCAATGTGATGTGTTGGGTCAGTTCCTTGTATTCCATCCCTGGTGTTTGTGGAGGAGGCTACTGGCTTTTTACACTTGTATTTTGTGCTGTGGTGGGCTCTTAGTTTCTTTTGGGGTGGTGTTGGTAGTGGATAAGTCTCCAGGTCTGGGTGCCTTATGTTCTTGTGTATGTTGTGGAAAGGGGCGTGGGAGAGAAGAAAGCTTCCTGGTTTTTCTTATAGATTCGGGGAGGGGGGGATTTCAGTTCGAGGGTCGAGGATGTGTCGGATGGGCTGGAGCAAGGGAGGTGCCTTGGTAATGGTGTAAGTCTTGGGTAGAAGGGTGTTATTCCTGAGGCAGGGGGTCTTTTTGGTAGGTTTGATACCTGTGGTGTTATGGAGGGCCCCTTGAGGAAGGTTTTTTTGGCACCATCTGGGTTGAATGTGTTGGGTTCTGGGGGATGTGCTGGGTCCTTCTTGTTTGAAGGGGTTATAGAGCTTAGGGGTTGGGGGGACCTGGGGAGATTTGGGGGGTCCTTCCTGTTTGTAGGGGTTATGGAGATTAGTGGTTGGGAAGGGGCTTGGGGAGGTTTGGGGGGTCCTTCCTATTTGTAGGGATTATGGAGATTAGCAGTTGGGGGGCTTGGGGAGGTTTGTGGGTGGTCCTTCTTGTTTGTAGGGGTTATGGAGAGGTTCGTCTCTGTCCACGAGGCTGTTTGTTCCCCAGGTGGTGGGTATTTTCTCTAATGTTTTGGATTCTTTCCTTTCCCTTTTTTTCATTTGTTACCTTTTTGTGGGGTCTTACTGTTCAGTGTCAGGTTGTGTGTGAACAAAGGGGGAAGGGAAGAAAATAAAAAGAAGGGGGTCTTTTTGGTCTGGTGGTCCCTTTGTTAGGGGGTGCCCACTCTGTCAGAGAGTCAGTGCAGATTCAAATGGCCTCCTTCTGCGCTATAGGAATTCTATGATGGAAATCAGGAGAATTAACACATTGCTAAGGGACCAGTATGCAGAAGAGAGGTTCCTTTTCATAGGACAGTGGTAGCAGTTGTGGATACAGAAAGAAAATGTACCAATGTGATCAGTTCCACCTGAACTGTAATGGAACCCTCAAGCCAACAGAAAAGGTCAAATGCAGGGTGACACAGGCTTTAAACTAGTAGGGGAGTGAGGGTGGGGAGGAGAATGATCTCCAAAAAGGTAAGCAGTCCAAATGTAAACAAAATAGGGCAAAATAACACAGGAAAGAATAAAGTAAGAGAGGAAATAGAGATTTAAAAAGAGAGTCTCAAAAGATGGTTAAACATAAAGTGTTAGGAAATCCCATTAAAAATGCACACAGTGTGTGGGATTTTCCAGCCATGCTTGCCCCAAGACTGGAAAATCCTACCCGAGATCATCGGACTTTTGCATGGTCCACCCCCGCCCGTTACGATTCCCATGGTGGGTGGGACGGGAAAATTCTGCAGAGTGTCTGTTATAAAACAGGGAAACTGGAGGTAATTGTATGTTGGGAGGAATCAGATATAATCGGGATTACTGAAACATGGCTGCAGAAAGTCAGGGCTGGGATTTAAACATTGCAGATATAACCAATTTGGAAAAGATTAGAGAAAACTGCCAAGTGGAGTAGCTGTACTTATTCAGAAAAGCATAAGAACATAAGAACATAAGAACATAAGAAATAGGAGCAGGAGTAGGCCATCTAGCCCCTCGAGCCTGCCCCGCCATTCAATAAGATCATGGCTGATCTGACGTGGATCAGTACCACTTACCCGCCTGATCCCCATAACCCTTAATTCCCTTACCGATCAGGAATCCATCCAACCGCGCTTTAAACATATTCAGCGAGGTAGCCTCCACCACCTCAGTGGGCAGAGAATTCCAGAGATTCACCACCCTCTGGGAGAAGAAGTTCCTCCTCAACTCTGTCTTAAACCGACCCCCCTTTATTTTGAGACTGTGTCCTCTAGTTTTATCTTCCTTACTAAGTGGAAAGAATCTCTCCGCCTCCACCCTATCCAGCCCCCGCATTATCTTATAAGTCTCCATAAGATCCCCCCTCATCCTTCTAAACTCCAACGAGTACAAACCCAATCTCCTCAGCCTCTCCTCATAATCCAAACCCCTCATCTCCGGTATCAACCTGGTGAACCTTCTCTGCACTCCCTCCAATGCCAATATATCCTTCCTCATATAAGGGGACCAATACTGCACACAGTATTCCAGCTGCGGCCTCACCAATGCCCTGTACAGGTGCATCAAGACATCCCTGCTTTTATATTCTATCCCCTTCGCAATATAGGCCAACATCCCATTTGCCTTCTTGATCACCTGTTGTACCTGCAGACTGGGCTTTTGCGTCTCATGCACAAGGACCCCCAGGTCCCTTTGCACGGTAGCATGTTTTAATTTGTTTCCATTGAGATAGTAATCCCATTTGTTATTATTTCCTCCAAAGTGTATAACCTCGCATTTCCCAACGTTATACTCCATTTGCCATATCCTCGCCCACTCACTCAGCCTGTCCAAATCTCTCTGCAGATCTTCTCCGTCCTCCACACGATTCACTTTTCCACTTATCTTTGTGTCGTCTGCAAACTTCGTTACCCTGTAGAAAAGGGACACAGCTATCAGCAAGAAAAAGAATCCATCTGAATAGAGGTAAGAGGTAGTAAAGGATCAATCATAGCAGGTGTAGTCTGCAGACCACTTGATATTAGAAAAGAGGTGGAGGAAGGAAATATTCAAACAGTTAGAGAATTCAGTAAAAATCTAGAATTATAATCATAGGGGAATTTCAATTATCGTGATATTAATTGGACTAGAACAGGTAGGTAAAGGGAATATGAGAATGTCTCTACAATGTGTATATAACCCCTTTCTAATGCATTATGTAAAAACCCCAACAAGGAAAGATTTGCCATTGGAATTAGTAATGGAGAATGAACCAGAGCAGATAAGTGAAGTAAAAGCAGGGAACATCCAGGCAATAGTGACAATAATAAAATACTGTGACAGAAAATGTCTTTTTAATCATGTTCTCTGCAGTTATAAGCAGCTTTGGTTTCTTTCATTGGTGCCGAGCTGTCTGCTTAGAAGTCCTTTTATTGCTGCTTCAATGGTTTAAATGAGGTTCTGTTTTTTTTTTATTATACTGGGCTTCATGCAGTATCCAGGATTTTATGAGCGTTGGCATTGTTAGGGGGAAGAATGATTGACAGATCAGATGACAGGATTTCTTTCATTTTCAGTTTTGGGCTGCTGTTTTAGTTTCGAAGATGTTTGGACATCAGATTGAAAAGCAGTGTTTCTCTCTCTCTCTCTGTCCGTGGTATTGTAAATTCCACTGGCTAGCTGAAGGCAGGTCTTCTTGCCTTTCTGGAGTGAGAATTCTGTCTCTTGCTGTGGTTCTCTGACTGAAAGCTAAGGGCCAGTAGTGACATTATCTCTACCTGGGCTGCTGGAAGTTATAAGGCTGAGAAAGAGAGTTTCAATTCTCCAACCAAAAGCTGGTTAGGTGCATTGGCCATGCTAAATTCTCTATCAATTTACCCGAGGGCTGCATCATGTGAGCATTCGTATTTTCTGTGCTAAACCTGTGGCAAGGATATATTTTAAGGAGGTTTGTTTGGTTGGAATATTTCATATAGTTGTTAAGCTTCATACGTGGGGGTTTGTTTGTTTGTAGTTGGTAAAAGTTATTGCTATATGTTAACTGTAATCCTTAAATAAACTTTATTTGGTAAAAGCTCCCTCGTGGGTCATTTGAATCATACCTGAAGTGAAACAAATCATGCTCATCTGAGCCAAATTCAAACTGCAAAACTTATGATCCAGGCAGACTTCATAAAACACTTTGGAGTTTCTGACCTGGATTATAACAATACAATTTAAGATGATGATAGAGAAGGACACAAGTAAGATGAAAGCCAAGTTAATAAAGAGGAGAAAAGTTGAATTTCAGTGGTTGAAGATAGAATTTTGGAAAGTAAAATGTGGAACTATAAGGCAAAAAGCAATGTAAGGCAATGATAG
This sequence comes from Mustelus asterias, assembly GCF_964213995.1. NCBI lineage: Eukaryota > Metazoa > Chordata > Chondrichthyes > Carcharhiniformes > Triakidae > Mustelus > Mustelus asterias. The sequence continues at coordinate 31,461,652 of NC_135807.1, read as the reverse complement.
GAGACATTTAAAACAATGGGAGAAATCCTATCAAAAAATGGCAATATGTCGGTTCCAGTGTGTTTCTCTACAGACCTTACCATACTCTGTTTTAAAAAAAACAGCTGGGCGTGTTTCATGCCATCGTATGGGGGGGCGGGAGCTCAACACACTTGCAAAGCCTGGCTGCCCTGAGATCGTGGCACTCTGTTTAAAGGGCGCCCCGATCAAACCAAAATGTACTCCCACCCCTCACCCCAGCAAGGCGGTCTCATGGGCTCTCCTACATCACCCCCCACCCCTTTTTAAAAATCCCCTAGTTACCACACTCCAGCACCTGTTCGGGTAAATTGATAGAGAATTTAGCATGGCCAATGCATCTAACCAGCATGTCTTTCAGACTGTGGGAGGGAACCCACAGCACCCAGGGGAAACCTGAGCAGATGCGGGGAGAACAAGGGAAACTCTGCACAGACAGTGACCCAAGCTGGAATTGAACACAGGTCCCTGACGCTGTGACGCAGCAGTGCTAACCACTGTGCCGCCATGTCCTACTCCGCTAAAAAAAAAATAACTGATGAGAGCACATGGATGAATAAAGATGTAAGGAAACAATTAAGGATTAGGCAGGAGGCAGATATTAAGGCTGGAATTCTCTGGCCTCCGCTGCGTCTGGGATTCTCCAGTCCCGCTGCAGTGAATGGAGATTTGGCTGAGCGGCAAATTCTCCGTTCTCGCTGGCAGTGGCAGTGTGGCATACGAGAATGGAGAATTCTGGCCTAAAAATATAGGAGAACAGAGGAAGGGAATTCAAACAAGAGAGAATTCAAAGAGATTAAGAGAAAAGTAAAAGAAGAAAGGAGGATATCTTGAAAAAACATGAATTCAATTATGAAGGAACATAAAACATAACATTACAATCTTATGTATGGGTGTATATATCAGGAAAGTTTTAACAAGCCTTTCTCTTTGTGGTGAACCATCGTTGGTTCCCACTGGATAGTGCTGAGCCAGGGGCTGGCCAGGACTACAAGGATGTACATATGTTACTGTTGGATTGTGCTATTGTTGCTGTTGGGGTTAGGGTGGGGTTGTTACACCTTTGTACTGTAGTGTTGTGGCACATCCCAGTCGAGCTCCGCCTCCTGGGAGAGGTATAAGAGTCCCTGCTCTGGCCGGGACCCCTTCAGTCTGGGATAGTGTATATAAGTTCTGGTAGCTTCGTTAACAGTAAATAAAAGCCTTTCATTTACTGAGCTTCAAGCCTCATGTCTGAATAGCGCATCACTCTTATAGAAAGAAGGCTGAGGGGGTGACATAATAAATGTCTTTAAAATTCTGAAAGGTTTTGCTAGAGTGGATACAGGATTAGGATTTTCCAGTTCAACGGCAATGTGTGTAATGGCGATGGTGTGGGAGGGGAAGACAATGTGACGAGAGCTGCAAAGTCAGGTTCCCACTGGTGTGAAATGATGGTGGGAACGTGAGCCACTGCCTGTCATGGCGGGTTGCCAAAGGCCGGCGTGAAGCTATTTTTCATCTTGTCAATAGAATGTAGACAAAGCCCCAACCGGGCCCAGCGCACGATCATATCGGTCCGGAACACATATGGATGAACGTGGCGTGGACATGTCGGGACTCACTTGGAAAAAGGCCTGGGGAAGCTTGCGCAGGAGAATGGAAGATGGAGACATCCAGCGATCCTGGGCCCTGGAGCATCGTGTGCAGCATTGGGTGGATGGAGGCAAGAAGTGGACAAGAAGTCACAGGAATTTCTGGCAATCATGACACAGAAAGGCTTGTTCTGGTATCGAAGATTACCGTTTGATATCACAGCTGCTCCTTCATTGTTTCAAAGAGCAATGGACCAGATCCTGAGTGGGGTACAGCGCTGGCACTGCCCAAGGGGAATCCCCACCTCCGACCTCCCCAGCGGGCCTCAATGGCATCCAGTTCTACTGGCGAAGCCATCCACATCTGGTCAGTGTTGATGGCGACCATATATGATCCTCACCGGAGAGAACCTTCCCCGGTGAGGCCACAGAGGAAAGTGAGCCTGGACGATAGTGTCCTGGGCTCGCTAATTCCATTCAAATTACATTTAAAATAAATTTTAATATAATAATATAGGCCGACCATGCCAGATATCCAGTGCCAGTAAGATCGTGAGCGGCAAGAAATCCAGTGCCAACCTGATATCTCAACTCTCTCGCGATCTTATCAACTCACCTCACCCATTGGTTGAGCTCCAGTGAGCCAATATAAATAAATACAAATACATCGCATTTCCTCCCCCTTTAAACTGAACCCCAAACAAGTTCAAAGCTACTTCAACATGAACAGTAGTCAATAAGTCAGTCATTATTAATAAATCAGATGGTCTGGAGGTCTGAGAGAAGTAGAAGGAACAGAGGAAGAAGCAGCCATGGAAGAGATTACACACTATTCATAAAACTCAGTTAATTTTTAATCAAAGCCTGTCTCATGTATCACACCCCCAATATACAACAAATACCCCCTGACCTTTCTACTGCAGAGTGACAGTTCCAGACTCTTCAACCTCTCCTCATAGTTTAGATAAACTAAATTAGGTATCAATTCCAATGCCCTTTTCTGCACAGATATTTCCACTATGTCAGAGGGTAGAAGAAAATAGCTGCACAATATAAATTTAACTGCTTTATTCAGAAGTTTAATATATGAGATATATAGAGGAAAGAGTTAAGAGGAAGTTGGATAGATATTTATCAAGTTATTGGAACCAAATCAATTGCAGATTCTTTTCTAGTCCACTTTTTTCTAATGTTCCTATGTGATAAAGTTTGGAATTACTTGTTTGATGCTTCAAACTAAGGCTGCAACACACTCACCACTTTTGCATTGCCAGTTTTCTCCTTCTTCATCCCTCCTGACTTGTGATCCGGGTTCATCTCTGGTAGTTTGACCAAGTACCTATAACCTGTGCATAAATCTTGACAGCAGAGCCTAGATTTTCCAATTCAGGCTGTTTGTATTGTAAGTATAAAACAAGGGCAGGAGGGTGCATGGCTAAAGTGGGAAAATGAGTCAAGGTTCTGTCCCACCACACCCTGTTTCTACATTACTGATATAGGGTAAAAGGCTATGTCTGCTTTGACCAGCGAGGAACCTATTTTAACAATCCTTTCTGTAATTCGAGAAAGCAGGATAGCATATTTAAATATTGCTCATGTTAAATATGTGTCCAGAGTCATTTAGCAATAATAAGTATATGAGCAAGAAACAGTCATGTGCATATGTGCATGAGGGCACATTTAACTTTTGAACTGCCTTTTGTCATCTTTGCTTTGTTGTTTTATTTTCCTTAGTGGCATTTAAGTCCCCATGAACATTTGCGTCAATATTTTGCCAGTTATTTCTATTTTTCCCTTGTTGCCATCACTGACACAAAAAGAATTTCCCAATGGAATGTCCCTTTTCTGAGGTGGATGAATGAAGGAAAGATGGACCAATCAGACATCTTTATATGCCCTGTTTGCTGTTTATGAGCAGATCTCCCACTCACCAGACGAAGGAGCAGCGCTCTGAAAGCTAGTGGCATTTGCTACCAAATAAACCTGTTGGGCTTTAACCTGGTGTTGTTAGGCTTCTTACTGTGTTAACCCCAGTCCAATGCCAGCATCTCCACATCATGCCAATCAGACATGACAGACTATGTGAGAGGTACTCTGTGCCAACTATTAATTCTGTCCACCCTCATCCGTAGACAGTCATTTATTGGGTGCGTATCTTTGCAGTAATACAGAGAAAGGCGGTATTTCAAGCATGAATGTTTGGATATAAATACTTTCGATCAGATACATATGCACAGACAACATAAAGATTATAAAAGATGTGGCATAAAAGAATGCACAGTTGAACTCAGTCTTCTCTCCACTCTCTTCTCCTCCTCTTTCTCCTGCTAACTTTTTTTTTTACAATTTCCTTGTCTTTTACACTCAACTAAAAGGCCATCACATCACCTTTGCCATGGCCTTGTCCATTGGCTTAGTAGGAGCTCTGGATATTAATGGCTTAACATACTAAACAGTCAAGGCTCCGCAATATGGTTCTCATGACATAACACCATTTATCTCTTAACATGTGCTGAAAGAATAAATACGTAGGCATATCTGTCAGAAGATTAGAACTAACCAAAGCTATTTTAAATGCTAACCGTTTCAGTCTTACAGATATGCTGACATTCTACATAAGATCTTTTCAGAAAATCTCTGAAGGAGCATATTTTACTCAAGAAATGGGGGTTTCAATGCTGCACACTTGTTCATCTATCTGCAGGGCTGTCAGTCCATTATGTGGGTGCGGCTACACCCACTAGTATCAGGCAGATGGTCTGAAACACTGATAACAGGTTTCAGAACAACATAGCAAGCGAACCGCATGGTTGACAGTCGGAAATATAGGTAAACAAATCGAGCACAATTGGCAAGTGCGTAATGGAAAAACGGCTCACATTCACCGATCAGTGAACTTATTTAAAATGGCCACCTGTTATTTTCTGTCTGAATTGCTTTATCAGTGAGAGCCATATCAATGCAAGAAAACTATTTTTATTCTGATCACCCGATCGCATTGCCAAGTGTGCCCAGGTCAGACACAGCATGGTGCACGCCTTTTGTCTTAAGATAGTTCAAACAGAGGTTCTGAAGTCCCAATGCATATACAGCTGATTGCAGGCTGAATTGCGTCTAAAGACTTGAGGGATGTGTCAATATATTCATTTTCGTTCTTTCCACATTCTGACAGCACTTAGTTAGGCAGCATGGCCAGTAGTGCGGGTGAGAACAGAAAGTTGCAAAGGGGCGTTGATGGGTTAAGTGAGTGGTCAAAACCGTGGTAGATAGATTTCAATAGGTGAGAGTAAGGTCCATATTTGGCTGAAGAAAGATAGATTAGAAGGGTTTCTTTTGCAAAATGGTGAGAAGATACAAACTGTGGAGGAGTCATAGAGTCACAGAGGTATACAGTGCAGCAAAAGGCCCTTCAGCCCATCACGTCCATGAGGAGTGGAGAGATTTGGGTGTATATGTACAGTGATCACTAAAAACTAGCTGCTAGGTACAAAAAAAAAATCCAAATGGAATATTAACTTTTATCTGAAGGCAGACGGAACATAAAGTAGTGAAAGTTATGCCACAGTTGTATAAAGCTGGTTAGACTGCAAAAGGAATGCTGTAGTCTGTCTGGAGTGCATGCTACAGGAAGGGGTGATCTTGGATGGGCTGAAGTTACCATGGTTAAAAGGGTTAAACCATGAGGACAGCTTCAATAGGTCTCTATGTCTTTGAGTATAGGAGATCACAAGTGAATTGAAGTTCAAGATGATGGTAGGATTTAACAGGGTAGGAAGTGAAAAATTATTTCCACTTGTGGGAGAGTCTAGAACAAGTGGCTGTTAAAATCAAGGGCCAGTTAGAGATGTTGCCAGGAAACACTTTGTCTCACAAGTGGAAATCTGGAACTCTTTCCCTCCAAAGAACTGTGGTGACTGAGCCAATTGAACATTTCAAAACTGAGGCTCATAGCTTTTTGTTGGCTATTGTGATTAAAGGATAGAACCAAATTTGGTTGGGTCGGGGGGGGGGGGGGGGGGGGGGAGGGGTGAGGGGGGGAGAGTACAGAATAGATTCAAGATGCAAATCAGCCATGATCTAATTAAATAACAAGACATACCACAAGGTACTGAATATCTTACTCCTGGTCCAATCCATATTTTTCTTAATGACAACATTGTCAATAGTGTGAACTCTGTAAAAATCAGACTTAATTCCTGTCACATTTCTGCATTTTCTCTGACTGCATGCAGGCAACGTTATCACATATCTGGTTTCTTATTGTGGTTTAGATGTGAAAAAAACAGATTATTACTTATCTTCAGACAGTAACATCCTGAGGAGGTAAATAGAAATTAATGAAAAACAGATGTTTAGAAACAAATAGAAGGAACGACTACTCAAAAAAGAGGGAACCATTTGGAATTATCTACCATATAAACTACTTATTCAAAATGCAATTACATGGCATAGTGTGAAGAATGTTGTAATAGAGACTGCAGGTAAGTGAAGTGTAGAGGGATCGAGGTGTTCTAGTGCATGAATCACAAAAAGCTGGCAGGCAGGTCTAACATGTAGTTAAGAAAGCAAACGTCATTTTGGCCTTTATTGCAAAGAGTTTGGAGTTTAAAAATAGGGAAGCTTTGTTGCAATTGCACAGGGTATTGGTGAGGCCTACAGTTTTGATTCCCTTACCTGAAAAATGAGAAAGTAACATTGGAGGCACCCCAAAGGAGATTCACCAGGCCAATTCCTGGGATAAAAGCAACATGCTGTGGATGCTGGAATCTGAAACAAAAACAGAAGATGCTGGAAAATCTCAGCAGGTCTGATAGCATCTGTGGAGAGGGAATAGAGCTGATGTTTCAAGTCTGGATGACACTTCGTCAGAGTTCTGGGCAATGGGCAGTGCCAAGGTGCCCCCTGGGCAGTGCCATGGGCCACCCCCCCTCCCCCCCCCAATCGCCTGACCCTCTGATTACCCCCCCTTCACTCCAGTGGGGTCCGGCCGCTAGCTCCCCGAAAGTGGGGAGCTACTGTATTCCCCGCTGGAGTGAAATACGCCAGTGAGGTGGGAGATGCTAGCGGGTCCGGAGACTTCAGTCCTGGGCCTGCTAATCATATTTAAATCATATTAAAGTGACCATGTAAATGGTCTTTGCGCCTCCCTATTGATTTCCGGCGTGGAGCAGACACCACTGGAAATCCAGTGCTGGGAGATGCAAGCGTGAACCCTGTGAATTGGCCGATGTGACAATCTTCCGGCCTGCTGCGCTAAAAAATTAGTGCAGCAGGATGGGAGAATCACGGCTGGAGGATTGTTTCCTGATTTATTAAGAGTAGACGTGAATGTGCATAAAAGGTGGAGAAGGTCTGTTGAACTGTCAAGCTATCAAGTTATTTAAATCGCTGATCTTTCAATTTTGAGAAAAGAAAGCTTCCTGTGTTCTGAGTTGAAAAGAATTGGTTCTTACAATTTCAATAGCTGTTTGTTGACATAACTCTGAGGGCTATATAGCAGCTTGACTGCTATTACAACTTGTCATTATCACATTTGGGGGCCTATTAGTTCATAGTTAGTTTGACAGTTGAAAGAGATTATTATGGGATTAGTTGTCTTTGATGTGGGGCTCTGAATACAAAAGTTTATTTTTATTTGTAAAAAGGATTAAGTATTTGAGGGAATTTAAATGTAATATATTGAAATGGCTTTTATCGATGAAAGAGCTTTTTTTTTAAATATAGTGAAGTTTCTAATATATAGTTTCATTTTATTTCATCTCAGCCTGGTTTCTGAGGTCTGCCCATCGTGGATACTGGCTGTGTTGGCATGGAAGGTATAAGACAAGAGGTGGTGTGTTGGCAATAAGTTGGCATTCGGGCTAAAAAAAGACCACTGGAATGGGGGTAAGAGGGGCATAAACATGGAGAGAATGTGGGGTCATGGACCGAGATGCTTAGGCTGGCATGAATGTTATGGGGACGATGGGGGGGGGGTGGGGGGCAGTTTTGTTAAGGTATAAGTTAGCATGGATGAGGCATGGGAAATAAGTGAGGGAGTGAAGGCTCGAGGGACTATCTGCTTTGCTTAAAAATGGGACAAAGGCCCAAAGCACCATGGTGGGGTTTTTAAACAACCCACCTCAGCACTCAGCAGCCCCTCTGGCAACCTCCAAATTGTTTCTATGGCAACAAGTCCAACTATAGCATGGACCTGCATTCCCCTCGCTCCCCGCACTCTCACCCCCTGTCCCAACACTCCAGCTGTATGTGGCAGTTTCTCCTGAGGCGGGCACACCAAAGTTTTCCCAACTCCTTCTAGGGAGCGAAAATCCAGATCAGGGCCTCCATTTATAATATCATCTGAAAATTAGTGCTGCACAACGATGCAAGACTTCCTTAGTACTGGACTGAAGTTTCAACCTGGGCTCTCTGGAGTAGGACTTGAACCCATAACCTTCTGACTCTGAGACTGAATATACCATTAGGTTGGCAGCCATTACATTACCAGATCGTTATACCTTTAAGATCAAATAGCTCCACAGTATGATATTAAGCACCCTATTCTCAGAAGGGTGATCGCAGAAGGGCAATAGTTGGGGAAAAAAAATTGACTTGAATTACATTGTGATTGAGGAGGATGTAATCAAGAAGGCTAATGGAATCCTATCATTTATTATAAAAGGAATTGAACATAAAGAAAAGGATCTCACTAACCTGGTGGTGTTTTTTGAAGAAGTGACCAAAATGGTTGACGAAGGAAGGGCCGTGGATGTTGTCTATATGGACTTTAGTAAAGCGTTTGACAAAGTCCCTCATGGTAGGCTAGTGAAAAAGGTTGGATCCCATGGGATAAAGGGGGAGGTGGCTAGATGGGTGGAGAACTGGCTTGGTCATAGAAGACAGAGGGTGGTAGTGGAAGGGTCTTTTTCCGGCTGGAGGCCTGTGACTAGTGGTGTACCGCAGGGCTCTGTATTGGGACCTCTGCTGTTTGTGATTTATATAAATGATCTGGAAGAAGGAGTAACTGGGGTGATCAGTAAGTTTGCGGACGACACAAAACTGGCAGGACTTGCAGATAGTGAGGAACATTGTCAGAGGCTACAGAAGGATATAGATAGGCTGGAAATTTGGGCAAGGAAATGGCAGATGGAGTTCAATCCTGATAAATGCGAAGTGATGCATTTTGGTGGGAATAATGTAGGGAGGAGCTACACGATAAATGGAAGAACCATAAAGGGTGCAGAGTCGCAGAGGGACCTGGGTGTGCAAGTCCACAGACCTTTGAAGGTGACGTCACAGGTGGAGAAGGTGGTGAAGAAGGCATATGGCATGCTTGCCTTTATAGGACGGGGCATAGAGTGTAAGAGTTGGGGTCTGATGTTGCAGATGTATAGAACGTTGGTTCGGCCGCATTTGGAATACTGCGTCCAGTTCTGGTCGCCACACTACCAGAAGGACGTGGAGGCTTTGGAGAGAGTACAGAGGAGGTTTACCAGGATGTTGCCTGGTATGGAGGGGCTTGGTTATGAGGAGAGATTGGGGAAACTGGGGTTGTTCTCCTTGGAAAGACGGAGGATGAGGGGAGACTTAATAGAGGTGTATAAAATTATGAAAGGCATAGATAGAGTGAACGGTGGGAAGCTTTGCCCCGGGTCGGTGGTGACGTTCACGAGGGGTCATAGGTTCAAGGTGAAGGGGGGGAGGTTTAACACAGATATCAGAAGGACATATTTCACACAGAGGGTCGTGGGGGCCTGGAATGTGTTGCCGGGCAAGGTGGTGGAGGCGGACACACTGGGAACGTTTAAGACTTATCTAGACAGCTATATGAACGGAGTGGGAATGGAGGGATACAAAAGAGTGGTCTAGTTTGGACCAGGGAGTGGCGCGGGCTAATTGTTCCTTGTTTCTCGTTTCAAGGCTTCATTCTATGATCATCTTGCTGGTGCCAATACAGAGCGAGACTGCGGATAGTTGGGAACCTGTCTCGGGGGCAGGGAATTCATATGGTGTTCGTGGAAGTGGAAATGACTAGGGTTGGGAAGCATTTTCCGATCAGGGCCATTGTGATCTCCTGGACTCGTTTCGATCGCCTCAGGGGGTCGGAGAGGAATTTCCCAGATTTTTTTTCCCCATATTGGCCCTGGGGTTTTTCACTCTGGGTTTTCGCCTCTCCCTGGAGATCACATGGTCTGGAATGGGGGGGGTGGGGGTGAGTTAATAGGTTGTGATGAACAAAGCATCGTAGCTGTGAGGGACAGCTCGGTGGATGGGATATTGGTATGTAGATAGGCTGGAAAATTGGGCGGGGATCCTGGATTCAGGATTCAATCCTGGACCGGGGAGCGGCGCGGGCTTGGAGGGCCGAAGGGCCTGTTCCTGTGCTGTATTGTTCTTTGTTCTTTGTTCTTTGTTCTTTGATCTTATGCTTCAGCTATACAGGCAATGGTCAGATGGCATCTTGAATACTGTGTGTCACTTTAATCTCCTTATTTAAGGAAGGATGCACCTGCACTGGAGGTGGTTCAAAGGAGATTTACTAGATCGATATCTGGAATGAGTGAGTTGTCTTATGAGGGAAGATTGGGTGGGCTGATCTTGTTTCCACTGGAATTTAGAAGAGAGAAAGGTGACTTTGGCATGGTAGGCGGCACGGTGGCACAGTGGTTAGCGCTGCTGTCTCACAGCTCCAGGGACCTGGGTTCAATTCCAGCCTTGCGTGACTGTTGGTGTGGAGTTATCACACTCTCCCCATGTCTGTGTGGCTTTTCTCTGGGGGCTCCGGTTTCCTCCCACAGTCCAACGATGTGTAGGTTAGGTGGATTGTCCATTTTAAATTGCTCCTTTATGTCCCACAATGTGTGAGTTAGATGGATTAGCGATGGGAAACATGTGAGGTCATGGAGATAGGGCTGGGGAGAGGGCTTGGGTAAGATGCTCTGTCAGTGAGTCGTTGCAGAATCAATGGAATGTAGGGATTCTATGGTTCTATGACTTGATTGAAGTAAATAAGATTCTGAATGATTTTGACAAGTTAGATGTTGAAAGGATGTCAGCTAACTGACATAAATAAAGCATTCCAAAAATCGCACATGCTGACTCCAAAACCATTTGAGTTGACACATGCTTTCTGGTCAATGAAGGGTGGTATATAGAGTTTAACCTTTTCCTTTACTGCAGATTATAACTAATTTATTTTTTAAAGAGGAATGGTGTAGCCAAAATATTGTGCATGAGTCCAGAGCTGGGGGCACTGTTTTAAAATTAGTGGTTGCCCTTATAGGACAATGAGCGATGAGGAGAATCTTTTCTCTCAGAGGGTAGTGCGACTTTGGAACTCTCTGCCTGAGAAGGCAGTGGAAGCAGGATCACTGAACATTTTTAAGGCAAAGGTAGGTAGGTTCTACTTTGGCAAGGAAATCAAAGGTTCGTGTGGGGAGATGGGGAATGTGGAACTCAACACAAAAAGACCAGTTATAATGAATGGCGGAGCAGGCTTGAGGGACCTACATTTGCTCCCATTTCGTCTGTTAAAAAAAGGTTAATTTTTCCTGCTCACTATTCAGTGACTTACGCCAGGAAGTGAGGAAACTTTGGACCCCAAAAGACTATCCTCCATGATGAAAGAGCCAAACAATTCTTAGAACTGCAGAATGCTTGCTAGGAATGAAGTGATGGGCTGGGCCTCCATAGCGCCTTCTGTTACTTATATTATTCTTCCTAATTATGTGAAATTAAATTTTATCATATTTTTATGATTTTAGTGTCAGAGACACAGCCGGGAAAGGACTTTGGAATGCGGTGGAGTCCGAATTTGTTGTACCCAGAAGACAGCAACATGGTTTGCAGTAGTGGGCAGGAGAAACTGGGCAGTCAGGTTGAGTTCAAAAGCAGAAAGCTGGTTAAATTAGTCGATATAAGATTCGTCACCAATAGGCATTCAGAAGAAACTACTTTACCCAAAAAAGTAGGGGGTAATTCTCCCCAAAAAATTCTAAACGTCGAATTTGCCTAAAAACTGGAGTAAATCCCGCTGGTATTTCCAGCGGGAGTTTAAAAATGAATCTCCCACACTCTGTGCACTGCAGAGTGCACTAGCGTGATTCACGCTGAAATTCAATAGGCGGGGCCTATCCCCACTGGACAGCCCAGCAGCGTAGTGCTGAGTGGGCCACTGCGCAGGCACTGATCTGTCAACGCTGAGATCAGCACATGTGCAATGGCGCCGCACTGCCAGCCTCTCGATTGCTGGCCAGCCCCGCGACCACTGCATCACCAGCCCTCCGCCCCCCACGACCCAATCGCTGTCCCCCCCAAACATGCTTGGGCTGGATTCGACACCCTCCCCCCCCCCCCCCGCATCTATGATCCCCCCAAGGTCCCTCCTCCATCCCATGGTAGCCCTGACCCCCTCCCTGCTGTCCTGAACCCCCCCAGTAGGCTGATGCCCTACTCACCCCGATGGCCAGCCCTGATCGCTGGCCTCCCTCCCTCCATCATTCACCCTGAATGCAGATTGGCAGCGGGACCCCCCACTCCCTCCAATCGCCCCAGAGGCCCCTCCCCCTTTAGGCCTGACCCAATCAGGCCCCAACCCCTTGGCACTGCCAAGGTGACACTGCCCGGGGGGCACCCTCCCTCGGCGCCTGACCCACTGGTGGGCCTCAATTGTCCCCCTTCACTCCAGTGGGGTCGGGCCGCTAGCTCCCCGCAAATGGAGAGCTATAGTAAACCCCACTGGAGTGAACCACTTCTGGTGCGGGGGAGACGTTAGCCGGCCCGGGGATTTCAGTCCCAGGCCCGCAATTACATGAAAAACAGATGTAAGTGCTCGTTTTAATCGGCTCAGAGCTGACGATGCCGGAAACTGGCTGCCAGAGACGTGCAAAGGCCGTGCCACCCGGCGGGGAGCCCGTGAAACGGCCTCCACTAGGGTCTCCTGGCCCTAGCAGTGCAGCAGGCTGGGAGAATCATCCCCGTGGTGACAGTGTGGAATTCACTTGATGGGGAGTGTTTGCAATAAATCGCACAAGTATCTGTAAGGGGAAGCTTAGACATGCATTTGACGGAGACAGGAATAATGGTACGGGTTACAATGGTACAATTTGATGAGGAAAGATTGGAGAAGTCTTGAAGGGAGAATAAAAGCTGACATGGACTGGATAGGTCGAATTACCTGTTTCTGTGCTGTATATTCTATGCAATCCAATGTTAAAGTCTTTCATGAGCTGATGAGAGAATTAGACTTGTGTTCATATCAGTTAACCAATTCACTACAGGAATACTAGTGTGCACAAAGTCTGGAGTATATTACATACATGATAAAATGCAGGCTGGTTTGTGTTTCACATAGAATAACATACAGGCCAGAGTGCATTACAGACAAGATCAGACGCAGTACCGAGTGAGTTATACACAGGTTGCACTGTATAGCACACAGGATTGATCTAAGCAGTGATATCCTCCAGAGTTTATAGCCTGTCGGTGATCTCATATATAGGGCGGGATTTTCCGGCCATGCTCGCCTGAAAAATCCCACCCGAGGTCAACAGACCTTTGCAAGGTCCATGCCCACCACGACAATTCCCGTGGCGGGCGGGACAGTAAGGTTCCAGTCATAGAGAATAGCTGCTTTGGAAAGGAGTTTTGGTGTTGTGAAACCTTAGTCAGCACCTACAGCAGAGGAGGGCAGGAACCGAGGGTAAAAGAAGGGGGAGAAAATGAACATTCAGATGAAGTGAGGAGGATTGTAACTTATAATTTCAAAGAACAAAGAAAATTACAGCACAGGAACAGGCCCTTGGGCCCTCCAAATCTGCACTAACCATGCTGCCCAAGTGAACTAAAACCTGCTACCCTTCCAGGGACCATATCTCTCTGTTCCATTCTATTCATGTATTTGTCCAGATACCTCTTAAAAGTCACTATTGTATCTGCTTCCACTACCTCCCCGGCAGCGAGTTCCAGGCACCCACCACCCTCTGTGTAAAAAGCTTGCCTCGTACATCTCCTTTAAACGTTGCCCATCGCACCTTAAAGCTATGCCGCCTAATAATTGACTCTTCCGCCCTGGGAAAAAGCTTCTGACTATCCACTCTGTCCATGCCCTTCATAATCTTGTAGACTTCTATCAGGTCGGAACTCAACCTCTGTCGTTCCAAAGTTCCAAATTGAAAACATTTGTCAATGGATGATCAAAAAGTGTTAATGTTCTCTTAATTTTGATTTGTTTAAAAAAATATGTGGGGGAATCCCATGACTGGAATTCAAGCCAAGGCAATCTAAGGTTATAATTTCATGACTGCCAAAGACCCACCACAGAATGAATAAATCAAATGGGTATTTTTCAATATTAGTTAACATCTGCATTCCATAAAGTAATCATGTGCTTCATCTTAGTTGCATTACTTTAGAAAATACTTGCTTGGATCGCTCCAATTTAAAATCATATGTTCGTTGGTCATTTTTATATCTACACAGATTATTCATCCACATCCAACAGAAGATAATTTCTCAGATGGTGAGGGTCCTTTTGCTTCTATTTCTGCTTCAACTGCGCTGGCATCACAGACTAATATTCATATTCTGCCAACATATATATGGTAAGAAGTTTAACAACACCAGGTTAAAGTCCAACAGGTTTATTTGGTAGCAAAAGCCACACAAGCTTTTGAAGCTCTAAGCCCCTTCTTCAGGTGAGTGGAAATTCTGTTCACAAACAGAGTTTATAAAGACACAGACTCAATTTACATGAAAATTGAGTCTGTGTCTTTATAAACTCTGTTTGTGAACAGAATTCCCACTCACCTGAAGAAGGGGCTTAGAGCTTCGAAAGCTTGTGTGGCTTTTGCTACCAAAGAAACCTGTTGGACTTTAACCTGGGGCTTAGAGCTTCGAAAGCTTGTGTGGCTTTTGCTACCAAATAAACCTGTTGGACTTTAACCTGGTGTTGTTAAACTTCTTACTGTGTTTACCCCAGTCCAACGCCGGCATCTCCACATCACAACATATATATGGACAGTGATAAACTAGGCATGATCTACTGAGATTGTATTTAGAATCACAGAATACAATTCTGATTCCTAATAATGAAAACTTTTACATGGAAATAGATGGGTCTCTGAGAATTGTGTTGTTGACTCTAAAAAGCATGAAAGGAAAGAAACAGTTTGTTCATATATATTATTTTGCATGACACTGGGATGTCCCAGGTACTTTAGAACCAATAAAATACCTTGAAGTACTAATTGGGCCACGGCAAGCTCCCACAGTCCAAAGGTCCAACAGACCATTTCAATGGTTCCTACACAAATTAAGAAGTGCTCCTGGTGCAGGGGGTAACATATTAGCATGGATAGAGGATTGGTTAACTGATAAGATACAGAGAGTATGCACAAGTGGGTCATTTTTAGATTGGGAAGATGTAACAAATGGAGTGCCACAGGGATCAGTGCTGGGGCCTCAACCATTTACAATCTATATCAGTTGTCATGATATGGTGTGGTGGCAATTCATTGATGAAAGCTTTAGATTTGTGTGCTTAAACATGAACACTTTATTGGTGGGCTTTAACTTTTTACATTTCCAAAGTATGGTCATGCATGGTTTTGCTCCACCATGCCAGTGGTTTATATAATGTTGCTTCAAGACTGTTCTCTGAGAGTCTCTTACCATGTGACTGCATACATCACACTGTGGGCACTGTCAGTCTCCAGTCCAGTGTTAACCTTTTTTCTGCCTAGCATCTTTACATTATAATCCATGACTTCTTCGGCTTGCCCTGAAGAAGAATCATATGGTCCATAACTTCCAGGTTCCCCAGCGTTGCATTTGGGGGGTACCCCAATGATGTGCTGGGGAATCCCTGCTGGAAGTTCCCACATAATTGACCAGTAGTGATAACTTCCTCTGACAGTTATGTTAGGCTAGGAACCATCTGACAGAGCAATTTAAATCGTTAACTTCGTCGAATCATAGAATAACGGATTTTCTACAATACAGGAGGAGGCCATTTGGCCCATTGAGTCTGCACTGACAACAATCCCACCCAGGCGTCATCACTATGTCCACACATATTTACCTTACTAATCCCCCTGACACTAGGGGTCAATTTAGCATGGTCAATCCACCTAATTTGCACAGCTTTGGACTGTGGGAGGAACCCAGAGGAAACCCATGCAGACACAGGGAGAATGTGCAAACTCCACACAGTCATCCTAGTCCGTAATTGAACCTGGTCCCTGGCGCTGCGAGACAGCAGTGCTAACCACAGTGCCACCGGATGGTGCTGCCAGTTTTACCCTGATAGTTACTCTGAAAATATTCAAAGGAAATCTGGCTTTGGTCCTGAGCATTCCCTCACCCCCCTCCCTTCCGGGCACTGGGCCGAAATCCCCACCCCCTCCTTTCAGCCTTGGGAGCGACCACCCGCTCCAGCTCCAATCTGAACCTCCCTCCCCTCCACTTCAGAATCCCCACCGTGCACTTGATTACCCTCCCCGCCCCCTCACCCCCTCCCTCCGACAACCACTCGCCCTCTCCCATCCAGTCCACCACCCCCCAACGTACCAATGAGACTTACCTGCTCCCTTGTCCCTTTGTGGCAGCTCCGGCTGTAAACAGGGAGCATGTCTTACCTCTCTGCGTCCCAGTTGCTCCACGCCGATACTGCTGGGGACATGCTGCACAGCTCCTGTCTCACCCAGCCTGAGTGAGGAAGGCAGGAGCTGAGCAATTACAGTGAGGGCAAGTTTGACGTGAGGGGCAATCTGATAGAGATTGTGGGCCATGGACTCAAAACATTAACAGTTTCTCTCCCCACAGGTGCTAACGGATCTGCTGAGCTTTTCCAGCATTTCCTGTTTTTATACATTGGTTAAAGGGATTGTGAGGAAAGATTAGATAGGTTAGGCCTGTATCCATTCCGAGTTCACAAGAACAGCAGGTGATCTTATTGAAACATTTAAGATCCTGAGGGGACTTAACAGAGTGAATGCTGAAAGGATGTTTCACCTTTTGGGGTAGACAAGAACTAGGAGACACTGTTAAAAATTAAAGGGTCTTGCATTTAAGACAGAGCTGAGGAGAATTTTTTGCTCTAAGAGGGTCATGAGTCTTTACAATTCTTGTTCCCAGAGAGGTGTGGAGAGAGGATCATTAAATATTTTTAAGGTTTATAAGTAGATTCTTAAATGACAAGAGAATCGAAGGGCACATTGGGTAGACAGGACAATATAGGTCTCAATCAGATGAACCATGATCTTATGGAATGGCGGAGCAGGCTCCAGGGACTGAATGGCCTACTCCTTGCACTGCCTGGAAAGGTAGCGGAGGCCAGAAACCTTACAACCTTTAAAACATATTTGGATGAGCACTTGAAATATCATAACATTCAAGAATATGGGACAAGTGCAGGAAAATGGAATAAGCGCACCTTTATTGGTAGTTATTGTCGGTGCAGACTCAATGGGCCGAAGGGCCTTTTCTAACTGTATGACTCTATGACTCTATGCTCCTAGTTTGTATAAACATTGTGATAACTTTCTTTTTAGTGATGTTTCTAGAGAGATAAATATTAGCCAGAATATCTGGGAGTTCCACTACTCTTCTTTGAAATAGTGCCAAAGGATCATTTTCATCTATTTTCAAAGGACAGATTGGGATCTCAGTTTAATGACTTAACTGAAGGGCAAAACCTGTGACCGTGTATTGATCATTCACTACTGTGCAAGCCTAGATTATGTGTCCAAGGAGAATGGGTTACCATGGGGAATTGGGATGTCATCTATTCATTGAATCATAGAATCATAGAATGCTGCAGTGCAGAAGGAGGCCATGCGGCCAATCGAGTCTGCACTGACCACAATCCCACCTAGGCCCTATTCACATAACCCCATGCATTTACGCTAGCTAATCCCCCTGACACTAAGGGGCAATTTAGCATGGCCAATTTGAATTCAATAAAAAAATATCTGGAATTAAGAGTCTACTGATGACCATGAAACCATTGTCGATTGTCAGAAAAACCCATCTGGTTCACTAATGTCCTTTAGGTAAGGAAGCACTGCTGCTTCACAGCTCCAGGGTCCCGGGTTCGATTCCCGGCTCGGGTCACTGTCCGTGTGGAGTTTGCACATTCTCCTCGTGTCTGCGTGGGTTTCCTCCGGGTGCTCCGGTTTCCTCCCACAGTCCAAAGATGTGCGGGTTAGGTTGATTGGCCAGGTTAAAAATTGCCCCTTAGAGTCCTGGGATGCGTAGGTTAGAGGGATTAGCGGGTAAATATGTGGGGGTAGGGCCTGGGTGGGATTGTGGTCGGTGCAGACAAGATGGGCCGAATGGCCTCCTTCTGCACTGTAGGGTTTCTATGAATTTCTATTTCTATGAAATCTGCTGTCTTTACCTGGTCTGGCCTACATGTGACTCCAGAGCCACAGAAATGTGGTTGACTCTTAACTGCCCTCTAAAATGGCCTAGCAAGCCACTCAGTTGTAACAATCGCTACAAAGTCTCAACAAAGAAATGAAACCGGACGGACCACATGGTATCGACCTGGGCACAGGTAAAGACAACGGCAAAACAAACAGCCCTGTCGACCGTGCAAAGTCCTTCTTACCAACATCTGGGGGCTAGTGCCAAAACTGGGAGAGCTGTCTCACAGACTAGTCATGCAACAGCCTGGCATAGTCATTCTCACGGAATCATACCTTACAGATAACACCCCAGACACCACCATTACCATCCCTGGATATGTCCTGTCCCACCGGCAGGGCAGACCCAGCAGAGGTGGCGGCACAGTGGTATACAGAGTGGTATACATTTGGGAGGGAGTTGCCCTGGGAGTCCTTAACATTGACTCCGGACCCCATGAAGCCTCCTTTGGCTGATGAATCAGTATTCCTCCAGGTTGAACAACACTTGGAGGAAGCACTAAGGGTGGCAAGGGCGCAAAATGTTCTCTGGATGGGGGATTTCAATGTCCACCACCAAGAGTGGCTCGGCAGCAGCACTGCTGATCGAGCTGGTCGGGTCCTAAAGGATATAACTGCTAGACTGGGTCTGCAGCAAGTGGTGAAGGAAACAACAAGAGGAAATAACATAGTTGACCTCATCCTTACCAATCTGCCAGCTGCAGATGTATCTGTCCATGACAGTATTGGTAAGAGTGACCACCACACAGTCCTTGTGGAGACAAAGTCCCGCCTTCACATTGAGAATAACCTCCATCGTGTTGTGTGGCACTATCACCGTGCTAAATGGACAGACTTTGAACCGATCTAGCAGCTCAAGACTGGGCATCCATGAGGTGCTGTGGGCCATCAACAGCAGTGGAATTGTACTCCGGCACAATCTGCAACCTCATGGCCCGGCGTATCCCCCACTCAACCATTACCATCAAGCCAGGGGATCAACCTTGGTTCAATGGAGAATGAAGAAGGGCATGCCAGGGGCAGCACCAGGCATACCTAAAAATGAGGTATCAACCTGGTGAAGCTACCAAACAGGACTACTTGCATGCCAAATGGCAAAAACAGCAAGTGATAGACAGAGCTAAGCGATCCCACAACCAACGGATCAGATCTACGCTCTGCAGTCATTCCACATCCAGTCGAGAATGGTGGTGGACAATTAAACAACTCACTGGAGGAGGAGGCTCCACAAATATCCCCATCCTCAATGATGGAGGAGCCCAGCACATCAGTGCAAAAGATAAGGCTGAAGTATTCGCAGCAATCTTCAGCCAGAAGTGCCGAATGGATGATCCATCTCGGCCTCCTCCAGTGGTCCCCACCATCTCAGATGCCAGCTTCCAGCCAATTCGATTCACTCCACGTGATATCAAGAAATGGTTGGAGGCACTGGATACTGCAAAGGCAATGGGCCCTGATAACATTCCGGCAATAGTATCGATAACTTGTGCTCCAGAACTTGCCGCTCCCCTAGCCAAGCTCTTCCAATGCAGTTACAACACTGGCATCTACCCAACAATGTGGAAAATTGCCCAGGTATGTCCTGTACACAAAAAGCAGGACAAATCCAACCCAGCCAATTACCACCCAATCAGTCTACTCTCGATCATCAGTAAAGTGATGGAAGGGGTCCTCAACAGTGCGATCAAGCAGCACCTGCTCAGCACTAACCTGCTCAATGATGCCCAGTTTGGGTTCCGCCAGGGTCACTCAGCTCCTGACCTCATTACAGCCTTGGTTCAAACATGGACAAAAGAGCTGAATTCCAGAGGTGAGGCAAGAGTGACAGCCCTTGACATCAAGGCCGCATTCGACCGAGTGTGGCATCAAGGAGCCCGAGTGAAACAGGAATCAATGGGTATCGGGGGCAAACTCCCCACTGGTTGGAGTCATACCTGGTACATAGGAAGATGGTTGTGGTTGCGGAGGGTCAGTCATCTCCATTCCAGGACATCTCTGCAGGAGTCCCTCAGGGGAATGTCCTAGGCCCAACAATCTTCAGCTGTTTCATCAATGACCTTCCCTCTGTCGTAAGGTCAGAAGTGGGGATGTTCGCCGATGATTGCACAATGTTCAGCACCATTCGCGACTCCTCAGATTCTGAAGCAGTCCATGTTCAAATGCAACAAGATCTGGACAATATCCAGGCTTGGGCTGACAAGTGGCAAGTAACATTCGCGCCACACAAATGCCAGGCAATGACCATCACCACCCCTTAACATTCAGTGGTATAACCATCACTGAATCCCTCACTGTCAATGCCCTTGGGGTTACCATTGACCAGAAACTCAACTGGATTCACCACATTAACACAGTGGCTACAAGAGCAGGTCAGAGGTTAGGAATACTGTGGCGAGTAACTCACTTCCCCAAAGCCTATCCACCATCTACAAGGCACAAGTCAGGAGTGTGATGGAATACTCCCCACTTGCCTGGATGGGTGCAGCTCCAACAACACTCAAGAAGCTTGACACCGTCCAGGACAAAGCAGCCCACTTGATTGGCACCATATCTACAAACATTCAATCCCTCCACTACCGACGCTCAATAGCATCAATGTGTACTAAGATGCACTGCAACAATTCACCAAAGATCCTTAGACAGCACCTTCCAAATCCATAACCACTTCCATCTAAAAGGACAAGGGCAGCAGATAAATGGGAACACCATCACCTGCAAGTTCCCCGCCAAGCCACTCACCATCCTGACTTGAAAATATATCGCCGTTCCTTCGCAGTCGCTGGGTCAAAATCCTGGAATTCCCTCCCGAACGGCATTGTGGGTCAACCCACAGAACATGGACTGCAGCGATTCAAGAAGGCAGCTCACCAGCACCTTCCCAATGGCAACTAGGGATGGGCAATAAATGCTGGCCAGCCAATGACGCCCATGTTCCACAAATGAATAAAATAAAATCCACCTAACCCACACATCTTTGGAAGGAAACCAGAACACCCGGAGGAAACCCACACAGACACGGGGAGAATGCGCAAACTCCACACAGACAGTGACCCAAGCCGGAAATCGAACCCGGGTCCGTGGCGCTGTGAGGTAGCAGTGCTAACCACTGTGCCATTGTGCCATCCCAAGGGCAAGATCACAATTCATGAAAGAGAGATTCAGGAGAATAACTTGACTTCAAGGATCCGCGACAAGATTATCCTCATATTAGGAAAACATGAAGGGATATATTTTCCATAGATGTCAGAAGCTGGTCTCTTCCCACCTTGTGAGAGCCTAATGTAAGGGTATGAAGATGATTTACAAGACTGATGCAGACATATTACACACATTGATGAAGGTTTCCAATACTGAGGGGAAGATATTAAAAATTAGGAAGTTAGCGATAAGAAGTGAAGACAGACAGATAGGTTTTAACTAACGCGGTTGGGAAAGCTACCAAACAGCCAACAATATAGATTTGAAAGATTCTGGGGCACTGTAAGTTTTTTTGACGCTGGGCAGACAACCTTCATCAGGGCATCGAGACCATCTTCCCGAGGAATTGATTTGCACTGGAAAAGATGGGGCTCATTCAAATCAGATCAATAAGCTGGATATAGGTGCTGGAAATGCTAAGGAAGCTTTCCGGAATATCAAGATTGGACTAAAGTTTGCTGTTTCACTGATATTAGCCATCAGGTAGGTCTGGGGAGTGGGGGGACTGGGGGAACAATTGGGAAGGGCAAAAGTGATGGGGTGGGTAAGTGATGATCTAGACTTTGAGCCCATCTATACTGTTGGCTTTTGGTAGCTATCTCTGATAAGTTATTTCCCAACTGCATAGGTTAAAAAAGTTATCTGCCTTCAATTCTTACTGCTAGCTTCCTAATTTTGAATTTATTCCCCTCAGTATTGGAACCCTTCATCAAAGTGATTAATACGTCTGCATCAATTTTGCTAATCCTCTTCATACCCTAAAATTAGGTCATCTGAAAGTCTACTATTTTCCTTAAGCTCTCTGCATAATTTGAACACAATTTAACAGATTTGGCAAGTTTTGCTGATAGTAAATCATGTTGACTTCCCCCAGAGACTGGATTCATTTTTTTTTTCTTTTGTGTTTACGTGGCCTGGCCTCATTTGCTCCATGCTTAGAAATTCGTGAAGAAGTCTGAATATAAAGGTATAAATGAGGCTGAAATTGAGGTCGCAGCTAGTCCAAATTCTTATATTACAACAGGGCCTCATCTGTCCCAATTGCTCATAGCCGAAGATGAGAAAGGAATGCAAAACATTCTTTCGTGGCAAGCTGGCAAGAGAAAAAAAAACTCCAACTATAAACATGATGAATTCAAAATTCCACATGTCACAGGGAGAAGCAACATTACCTCCATTCCAAATATATATTGAACGTTTTTAGAGTGCTTTGTGTTGTGAGCCAACAAGGAAATAACTGGTTTGCACATCTTAAAGCAGCTTGCCTTCATGACCCCTTGTTGAAATATAAGTATTAAGCCCCTATTTATAGAAGTCCCGAAACCACTTTTATAGAGTGGGTCATAAAAAGGGCCCTTTCTGACTTAGCTTGACAAATTAAAGTTTTCCTAGCCTTGTGTATTGAACACTTTATTGGTCAAACATTGCACTCTCAATATCCCGCTGTTTATGTACTAGCCACACTCAGCCCTTGCTACCAGTCATTGGGAGGTCACCTTGGATGGATGATGTGGAGTCAAGAGAGAAGGCAGAATGTAAGTAATTGTGTTGTAATGGGTGATGTGCATCTTACAGCTCAATCGCTGGAGGTATATGAAATAACAAGAGGCTGGATGTGAGGCTGGCAACATTGCTGGCTGTGTGATGTGACTTGGAGCCTTGAGAGCCTTGACTGCCGAGGGACTAATGATGGCTGAAATAACAGTGGTGTGTTGCATTGAGCAACATGGTCTTGTGGTAGATACGAGGTGTCAATTGTAGGTACATTCACTGAACCTGACCACTTGTGTGAGGTCATTGAACTTAGTCAGCACTTCAGCCAGGTCCTCGGGGAGAGACTCTGGACATTTGCCTTCCAGATTTAACCTCTCTGGCCACCAGTTCCCAGTCACTTCTCAGGATGTTCCAGGTGAGCCTCTCGGCTCCTGTGGAATCGTGAATTCTTTAATCCTGTCATGTCTCAAGCTAAGGCCTCCAGGGTCACATCCATCTAGGATCCATCTCTCTTTGCTGTTGCCCCATTCAGAGTGCCTCTCCTTGGAGCCAGTTGCACGATAGGAAGTTAGCGGTAGATTCTGTTCGAGGTTAAGAGGTGCTTGCTGAAATATGTGCTCGCCACACATGCTCAGTATTCAGCTAGCCAGCAGCATGGATTGCGCTCAGCTGAATGGTCCAATTATTTAAATGAGGAGACAGCACAAAGTTTGCATACTGCCTGCCTTAACAGGATCTGGCATGGGCTAATCGTAATTGGCAACACCCACATCCGGAAATGGGAGCAGTCCAATTGTTAGCTCAGAGGATTTGAGAGAGGTGGTCAGGGGAGAGGAGGTTACAGCAGCTAAAAAGGGGAAGGTATCATCTATTTAAACACAATGATAACAATCTTGATTTGATTTGATTTATTATTGTCACGTGTATTGGGATACAGTGAAAGATATTGTTTCTTGCGCACTTTACAGATGAAGCATACCTGTGATGACTTTAATCAGGCAATTGACGTTGGCCTGCTATTTCCAAACCTGGGAGAGAAGGTGGAAAAACACCAAGAAGCCTAATGCAGGGGCCATGACAACACTCACCAAGAGAGGCACTTTGACGCCGGTGAGAAAGTCTGGGTAAGAAATTACACAAATGGACCCACATGGATAGCAGGAACAGTCAAGTCCAGGACAGGACCGGTATCTTACTGGGTACGCGTAGGCAAGGCCGTCTTAGGGAAGCACCTGGACTAGGTCCATGCTTCAACCTCACCACCCATTCCTGAGCTGAGTCGGCCCTGCAGTCTTCAGGATGAGGAGAGTCCTCCTCGATAGGCCAGCGCCGTCTCTCCAGCACCCTGGTGGGAACCTCAGAGTCTGAGATGGACACAGGGGATGAAGCTGCAGTGATTCCTCTACCACCGGAGGGAGAAGACGAACCAGCCCTCGGCGTTCGCCGATACACCCCGCCGATGTCAGAGGCCGAGTTGGAGGATCCGGACCTGGTGCTCAAATGGAGGAAAAGACCCGTGAGGCAATAAAGCCGCGAGGATTCCTCGGTCTTTTGGGGGGGAGGAGTGTGACGACTTTAATCGGGTAATTGAAGTTGGCCTGCTTGAATATGAACACCCTGATTGAAGCCTATCCCACCCTAGCGTTCTCCTGATTGGACAGAATTTCACATTGGCCCAAAGCCTAGACCCCCCCGCCGCCGGGTCAGGTGCACCACAGCATGAGCCGCCTCGCGGGAATGTCCTCCGTGCCCTTTTCCACCGCACAGAGGCGTTTTCTGTATGGGCTGCTGCTGCAAACCTTCCACTGCCGCGTCCTCGCCTGTCGCCCGGATACACCTTGGCGGGCCTTGTTGCCGTCGGGTGGCGGAGGTCCCCAGTGGAAGTCCCTCTGCAGAGGGATCTCCTCCAATTATCTTGGGGACCTGGGGTGGAGGGTGCTGCATGCAGCAGTCCCGTACAACCATAGGTTCTTTTGGTTCACGGGCTCCCAAGCTTGCCCCTTCGGTGGTCTTGTGGAGTCCGTGGACCATGTCTACATTTTGTGTCTTAGTTTGCACTCCCTTTTTGTTTACCTGAAAAACCTTTCATTGATGTTTTGTTTGCACTTCAGTACCACGCTCCTGATCTACGGGCACCTGGTGCGGAGAGGGGTGGGTCGGGATGCCGACCTCCTCGTGAACCTGCTCCTGGGCCTGGCAATGCGTGCCATCAACAGGTCCAGGCAGCGTGCGATCGACGGGGTCATCTATCCTGACTGTTTGCCCCTCTACCGCGGCTACATTCGCGGCCAGGTGTCTCTGGAGAGGGAGCATGCGGTGTCCACGGGCGCGGTTGACGCCTTCCGCGACCGCTGGGCGCCGCAGGAGCTGGGGTGTATTATCGACCCCGATAATCACCTTTTGGTTTGACGTTTTAAGTTTCCTTTCGACTTTGATTTTGGTTCGGGCTGTTCCCCCCTTCCTTTTGGGGAGCTGCCCCTTTTACTTTGTCCCTAAGTTAATTTGAGTTCGTTTATTACGTTGGTACCCGAAAGAGCTACCTTAAAAGAGCTCCCTTATTGAAGCCTAATTGATGGTCCAATCAGACAGCCCCATGCTCTGTACTTAAACAGGAGTGTCAGTCCCTCTGCACTCCTGATGTAGGTGGCATATTGAGAGCACTCAGTATTGCATTGTTGGATCTTGTAAATAAAGGAATTCTGGTGATGGGACTTTTGCCTCTGAGGACTTGTTACAATACCATTCATAGAGTATATAGCAGAGAAAAAGAGGGTGCAGAAATGCAGTGTTACAGTCATAGCTAGGGTGTAGGGAAAGATCAGCTTAATATAAGGTAGGTCCATTTAAAAGTCTGATGGCAGCAGGGAAGAAGCTGTTCTTGAGTTGGTTGGTACTTGACCTCAGAATTTTAAATCTTTTTCCCAATGGTAGAAGGTGGAAGAAAGTATGTCCAGAGTATGTGGGGTCCTTGGGTATGTTGGCTGTTTTCTGAGGCAATGGGAAGTGTAGATGGAGTCAATGGATGGGAAGCTGGCTTCCGCGATGGACTGGGCTATGTTCCCAGCCCTTTTGTAGTTTCTTGCGGTCTTGAATTTGAAGTTTTGGGAATCAGAAGCAAAAGTAAGTCAGTGAAGGTGAGATCGATGAATGAGTAAGACTTACTATGGGATAGGTAATGGGCAGCAGAGCATTCTGTGAGCTGAAGTTTCTGGAAGGTGGAAGATGAAAGGTTGGACTGGGGATCCTTCGATTTCCCAAATCCAGAGATGACAAAGAAGGACCTTTTCAGCAGGTAGACTGAGATAAGAGCAGAGCTCAGAGAGAGATAGGAGATAGAAATACAAGGTCTATGCAATGGAGAAAATGAGAGTTTGGTAACTCAATTCAAGGTCAAACAAGGCACTCAGGTTGCCAATGTTTGCTTCAGTCTGGGGTAGAGGGATGGAGTTGGTGATGAAAGTACAGGTTTGTGACAGAGACTGAAGACAGTTTCTTTGACGTTCTCAATGTTTCATTGGGAAAAAATTGGAACTTGTCCAGTACTGGATGCTAAATAACCAATTTCTGCAAACCAAATAAGGTAGCTGCTGCTTCCTTTCCAGCTCAGAAGTAATTTAGTTCTGGAGAGTTCAATTGCTGAGATGAATATGCTGTTCAAGTATGTGGAATGAAATATGGTGTGAGGGAGTCATTGCTCCAGTGTGCGCAGAATGTGTTGCAACTGCTGAAAACTGCCTTGTGCTAAAGGAACCCAAATTCCAAAGCAAACTGCTGAAAGAGCCAGCTGACTAAATTCAGAAAGAACATGTTATAGTCATTTAATTACTGCAGCAAAGGTTATTTGTACAAGATTTTCATGTGGAGATGCTTCCAAGTCAGCTTCACTCTTCAGATGTAAATAAATCTCAGCTTCCGAACAGAAGGGCTCCCACTACTAAAGCATTTTGATCTTTCAAATTGTATTGAGTAATTATTTAAATACTGAATAGGGCTTTCGAGTCTGCAGATGTTCTGAATCATCTGCCCCTGTCAAAAGCAAGTCATCTAGTAAACATGCCACAGGTAATTTGGTAAAACATTGTTCATTGGCTCTTGGAATATAGCCGGAGCTGTTACGATGTTTGTATATATGTCATATTGACAGGACTCTTCATCCGTAAGCACACAAAGCTATGGACCAAATGCTGGAAAATGGGATTAGAATAGATAGGTGCTTGATGACCAGTGCAAACACAATGGGCCAAAGGGCCTCTTTCTGTGCTGTAAAACTCTATGGGTGGAATTTTCCCCTGCCACGGGAATCATAGCTGGCGGGATAAGGACCATGCAAAGGTCTGTTGACCTCGAGTGGGATTTTCCGGCCTTGGGGCGAGCGCAGCCGGAAAATCCCGACATATGACTACCCTCCAAAACCCCTGCATCATCACGCTGGATGAGACTGCATCCACCTTGTTCCATTTTTATCTATTGTTGTAGCCAGAGTACCACCTGGATTCTCTTCCCACATCCTCTCACAGCGACCTTGGGTGTCTCCAAGGAACTAACCTTGGCCCCTGTGCATTTCTCATCTGCATGCTGCCCCCTGGAAACATCACCAGAAATGCATTGCCTTCCACATGTACACTGATGACACCACCTATGTACGAGTGCACTGATCACACCCCACCTTTCTTGATACCTCCACTGTCTCTGAACTGTCACGCTGCTTGAACGGAAATGTATTTTAAATTCCTCACTGGCCTTACCCATCCTTATTCCTGTAACCCTCCCGTCTCACTGGACATCCAGCTCTCCCAAATATTTTGCTCTTCCAATTGTGGCCTCTTTGACAACCGCTATTTTAGCCACTCCACCATTGGCAGTCCTGTTTACAGCTGCCCAAGCCTTCAGCTGAAATTTCCTCCATGAATCTCTCTGACTCAATACACTGTCCACCTTTAAAATGCTGCTTAAAACTTACCACTTTGATCAAGCTTCTGGCCACCTGACCTAATATGTTAATTTGATGATAATGTAGCATCATTATAAGGGGTCCCAAGGATATTTAAAATGGACTACTGGGGTGGCATGGTGGCACAGTCTGCTGCCGCACAGTGCCAGGGACCTGGGTTTGATTCCCAGCTTGGGTCACTGTCTGTGCAGAGTCTGCACGTTCTCCCCGTGTCTGCGTGTGTTTCCTCCAGGTGCTCCGGTTTCTTCACACACTTCAAAGGTGTGCAGGTTAGGTTAATTGGCCATGCTAAACTCTCCCTTAATTTGAATTGATTTATTATTGTCACATTTATTACTATACAGTGAAAAATATTGTTTCTTGCATGCTATACAGACAAAGCATACCGTTCATAGAGAAGGAAACAAGAGAGTGCAGAATATAGTGTTACAGTCATAGCTAGGGTGTCGAGAAAGATCAACTTAATGCAAGGTAAGTCCATTCAAAAGTCTGACAGCAGCAGGGAAGAAACTGTTCACAGACTTTTGTATCTTTTTCCCGAAGGAAGAAGGTGGAAGAGAGAATGTCTGGGGTGTGTGGGGTCCTTAATTATGCTGGCTGCTTTGCCGAGGCAGCGGGAAGTGTAGACAGAGTCAATGGATGGGAGGCTGGTTTGCATGATGGATTGGGCTACATTCACGACCTTTTGTAGTTTCTTGCAGTTTTGGGCAGAGCAGGAGCCATGCCAAGCTGTGATACAACCAGAAAGAACGCTTTCTATGGTGCATCTGTAAAAGTTGGTGAGATTCGTAGCTGCCATGCCAAATTTTCTTAGTCCTCTGTGAAAGTAGAGGCATTGGTGGGCTTTCTTAACTATAGTAGTGGCATGGGAGAATAGGCTTTAAACCCAACTTCTGGTTCAAGTTCAAGAAAATCTCTTTGTCACTGTTGTACTATTATTTGTAGAGCTCTCGACCATTTCTACTTCATCCCCATTGATGTAGACTGGGGCATGTCCTCCACTACGCTTCCTGAAGTCAACGACAATCTCCTTCATTTTGTTGACATTGAAGGAGAGATTATTGTCACGGCACCAGTTCACCAGATTCTCTATCTCATTCATGTACTCTGTCTCGTCATTCTTTGAGATCCAACCCACTACAGTGGTGTCATCAGCAAACTTGAAAATCGAATTGGAGGGGAATTTGGCCACACAGTCATAAGTGTATAAGGAGTATAGTAGGGGGCTGAGAACACAGCCTTGTGAGGCACCGGTGTTGAGGATGATTGTGAAGGTGGTGTTGTTGCCTATCCTTACTGATTGTGGTCTGTGAGTTAGGAAGTTCAGGATCCAGTCGCAGAGGGAAGAGCCGAGGCTCAGGCCACGGAGTTTGGCGATGAGTTTCGTAGGAATAATGGTGTTGAAGGCTGAACTGTCGTCAATAAATAGGAGTGTGACATAGGTGTCTTTGTTACCTCGGTGTTCCAGGATTGAGTACAGGGCCAGGGAGGTGGAGTCCACCGTGGACCTGGTGCGGCGGTCGGTGAACTGTAGTGGATCCAGGCAGTCCGGGAGGCTGGAATTGATTTGTGTCATGACTAACCTTGCAAAGCACTTCATAGTGTCCCGGGATGCATAGGTTAGAGGGAATAGCGGGGTAAATATGTGGGGTGACTGGGATTGGGCCTGGGTGGGATTGTTGTTGTGCAGACTCGATGGGCCGAATGGTTCTATAAGGTCTCCGTGAAATCACAAGCATTTATTTATGATATATAATTATGATAAGCATGAGGCTCCTTCCAGAACCATCTCTCTCTGAGTTCCAGCGACACGTGATCTGCCATCACTGATGACGTATATTGTGGGCGATTCTCCCAGCCCGCTGCTTTTGTAGCGCAGTTATACTAAACCTCCCCCCGGGGTTGAGTGTAACTCCCTGCATAGTATAGCACTTGTGAGGAGCTGGTGGCCCGACCCCACTGAGTTAAGGGGAGGAGCAATGAAAGCCCCCTGGAGGGTCAGGCACCGGGGGGTACCCCCTGGGCATTGCCACCTTGGTAGTGCCGGCCTGAGCACCCGACACTGCCCAAGGGATAAAGTGCCCCCAATGCCCAGGGGGCATTGGCACTGCCCACAGGGCATTGGGCACCGACAGATCGGCGCATGCCCAGTGGCCCACCCAGTGTTACACTGCCGGCCTCATCAGTGGGAATAGTCCCCACCTCCTGATTTTCAGCGTGATTCACACCGAGTGTGGAAGGTTCATTTTGAAACTGCCGCTAAAGAAAACCAGCGGGAATTATTCCAGTTTAAACGCAAATTTGACAGTTAGAATCTTTTTGGAAGAAGCGCCCCCCATTATTTTAAACAATACTCGTTTTTAACCCTTTATACTACAGATAATACTCCTGTTGAGTGCCTTGGGATATTTTCCTGCATTAAAGGCCATATATATTTATGCAGTTTATTGTTGTTAATGTTGGGCCACTTTAGAGGCCAGTTACAAGTTAATCACAGTGGTGTGGACGCCAAATTCCTTCCCCACAAGTCACTGACCTGCATACATCATAGAGTTCAATGTAAGGAAACAGATGGGCTTGTGGTCACAAAAGAGTTGGACAACAACCAGATGTGCTTCCCCAACCCGTCTGAACATTGAGACCATCTTAGAGGAATATAAAACCCACAATTTTTTCCCAATAAAAATAAGTAGTTTTCCACAATGTCATAAAGCCACTGCTCACCGATACATCAGGAGTGGCTGTGAGTGTCCTTACTGCCCCATTGCCATTTAAAAATATAAACATGACATTAAACATAACTCATCATCAGGAACACCAACTTACTGCTGAATTCCCAGCCGTTTTCATTTTCAAGTTGACCTTGATCTAGACAACCAGAGACTGCAACCCAGAACAAGTGGGAAGCCAATGCTAGTTGGGGTCAGACGGTGCAGTTAGCACCCCAATGCCATTCTACTCCTCCCTTTAAAGGTTTCTCTAGCGGTCCTTCAAATTTGTTCACCCCACATATTTTGCCATCTTCAGATGAGTGCGCTGTTTATAGGGCGCCATGTTTCACAATGTACATTGTGCACCAAGTACACTGTGTTGTGGTTCCAAATCAAAGTGGATCTAGTCTCCCATACATACGTTCAGAAGGGTGTCCACCACCCACCACTCCGATCTTCAAGTAAGCATTCTCCAAGGCAGCCTTCAAGACACACGACAACGCAGAATCGCCGAGCAGAAACTGATAGCCAAGTTCCGTACACATGAGGATGGCCTCAACCGGGATCTTGGGTTCATGTCACACTACGTGTAACCCCCACCATTTGGCCTGGCCTTGCAAAACCTTACTAACTGCCCTGGCTTGAGACAATTCACACCTCTTTAACCTGTGATTATCCCACTCTCCACTCGCACTGGTCTGTGCCTGTAAAGACTTGATTACCTGTAATGACTTGCATTCCAACCATTATCTTGCAATTGTATCTGTGTCTATATATCCTGTGTTTGTGAAACCTACCTCTCCACTCACCTGAGGAAGGAGCAGTGCTCCGAAAGCTCGTGATTCCAAATAAACCTGTTGGACTTTAACCTGGTGTTGTGAGGCTTCTTGCTACTTCCTTATCTCGTTGGCATTACAGTAAGAGAAGTGGTAGGCTCCGTCGTCACAGGTAAACGTTAAGGATTTGGAGGTTGTTCAGGTACCTGAGTATTTTTTCATTCTCTTTTTCCATTGCCTGATAGTGAAATCATTCTTTATTGATTTGACAGTTGTGGTGATAGGTTGTTGTTAATTTATCCCATTTTCTCTGGGCTGGATGAATGCTGTGCACACCTCCATGGCATTTTATCTTCTTCTTTCATCGTGCAGCTTGCCATGACACATATGGAAGTTCATGTTCATTCCCATTCACAATTCTCACCAAGTTTCTGATCGCTCCCTTCTTTTCCAATTCTTTGGCTGGTATATTTTGTGCTCAGCAGCGCCATTGGGGAGGCTGTGGCCACTGCCAGAAGGACAGGCAACAAAGTCCCAGAATCGCAGAGTGACCCAGACCACAGGTATAATAGTAAGTAATATGGAAAGGAAGGGGATAAAGTTCATGGAATGGTAATGCAGGCCGGGGGTTGCAAGAGGGTCAGCAACAAGGGTGGGTGTAATGACTAAGTAAGCCCAACTGGAAAGGAGCATGGTTTATTTACAGAAAGCAAAGTAAAACCACTACCATGGTGTACACACACTAGTCCCTGCCTGGGACTACAGTTCAGCAGCCCAATCCTGGGTCTGCCTTATAAAAGGCTCAGGTGATGAGTTCCAGCTGGGCAGGCCACCGCCTGTTACCAGGACAACTCATACTTAGTGAGCCCCACAGGGAGATCAATCAGTGATTCCCGATAGACATTGTGGGGGTTATCACACCACCCCCTCCCACCTAACCCCCCCCCCCCCACCCCCACCCCATGTCCCAGGGTTGTCCCTTACTCCCACGACAATGGGGGCCTTCTCCATCTCTTTGCCCACGACCTTGTCTCCATTGCTTGTAGGGTCTGGTTTGAGCGGGGCGGGGGGGAGGTCTTCTGTGGAGAGCGTCGAAGAGCCACTTTCGGGGGCTCATCCTCGGTGGTGACCTCTGACTGTGTGCCTGCCACAATGAACAAAGAACAGTACAGCACAGGAAACAGGCCCTTCGGCCCTCCAAGCCTGTGCCGCTCCTTGGTCCAACTAGACCAATCGTTTGTATCCCTCCATTCCCAGGCTGCTCATGTGACTATCCAGGTAAGTCTTAAACGATGTCAGCGTGCCTGCCTCCACCACCCTACTTGGCAGCGCATTCCAGGCCCCCACCACCCTCTGTGTAAAAAACATCCCTCTGATGTCTGAGTTATACTTCGCCCCTCTCAGCTTGAGCCCGTGACCCCTCGTGATCGTCACCTCCGACCTGGGAAAAAGCTTCCCACTGTTCACCCTATCTATACCCTTCATAATCTTGTATACCTCTATTAGATCTCCCCTCATTCTCTGTCTTTCCAAGGAGAACAACCCCAGTCTACCCAATCTCTCCTCTTAGCTAAGACCCTCCATACCAGGCAACATCCTGGTAAACCTTCTCTGCACTCTCTCCAATGCCTCCACGTCCTTCTGGTAGTACGGCGACCAGAACTGGACGCAGTACTCCAAATGTGGCCTAACCAGCGTTCTATGCAGCTGCATCATCAGACTCCAGCTTTTATACTCTATACCCCATCCTATAAAGGCAAGCATACCATATGCCTTCTTCACCACCTTCTCCACCTGTGTTGCCACCTTCAAGGATTTGTGGACTTGCACACCTAGGTCCCTCTGTGTTTCTATACTCCTGATGACTCTGCCATTTATTGTATAACTCCTCCCTACATTATTTCTTCCAAAATGCATCACTTCGCATTTATCCGGATTAAATTCCATCTGCCACCTCTCTGCCCAATTTTCCAGCCTATCTATATCCTGCTGTATTGCCCGACAATGCTCTTCGCTATCCGCAATTCCAGCCATCTTCGTGTCATCCGCAAACTTGCTGATTACACCAGTTACACCTTCTTCCAAATCATTTATATATATCACAAATAGCAGAGGTCCCAGTACAGTGGAACACCACTGGTCACAGACCTCCAGCCGGAAAAAGACCCTTCGACCACTACCCTCTGTCTCCTATGGCCAAGCCAGTTCTGTCTCCATGTTTGAGACAGAATCTTCATCACCCAGATGACTGGCTCTTGAGTTTTTAGAGACCAGAGTTCCCCACATGGACTGTATCTGCCGGTTTGCAGTCTTTATCTGGTCTCTGACTATTATGGCCCATCTTCTGGGCTTCTTGTTCTAACTTGATATTGCCAGCGAAATTTACTAGGGTCACCAAGTTCGGTATGAATTTTTCATAGTAATCTATAACAGCTAATTTATAAGACGGTGGTAGAGTGGTTAGCACTGCTGTCTCACACTGCCAGTGACCCAGGTTCAATTCTGGCGTCGGGTAACTGTGCGGAGATTGCATGTTTTCCCTGTGTCTGCGTGGGTTTCCTCCGGGTGCTCTGGTTTCCTCCCACAGTCCAAAGATGTGCAATTAGGTTGATTGGCCTTGCTAAATTGCCTTTTAGGAGGATTAGCAGGGTACATACGTGGGGTTATGAGAATGGGGCTGGGTGGGATTGTTGCTGGTGTGGGCTCAATGGGCAGAATGGCCTCCTTCTGCACTGCACGGATTCTATGATTCTAAGACTTCAACTTGGTCATGTTCCTTGGAGTCGGAGGCCCTTTTATGACCTTCACCTTATCTTTGATAGGTGTAATCCATCCTTGTCAACTCTGTACCCAAGGTACGTTACGTTGTTGACCTGGAACACACATTTTTCCCTTTTTTAATTGGCAGCCAGCATCCGAAAAAAACCGTCAGACCACCTCCAAACTTTCCAAATGTTCCCTTGCAGTAGCTCCTGAGATTAAAACATCATCCAGATATACTGCCACTCCGGGCACCCCTTGTAGAATGTTCTCCATCACCCTTTGAAAAACGGTGTAAGCTGAAGGCACCCCAAAGGACAAATGAGTATACTCATACAGTCCTTTGTAAGTATTTATGCTGACATACTTCCTGGATGACACCCCAAGTTCCAGTTGGAGGGACTAGGGCAGTTGGTGGGCTGCTCCAGGGCAGCCAGTGGGCTGTCAGACTCCTTACAGCTTTTCCTTGTTAATAAATACATTTTGTGTTCCTGACAAAGTCTGAAAGTGCGCATCATAACAAGCACAAACTCAGAGCAATTGTTCTTTTATCATGGATGGTCATCTGAGGCATGTTGCTTGCAATTCCTGCACCATGTGTAATTTCAGGACACTTGGCGTGTCTTGGGTGACCTCAGGTATAGGAAGTGTCTCCAGCTGTTCCAGTTTAAGATCAGGTTCTCCGAGGAGTAGCTGGAGTCACTGTGGAGCATCAGGAAGGATGAGAATTTCCTGGATCGTATGTTCGAGGAGGTAGCCTCCCCACGGGTAATGCAAAGTCAGGATAGAAAATGGGTAGACAGACAGAAGAGTAACAAGAGACGAGTAGTTCAGGATTCTTCAGAGTATGTGCCAATCTCAAACAGATACTCTGTTCAAGAGATTGCTGGGAATGACGATACCTAAAGGACTGCAGCCCAGACCACAATGGACAAGTGACTACACAAGAGGAAACAGCAAAGCAGAGATATGTTGTTGTTATGGGCAATTCCATTGTTTGGGAGACAGACAGGCTCTTCTGTAATTGGCATTGCCAGTCTGCATGGCATGTTGTCTCCCTTTTTGTGGTGGGGAAGCTTTTGGAGAAGATACTAAGGGATAGGATAGATGCACATTTGGAAGAAAGCAGACTAGTTAGTGACAGGCAGCGTGGTTTTATATGTGAAAAGTCATGTCCCACCAACTTGATTGAGTTTTTTGAAGAGGCGACAAAGATAATTGATGAGGGAAGGGCTGTGGATGTAGTTTATATGGACTTTAGAGAGGCGTTTGACAAGGTCCCACATGGCAGATTGGTATAAAAACTAAAATCACATGGGATTCATGGTGGGCTGGCTAAATAGATACAGAACTGGCTTGGTTATAGAAGTGATGTGGAGATGCCGGCGTTGGACTGGGGTAAACACAGTAAGAAGTTTAACAACACCAGGTTAAAGTCCAACAGGTTTATTTGGTAGCAAAAGCCACAAGCTTTCGGAGGCTTGTGGCTTTTGCTACCAAATAAACCTGTTGGACTTTAACCTGGTGTTGTTAAACTTCTTACTTGGTTATAGAAGACAGGGAATGGCGTGGAAGGGAGTTTTCATAATGGAGATCTGCAGATAGTGGTGTTCCGCAGGGATCAGTGCTGGGACCTCTGTTGTTTGTAGTATATATAAATGATCTGGATGAAAATGTGGGTGGTCAGATTAGCAAATTTGCGGATGACACGAAGAGTGGTGGAGTTGCTGATAATGCTGGGGACTGTCAGAGAATACAACAGGATATAGATAGATTGGAGACTTGGGCACAGAAATGGCAGATGGGATTTATTCTTGACAATTGCGAGGTGACGCATTTTGGAGGATCAAATTTAGGTGTGAATTATACTGTAAATGGCAGAACCCTTGGGAACATTAACATACAGAGGGATCTAGGTGTGCAGGTCCACAGTTCCCGAAAAGTGGCAGCACAGGTGGCCAAGGTGATTAAGAGGCCATAAGAACATAAGAACATAAGAAATAGGAGCAGGAGTAGGCCATCTAGCCCCTCGAGCCTGCCCCGCCATTCAATAAGATCATGGCTGATCTGACGTGGATCAGTACCACTTACCCGCCTGATCCCCATAACCCTTAATTCCCTTACCGATCAGGAATCCATCCATCTGCATACTGCATGCTTGCCTTCATCAGCTGGGGCATTGAATCCAGGAGTTGGGAAATCATGTTGCAGCTATATAAAACCTTGGTTCGGCTGCATTTGGAGTTTTGAGTGCAGTTCTGGTCACCACACAACCAGGAGGATATGGAAGCTTTGGTGAGAGTGGAAAGAAGGTTCACCAGGATGTTGCCTGGTCTCAAGGGTGTTGACTATGAGGAGAGGTTGAATAAACTAGGATTGTTTTCACTGGAAAGACAGAGCCTGAAGTGAGACCTGAAGGAGGTCTACAAAATTATGAGAGGCATAGACAGGGTGGATAGTCAGAGGCTTTTTCCCAGGGTGGAAGCATCAATTACAAGGGGAAAAAGGTTCAAGGTGAGAGGGGGAAAGTTTAAGGGAAATGCGCGGGGGATGTTTTTCACACATAGAGAGTGGTGGGTGCCTGGAACGTGCTGCCAGAGGAGGTGGTGGAAACAGGCACATTAGCAACATTTAAGAGGCATCTGGATGGGTACATGAATAGGGAGGGAATAGAGGGATACCGGCCGAGCAAAGATAGAAGTTTTTTTTTACTTTAGTTAGGGCATCATGATTGGCACTGGCTTGGAGGGCCAAAGGGCCTGTTCCTGTGCTGTACTTTCCTTTGTTCTTTGCAGGGTAAAGGACAGCATGGAGAGAGTTCAGAATATTTTACATTGGGTAGGGAGAGAACCAAAAATTGTGCAACACGTTCGTACGAACAACATAGATAGAGCAGGCATTGTTAAGCTGATATTAATACTGCAATGAACTTACTGTGAAAATTCCTTGTGAGAACCTAACCCCAGGTTTTCAGCAGTTAGGAAGGAAATTAAAAAGTAGAACCTTGAGGGTAGTAATCTCCGGATTATTCCCAGTACCACATGCTAGCTGGAGTAGAATTAGCTAAATAGGGAGCATCAGAGTATCACTGTGTGGCTTGAAGCTCATTGCAGAAGGAAGGGCTTCTGTTCTTGAGGCATTGGTACCTGTTCTGGGACAGAAGGCAGCTATTCAAAAGGGATGAGTTGCACTTCAAAACTGAACATAGCAATGTAGAAAATAGGAGCCGTGGGTTTCCCAACGGTGAAGGGTGCTTTCAACGGGAAGCTCCATTGACAACAGTGGGACCGGAAGATCCCACCACCCCCAGCCAATGCTGGGTTGCCTCCGCCTCCGCAAAACATGCGGCGAATTGCATGGAAAATCCCGTCCAATACATGCTTAGGGTCAGAGGTAAGACTAGAATGCTTAATGAGATATTCAGTTGTCTGAATGGCCTCCTTCTCTGCTGTGAATGTGAGTGACTGATTCTAGGAACTGTTTCCTCGTGTCATAGCTGGTCCCTTTGTCAGTTACCCTACACCACTCTTTGAGGAGTGCTATGAAACCGGTTACATCTGCCAGAATGACAAATGGGGTCTTGATTTAACATCTCATCTGAAAGGCAGAAACTCTGACTATTAAGTACCGAACTCACTGGGAAACTAAATAATATTGTAGGCTCTTCCCTCCACCACCACTCCACCCCGTCATCCCTCTCACTACCACCTCACCCTTCCTTGGCCTTTCAACTTTGGCACTTGGGTTTAATCCAATCTTAATTACTGGAATTAAAGGCTCCTTTCTTTTTCCCTTTGCTGTAAGGGCATTAAATGAAATGAGTTTGTGCAACTAATAGGTGCAGGTTTGTTGCATCGAGTTCACACTAACCTAAAGATTGATAACTCATTCCGACAAGTAATGACAAACTCAAGAATTGCAACTATTGCAATAGGACAAGGAAAAATCTCTGAAGATTGGATTCATTGATGTACAATGGAGAGGGATAGGGCCGTACGGCAGGGCAAGGTTTATAATTGGGGGAGGGGTAATTATGATGCGATTAGGCAAGAATTAGGGAGCATAAGATGGGAACAGAAACTGTCAGGGAAAGGCACAAATGAAAAGTGGAGCTTGTTCAAGGAACAAATACTGGATGTCCTTGATAGGTATGTCCCTGTCAGGCAGGGAGGAAATGGCCGAGTGAGGGAACCATGGTTCACAAAAGAGGTTGAATGTCTTGTCAAGAGGAAGAAGGAAGCGTATGTAAGGATGAGAAAACAAGGTTCAGTTGGGTCCATTGAGGGTTCCAAGTTAGCAAGGAATGAGCTGAAAAAAGGACTTAGGAGAGCTAGGAGGGGGCATGAGAAGTCCTTGGCAGGTCGGATCAAGGAAAACCCCAAGGCTTTTTACTCTTATGTGAGGAATAAAAGAATGACCAGGGTGAGGTTAGGGCCGGTCAAGGACAGTAGTGGGAACTTGTGTATGGAGTCAGTAGAGATAGGCGAGGTGATGAATGAATACTTTTCTTCAGTGTTCACCAAGGAGAGGGGCCATGTTTTTGAGGATGAGAGTGTGATACAGGCTGATAGGCTGGAGGAGGCAGATGTTCTGAGGGAAGATGTATTAGCAATTTTGAAAAATCTGAAGGTCGATAAGTCCCTTGGGCCTGATGAAATATATCCTAGGATTCTTTGGGAGGCAAGGGATGAGATTGCAGAGCCTTTGGCTTTGATCTTTGGCTCCTCACTGTCCACGGGGATGGTGCCAGAGGACTGGAGAGTGGCGAATGTTGTTCCTCTGTTTAAGAAAGGAAATAGGAATGACCCTGGTAATTATAGACCGGTTAGTCTTACTTCGGTGGTCAGTAAGTTAATGAAAAGGTCCTGAGGGATAGGATTTACGACCATTTAGAAAGATGCGGATTAATCCGGGATAGTCAGCACGGATTTGTGAAGGGCAAGTCGTGCCTCACAAATTTGATTGAATTTTTTGAGGAGGTAACTAAGTGTGTTGATGAAGGTAGGGCAGTTGATGTCATATACATGGATTTTAGTAAGGCGTTTGATAAGGTCTCCCATGGTCGGCTTATGATGAAAGTAAGGAGGTGTGGGATAGAGGGAAAGTTGGCCGATTGGATAGGTAACTGGCTATCTGATCGAAGACAGAGGGTGGTGGTGGATGGAAAATTTTCGGACTGGAGGCAGGTTGCTAGCAGAGTGCCACAGGGATCAGTGCTTGGTCCTCTGCTCTTTGTGATTTTTATTAATGACTTAGAGGAGGGGGCTGAAGGGTGGATCAGTAAATTTGCTGATGACACCAAGATTGGTGGAATGGTGGATGAGGTGGAGGGCTGTTGTAGGCTGCAAAGAGACATAGATAGGATGCAAAGCTGGGCTGAAAAATGGCAAATGGAGTTTAACCCTAATAAATGTGAGGTGATTCATTTTGGTAGGTCTAATTTAAATGTGGATTACAGGGTCAAAGGTAGGGTTCTGAAGACTGTGGAGGAACAGAGAGATCTTGGGGTCCATATCCACAGATCTCTGAAGGTTGCCACTCAAGTGGATAGAGCTGTGAAGAAGGCCTATAGTGTGTTAGCTTTTATGAACAGGGGGTTGGAATTTAAGAACCGTGGGGTTATGCTGCAACTGTACAGGATCTTGGTGAGACCACATTTGGAATATTGTGTGCAGTTCTGATCACCTCACTATAAGAAGGATGTGGAAGCACTGGAAAGAGTGCAAAGGAGATTTACCAGGATGCTGCCTGGTTTGGAGGGTAGGTCTTATGAGGAAAGGTTGAGGGAGCTAGGGCTTTTCTCTTTCGAGCGGAGGAGGTTGAGAGGTGACTTAATAGTGGTTTATAAGATGATGAGGGGGATAGATAGAGTGGACGTTCAGAGACTATTTCCTCGAGTGGATGTAACTGTCACTAGGGGGCATAACTATAAGGTTCATGGTGGGAGATATAGGAGGGATGTCCGAGGTAGGTTCTTTACTCAGAGAGTGGTTGGGGTGTGGAATGGACTGCCTGCTGTGATAGTGGAGGCAGACACTTTAGGAACTTTCAAGCAGTTATTGGATAGGCACATGGAGCACACTAGAATGATAGGGAGTGGGATAGCTTGATCTTGGTTTCGGAAAAGGTTCGGCACAACATCGTGGGCCGAAGGGCCTGTACTGTGCTATACTGTTCTGTGGTCTATGTTAATGGTGCATGTTCAAGTGGCATATCCTTTTACTTACCTAATCAATGTACCATGTGTGGTGAACCATAGTTGGTTACCACTGAGTGCTGAGCCATGGATGGTCAGCACTATGGGGTTCGTAGATATGTTACTGTAGTTACTGTTGGTGTTAGGGTTGGGCTGTTCTACCTGTTGATATTGTTCTGTGGTACACTCCAGCTGGCTCCGCCTACCAGGGGAAGTATAAAGGTCACTGCACTGCCTGGTGACCCTTTAGTCTGGGATTGTATTGTATATAGTGTGCTCCATTCTTGTCAGTAATAAAAGCCTTTATTTCCCGGGTACAATCTCGCCTCCCGAGTGATTTAATCGTGCATCACCATGTCTGGATTGCTTCCTTTCCACCTTACACTATCCACAGCACACAGCAAACTGTACTATTGCTGTGTCATATTCACACTGTGTAGGCCGGACCAAATCACACAGTGTCTGCTGAGAAACCCTGACATCCTTTTGGCATCACCTCAAGGCACAGCTGTCCTCACAGTGTTCTTTTTCACAGTTGCTGACTGTTCCCTCTTCACGGGCTTGTGGATATTTCCACAATCCACAACACAAAAAATGCAAGGGATTAGGAACGGATAATGGAATCCCAGATCATCATTCGGCCAGGGTAATTCATTGGGGAGTCAGTCTGCATTTCCCCACCCCGCCGCCACCCTCTCCCCCACCCTCTCCCCCCCCCCGCCACCCCCCCCCCCCCCCCCCCCCACCAACAAAGTTCCAACTGGGAGCTTCTCAACATATCAGTGTTTCTGTTCATTTCCTCCTGGCATATAACATACCATCTTGCGCCAGCAATCCGACCCATGATTCTTGTTGGCAGCTCGGCATTTATGGGCTGGTGAAGTTACATAGAGATTTATACATAAACCTGGACAAAGACCAGCCCAGCACCACAATCGCACTGATTTACTAACCTAATTATTAACATAGAAGTGCTGGCTCCCAATTTCTCACCAATGGTGAGTTCTCACCTCAACTCGACTGATAGAGGAGACACTGGGCATCTTTCTCCATTGAGAAAGTTAATCGTTTGTTCTTCCTGTAGCTCCTCCCTTACTCTCCTGAGGTCAGCTAGATGCACAATTATACTGCATAGTGTGGTCCTGAAGTATAAACTCCCTGATCCAAATAATCCTTCTCCCCTATGTATTCTATGAACGATAGGTTTTGGCTGTATAGCGCATAAGAAACAATACTTTTCATTGTATCTCAATACATGTGACAATAATAAATCAAATAAAATTTGAATAAAATCAAATAAATCAAATCAAATCTGAATTGAGGTTGCTGATCTTAGGTGAGACTGCAGTGGGATAGTACAGGTGATTTCAGTGTTCCCAGTTAGGCACTGTAGAGTATGGGTCTGGGTCTGGTGAAGGGGACGGTTACTAAGGGCCCCACTCCAGATTGCCACAGAAATTCATATTAGTGAAGGAATAGAGTGGGGACAGGTTTACCCTGGGATCTGAGCCTTTAAAGAACGCTGTTCAGTCTGACACACAAAGCATCGCATGTGTCACTGACAGGGGGGTTGGTGGGGGGGGCATCAATTTAAACTGTCCTGATTTCCCCACTCTCAATTGACTAGCATCAGGTGACCGGCTGAACCATTCTGTCTGCTTAGCTGTTGTCCGTTTCGAAACAGCACACAAAAAAAGTTATAAAATAGTCCAACTGGTGAACATATAATTTTTTTTATCTTTCACATCTCGACAGTGACTCGCCTCCCCCCCGCCCCCTTGAAGAAAATTAAATTAATTCTATTTCATTTCA
The DNA here is from genome assembly GCF_964213995.1 of Mustelus asterias. Classification (NCBI taxonomy): domain Eukaryota; kingdom Metazoa; phylum Chordata; class Chondrichthyes; order Carcharhiniformes; family Triakidae; genus Mustelus; species Mustelus asterias. Next base: position 31,419,753 of record NC_135807.1, on the reverse strand, counting down.
TTTGTTTTCATTTTGTTTTCCAGTCCGGTCATGGGAAGGAAGGATCGGGGAACTTTGGAGTATGCAGCATTCTTTCACTCACATTGGAATCTCAAGCACATTTTTTATCAGGGGAATTGACAATTTCTGCTGCACCTTTGCTTTGTGCTGTAGACTCTGGGCATCCGCAAGGATTGTCCTTTGCAGCGGCATAAGTAATTGGGTGAGAATTTTAATTCCATCAGCCTGGGGAAGTCTACTTAGTGCAAAAGATCTGACTTCAATTTCCCTCTGTTGTTGGGGATTCAGGTATTTCATCCTCCTTTAGCTTCGACCGGGTCAGGGGGTTTGCCAGGGTGATGAATTCTGAAGTGTTGAATTACAGCTCTACGCAATGCCTCGAGGAATGCTGGGCATTTCACTCTGTCGGGAGAGGCCAGGCTCTGAGATCAGTGGATTGCGCCAAGTGTCAGGAGAATGGGAGGTTGTGCAGGGCCTTTGGCCACATTGGGGGATCCCGGTTCGAGCACAAGTACAATTGGAGAGTTGCAGCTTCCAGTATTAAGTTGACCTCTGAACTTGGATCAGCCTTCCTGGGCTGGGAAGACAGGAACAGGGCCTTTTGGCCAGGGCCTTTCCTGCAACCAGACTGCATAAGGCGACAGTGCAGTGACCTGGTGCGGTAAGCATGGGGTCCAATCTGGTTAGGGTCCCTCTGCTGGCGAGTTGGATAACGGTTTCTGTGTTTTTGACGACACTATTGCACTCTGGGGAATGTTCAGCCCCTGCTGAACCTCCAGGTGGCTTATTAACTGGGAAAGGCATCACCCTCACTCCTTTAGGATGAATTTGGGAATCTTTCAGCTCCACAATTCTTTTCGCCCTGAAGTGGCTTACGAAAGCCGTCACTAGCTTCCTGGCCAGGGCCTGTGGGGGAGAATTCTAACATGTTCCAGATCCTCTGGAACACCACCGCCCTCTAGTGGGGTGCAGCCCCAGCTTTGCTCTCTGGGGGCTTTTTGACTGGCAGAGGCAGTTTCCTCACCCCCTCCAGGGATATTTGAGAATCCCTCAGGCCTTCTTCTAACATTGGAAAGGTGGGTTTGGGTGGTCAGACCTCCTGCCCTGCCCAGCAGGGGTGCAGGCTCCCATTGGTTTGACTCTGGGTGAGGAACATTCCTCATTCTAGTTTGCGGACTTTCTGAGCATCCCTCTTCTAAAAGTGAAAAGAAGCTTTTGGACAGCCTAACCTCCTGCTTCTCCAACTGGGGGACAGGCTTCTTTCTTTTAAAAATGGCTGGCTGTTAGGCTATTTGGTGCTGGAGGACCTCTCTGGTCCTTGTTCAGATTGGGGATTGTTGGAGAAACTACTGTTGACTCTAGGGGCTTTCTCTGCACCTGGTTTAAATTTTCTGTCCTTGAATTGGTCTTGTTACCTTTGAGTAGCTCTCACCTGAGGTCTGTGGGAGGATATCCTACCCCTTAGGGGTTCTTGACTGTTGCCAACGTTTTGTCGTTCTGCAGGTTTTTGCTGCCTGGTCTCTGCTTCTATCAATTTCTCTGGTTGAATCACAGTCTTTTAAAATCCAGGTAGCTTTTTTGCAGCCACCTTATTCCTGAGGGATGCCTTCATTCCCTGCAGGTTCTCAGGACCTTTTCCAGCACTCTGTTACATGGCAGAGTTATGCTGAATTGATTGGGTTGTTCAGCCTCTCTGGATTGTTCTGGCCTCTTGGGGCAGTGCTTGGGACATCACCAAGACATTTCGCCACAATTTAACTATCTCCCTCATCTCTCCTTGGAATTCCCTCTCTGCTTCTTGACTTTTTAATCTCATCTTCAACATCTTTTTCTTGTGAGTCCATTCAATCCCTCCTTTTCCCTCTCTTGAACTTCCCTTTCTCTTTCTGAAACTCTTTTACAAGCCTCCAATTTGAATTTGACCAGAGTCCAAATAAAGAGACAAGTCAAATTAGAGAAAAGCTCTAACAACTGTTTAGTGGCCAGGCTAACTATCTTGAAGACCGGTCTCTAATCATTGCTCGAGTTCTCATTCTTCTGCCTGTTCTGGATAGGGTCTAAGGTCTAACTTCTCCAAAAGTATTTGGAATACTTTGAGCTTTTGGGTCTCAGGAGGAAATTTAATGAGTAATTTCCTGGATAAAGATCTCAATTATCTCTGACTTAGGCACGCTAGAGTTCCACTGGTTAGTGCTTTCACACCCATCTGGTAATATAATTTATCAAGTTGCTCTTAAAGAGTTTGTTGTGGTTTATTACTTTTCTTAAATTCAGTTCCAGCCACTGAGTTTCCCTCTTTTGGTTTCCAATTGATTCTTTTCTCTTTAATTTGGCTCGTCTCTTAATTTGGACTCTGGTCAAATTCAAATTGGATCAATCCCAGACAAGTCCTCACTTTCTGTCCCAGTCAGGAGGAGGGTCAATTTAAACTGCCCTGATTTCCTCACTGTCTACCCATCCATTATCAGAAAGGTGTTTTTTAATTCTGATTTCCCCCCTTTCTAAATGATGGTGTAGTTTCCCCAACCCTTAAATTAAGAAATGTTCCAATCTTCCATCAATCACTTGCACAGCAAACTCGAAGATGGAAATAAAAGGGATAGTTTATTTTTTACACACACACACATGCGCGCGCACGTACACACACACAGATGCACACACACACAGATGCACACACACACACATACACGTGTGCATACACACACACACATGTGCGCGCACACACATGCACGCACACACACACGCATGCACACACACACAAACGCATGTGCACATAGACACAGGCGATCACACACATGCACACACACACATACATGCGCACACACACACGCACACAACACACGCACACACGCGAGAGGGTTTTGTAACATCTACTTCTTTTTACACTCACACAATAAGTGGGGATAAGGAAAAGTGGAGAGGGTTCAAGGCATGACCACAATTTAATGCAAGTATGAGTTTTACATGTGTCTAGAGTCCAGAATCAGGAGTCAACTGGAATGTTCCTTTCGAAGAGAGGGTGATTGGTTGCAGAATACGCTACCTTTCCAGAGCAAAACTCCCACCACAGGAGAAGGCACATAAAATGAGTTAGTCTGGAGGCACGCGTTCCAAGGTTTCGGCAAATTTTGATGAGGGTCAGAGTTCTTTCTGCTGCCACCAGCTTGATGGTAGGCTGCACAGGCTGTTGCCTAGAGTTCTGTTCACTTTGGAGGTCAAAACAGTAACTGCTCAAATTCAGTCCCACTGGGTGATATGACAATGCAGCTTGAGGGAGATCCAGCTGATGAATACATTTTAAAAAATCTTTCACCTCTTGATCATGACATATGGAAGCCAACAGATTCAGAAGAGACCCAGCATAAATTGCTGCTTTTAGGTCATAGATGAAAGAATTGGGAGAAAGAAAAGCTGGTTATACAAGGATAATTGTTGATTTGAAGTTTTACTTCACTCGCTATGCTTATTGGCCTTGTCTACCCTTCAAAGCTTTACTGTGGCTTGGAACGGATAACGGACAACTTAGGAAAATTGGCAGCTATGAGGTGGAATAAAAAACTCACAGACATCCAAGTGGTACCCTCTTTCCAAGTTAAAATAAGCAGACAGGACAACCTAAAGCAGCTGGCAACTCGAGATTTATTGTTAACCTCCGAGTTGCCATCCTCAAAGATCAGCTTGCATGGAATAATTATGTGACGTTTCTTGTTGCAATCTCTCTCAGCTGTTGATATGACACAATCTTATTGGGACCCAAGCAGCAATTAATACACTGTCTTCTAAGTTGCACCGTTAGTTCTGATTGTCATGCTACAAAAAGAATATTGAAGCACTGGAAAAAGAGGCAGAAACTATTCCTGAGGATGTTATAAGAACTGAGAGGATGATTTGTGTAAACTGGAAGGTGTTTTCTTCTCTAGAAAGGAGAAGTGTAAGAGGATACCTGATCGAGGTCTATAAAATCATTACACGTTGGTTAGGATGTTCAGAATATTAAAATAACACTAACAGATCAAACAACTATTCAACATAGTGAGTGATGAGAATGTAAAATGTGCTGCCACATGGAGTGTTTGAATTTGATCGCATTGATGCGCTTAAGGGAAGATATGAGTGTACATGAGAGAGAAGTGAATAAAATAATATTGGGGTTAGACTGGGAAGAGGCAACTAGAGTGGGAGGAGACTGATGTGTAATATTCATTTGAACCAAATGTCCTATTTCTATATTGTGTGGTTTCTGCAATTTTAGACACAAATCCTGATTTTTAAAAAAGTAAAGCCCCCTTATCATGACTAGTAGCAAAACTGTCCAGCCTTTTCAGCCAGCTAAAGTCGGTGGAGTTGTAGACAGTGCAGAGGGAAGTGGCAGGTTACAGAGGGACATAGATAAGCTGCAGAGCTGGGCTGAGAGGTGGCAAATGGAGTTTAATGCGGAAAAGTGTGAGGTGATTCACTTTGGAAGGAGTAACAGGAATACAGAGTACTGGGCTAATGGTAAGATACTTGGTAGTGTGGATGAACAGAGGGATCTGGGTGTCCATGTGCATAGATCCCTGAAAGTTGGCACCCAGGTTGATAGGGTTGTTAAGAAGGCGTACGGTGTGTTAGCTTTTATTGGTAGAGGGATTGATTGAGTTTTGGAGCCAGGAGGTCATGCTGCAACTGTACAAAACTCTGGTGCGGCCGCATTTGGGGTATTGCGTACAGTTCTGGTCGCCGCATTGTAGGAAAGATGTGGAAGCGTTGGAAAGGGTGCAGAGGAGATTTACCAGGATGTTGCCTGGTATGGTGGGAAAATCGTATGAGGAAAGGCTGAGGGGCTTGAGGTTGTTTTCGTTAGAGAGAAGAAGGTTAAGAGGTGACTTAATAGAGGCATACAAGATGATCAGAGGATTAGATAGGGTGGATAGTGAGAGCCTTTTTCCTCGGATGGTGTTGGCTAGCACGAGGGGACATAGCTTTAAATTGAGGGGTGAGAGATATAGGACAGATGTTAGAGGTAGGTTCTTTACTCAGAGAGTAGTAAGGGCGTGGAATGCCCTGCCTGCAGCAGTGGTGGACTCGTCAACGTTGAGAGCGTTCAAGTGGTTATTGGATAAACATATAGATGATATTGGAATAGTGTAGATTAGAGGGGCTTTAGATTGGTACCATTGGTCGGCGCAACATCGAGGGCCGAAGGGCCTGTACTGCGCTGTAATGTTCTATGTTCTAGTACTATAGAGCCAGCCCACATTGTCCCTCTCTGACTGCTATTTTAGCCTCTCAAACCACAGCTTTCCCTTCCATGCCATTGTTTCTCCCGCTTATACTGTTATTTTCCCTCCTAGACTATTTCCTCTTTAATTTTGCTCTCCAACTCCCAGTCTCTCTCCCACCCAGAGGTTTTTGTGTCAGCGCTGCCATCTGCCACCCCTTCCCATACTGCCATTGTTCCCCTCCCATATCATCGTGGGCACTGTACGCCAATTATTCCACCTCACAGTCACACTGACTCCCCTCTCACACAGTCACTATTCTCTCCTGTATCTCCCTTTACCGTACATTAACATTATCCAAAGCTGCAGAGAAGCAGTGATAAAAAACAATTGATGACAAGGAAGTGACAGTCAGTATGTTGTCTAGCGAGAAGGAATGCCTCATCAGGGTTTTGGGAAGGTGGTGGCATAGTGGTCTTGCCATTGAGTCATAGAGATTAACAGCATGGAAACAGGCCCTTCGGCCCAACTTGTCCATGCCGCCCTTTTTTTTATCCACTCAGCTATTCCCAATTGCCCATGTTTGGCCCATATCCCTCTATACCCATCTCACTCACATAACTGTCTAAATGCTTTTTAAAAGACAAACCTGTACCTGCCTCTACTACTACCTCTGGCAACTTGTTCCAGACACTCACCACTCTCTGTGTGAAGAAATTGCCCCTCTGAACCTTTTTGTATCTCTCCCCTCTCACCTTAAATCTATGCCCTCTAGTTTTAGACTCTCCTACCTTTGGGAAATGATATTGACTATCTAGCTGATCTATGCCCCTCATTATTTTATAGGCCTCTATACGATCATCCCAAAGTCTCCTACGCTCCAGGGAAAAAAGTCCCAGTCTCCAGTCTCTCCTTATAACTCAAACCATCAAGTCCCAGTAGCATCCTAGTAAACTTTTCTGCACTCTTTCTAGTTTAATAATATCCTTTCTATAATAGGCTGACCAGAACTGTACACAGTATTCCAAGTGTGGCCTCACCAATGTCTTATACAACTTCAACAAGATGTCCCAACTCCTGTATTCAATGTTCTGTGTGGGTTGCCTCTGTCATTGGATCTAGCAATCCTAAGACCCAGGATAATGCTCTGGGGACCAGGGGTTCGAACCCCACTAGAGCAGATAGTGAAATCTGAATTCAATTATCTGGAATATCATGAAACCGTTGTTGATTTTTGTACAAACCATCTGGTTCGCTAATGTCCTTTATGGCCTAGCAAGCTGTTTGGTTCAAGAGCAATTGGGGGTGGGCCATAAATTTCATGAATGAATTAAAATAAACCTAAATCAGGAATATTTCTCCAGATTAAGCTACCAGGCTCGGAGGACATAAGCTTACATTAATTAGATAAAAATAAGAAGAGAAACATGGGAGTTCTTTTTCTTCAAGAGTAATACATGTTTAGAATTAATTGCCTTGATGCAAACTAAAATATTTATGGTAGTGAAGTTGTTCACTATTCTGCAATATTAGAGCACCAAAGGAATGAGTTGAATGTCATTCTCCTTATCCTGAAATAGATGTGTAAACTTGTTCAGGTATACAAAATAACGGGGTTAAGTTCTAGATTGCAATCTACTCAAAATTTTTAGATGATTCGTAATAGAATATGGAAGTGAGTTACAACTGGAATTTAAACATAGGAAAACAAAATAAAAATGGACAGGAAGGGCAGCATGGTGGCATGGTGGTTAGCGCTGCTGCCTTACTGCGCCAGGGACCCGGGTTCAATTCCAGTCATGGGTGACTGCGTGGAGTTTGCACATTCTCCCTGTGTCTGCGTGGGTTGCCTCTGGGAGCTCTGGTTTCCTTCCACAGTCACAAAGATTCTAGAATCCCAACAGTTCAAAAGAAGGCCGTTTCCCCCATCAAGTCTGCACCGACGCTCCAAAAAAGCATTCCATCCAGGCCCATCCCCCCACCCTATCCCCATAACCCCATGCATTTATCCTGTTAATTCTCCCTAACCTACACATCTGAGTACACTAAGGGGCAATTTAGCATGGCCAATCCACCTAACCTGCACATCTTTGGACTATGGGAGGAAACCGGAGCATCCAGAGGGTGTGCAGGTTAAGTGGCTGTGCTAAAATTGTCCCTTAGTGTCCAAAGATTTGTAGGTTGGGTGGATTAGCCATGGTAAATGCACGGGGTTATGGGGATAGGGTGGGGTAGGTGGTCCTGGGTAAGATGCTCATTCACAAAGTCAATGCAGACTCGATGGGCCAAATGGCCTCCTTCTGTAGTGTAGGGACTCTATGGTAAGTAAAGTTATTTATCCCATCTCATCCCATCATTGCTAATCATGGCATCTACTTGCCTCTTAAATGATTCCAATGGTTTTGCTCCACAAGGAATGTAGTTTGGTAGAAAGGAAGGTATAGTCAGGAGGATTGACGCCATTCTCTGCAGAAAAGAGTGAGATTACAGATGGCTACGGTGCCTGCCCGGTGTCAGGGTTTGGGACATCTGCTCAGGGCTGCAGAGGAATTTGCAAGAGGGGGAGTATCCAGTTGTTGTGGTCCATGACACAGGTATAACTAGGAAAGAGGTTCTGCATAGCAAATATGAAGAGACAGGCACTAAATTAAAAAGCGGAACCTCAAAGCTTATGAACTCTGGATTAACTAAACCATGTGCAAATTGGCATTGGATGCATAAAATTAGAGAGATAATGGCCAGGAAAACCACAGGAATCAAAGCGGGCGAGGGGCGGATCATGGAAAGGTCTGTTGACTTTCGGCAGGATTTTACAGTTTCGGGATGAGCAAGGCCGTAAAATCCCGCCCCATGATTTGGCTCAAAGATTGGTGTGGGAGAAGTGGGTTCCATTTTGTCCAGCACTGACACCGGTACTGAGGAACGTGGGGATCGTACTGTTGAGACCTTGCAAACCACATAACTAGGGAAGTAGAAAAGGTTTTAAACTAAATAGTGGGCGCAAGGGATCAAATGTGGGTTCAGAGAGAAAGGTACTAATATGATAAAGAGGCCACGACAGGAAGGGACAGAGAGTACAAGTCTAAGAGTAAATCAACAGATAAGACTTCTTGATTTTTTGATTTGATTTATTATTGTCACATGTATTAACATACAGTGAAAAGTATTGTTTCTTGTGCGCTATACAGACAAAACATACCGTTCATAGAGAAGAAAACGAGAGAGTATAGAATATAGTGTTACAGTCATAGCTAGGGTGTGGAGAAAGATCAACTTAATGCAAGGTAAGTCCATTCAAAAGTCTGACAGCAGCAGGGAAGAAGCATTTCTTGAGTTGGTTGGTACGTGACCTCAGACTTTTGTATCTTTTTCCCGACGGAAGAAGATGGAAGAGAGAATGTCCGGGGTGCGTGGGGTCCTTAATTATGCTGGCTGCTTTACTGAGGGAGCGGGAAGTGTAGACAGAGTCAATGGATGGGAGGCTGGTTTGCAAAGTGGATTCACGACCTTTTGTAGTTCCTTGCGGTCTTGGGCAGAGCAGGAGCCATACCAAGCTGTGATACAACCAGAAAGAATGCTTTCTATGGTGCATCTGTAAAGGTTGGTGAGATTCGTAGCTGACATGCCAAGTTTCCTTAGTCTTCTGAGAAAGTAGAGGCATTGGTGTGCTTTCTTAACTATAGTGTCAGCATGGGGGACCAGGACAGGTTGTTGGTTATCTGGACACCTAAAAACTTGAAGCTCTCGACCCTTTCTACTTCGTCCCCGTTGATGTAGACAGGGGCATGTTCTCCTTCATGCTTCCTGAAGTCGATGACAATCTCCTTAGTTAAGGCAGAGATTATTGTTGCCGCACCAGTTCACCAAATTCTCTATCTCATTCCTGTACTCTGTCTCATTATTGTTTGAGATTCGACCCACTACTGTGGGGCCGTCAGCAAACTTGAAAATCGAATTGGAGGGGAATTTGGCCACACAGTCATAGGTGTATAAGGAGTGGAGTAGGGGGCTGAGAACACAGACTTGTGGGGCACCGGTGTTGAGGATGATCGTGGAGGAGGTGTTGTTGCCTATCCTTATTGTTTGTGGACTGTGAGTTAGGAAGTTCAGAGGGAGGTGCTAAGACCCAGGCCACGGAGTTTGGAGATGAGTTTTGTGGGGATAATAATGTTGAAGGCTGAGCTGTAGTCAATAAATAGGAGTCTGACATAGATGTCTTGTTATCTAGGTGTTCCAGGGTTGAGTGCAGGGCCAGGGAGATGGCATCTGCTGTGGACCTGTTGCGACAATAGGCAAACTATAGTGGATGTGGTGGATGTAGTGGACTAAAGGTTGCATAAAATAATAAAGGGACAAAACAAAAGGAACGGATGAACTGATAGTGCAAATAGAGATTAATAAGTATGATCAAATAATCATTACAGAAACATGGCTGCAGGATGGCACAGATTGGAACCTGAATATTGAAGGATATATGGCTTTTAGGAAGGACAGGAAGTTAGGGCAAGGTGGCGAGGTGATTTTGTTAATGAAAGACAACATTAACGAACAGAGGAGGATGACTTAAGTTCAGAAAGCCTGGATATAATAATGGTTTTGGTAGAGATGAGATATGATAAAGGCAAGGAGTCACTTGTGGGAGTGGTGTAATAGCCCCCTAACAGTAATCACATGGACAGGGTATCAAAGAAGAAATAGTCAGAGTTTGTTAGGGAGATACAGTGATTATGAAGGGGGATTTTAATCGACATATAGTTTCGAATATTCAAATGGGAAAAGGTAGCGTCAATGACAAATTCATAGAATGTTTTGGGAATAATTTCTTAATTCAGCACATTCTGGAACCAACCAGGAAACAGGCAAATCCTGGTATCGTGCAATGAGATAGGATTAATTAATGATCTCATAGTGGAGGCACCCCTAAGTAGCAGTGAACATGATATAATTGAATTTTACGTTCCGTTCAAGGGAGAGAAGAGTGGGTCTAAGACTAGTCCTTAAAAAATGAAATAAGGGCAATTGTGAGAGCATAAAAAGAGAGCTAGCAAATGTGAACTGGTAATTTAGATTAAGGGATAGGTCAATAAAGATGCAGTGGCAGACATTTAAAGAGATATTTCAGGATAATGGGAATAAATGCATTCGAATCTAAAGAAAATATTCAAGAGGGGCGTCCATCATCCTTGGTTAACTAAAAAAGTTAAAGATAGTATCAAACTTAGAGAAAAAGCCTATGAGAGTATAGTGATAAATACAAAAGAGATTGCTGGCAGCACTCCAGGTAATGAAGTCATCAGGCCTGGATGGGATGCATCCAAAATTATTGAGAGAGGTAACAGAGCAAATTGTTGACAGAAATTTTCCAGGCTTCTCTGAACACAGAATTAGTCCCAGGGGGCTGGAGGTTTGCAAATCTGATGCCGTTATTTAAGAAAAAGGCAAAGGATAACCTAGGAAACTACAGACCTGTCAGCTTGACATCAATAATAGGAAAGCTGATGGAGGCCATAATACGGGATAAGATAAATATACACTTAGAGAAAAATAAATTAATACTAAACAGTCTACATGGTGTCATCACACATCAGTCACTGAAAGTAAGCATCAAATACAGCAGGCAATAAAAAAGGCAAGTGGTATGTTGGCTTTCATAGCGAGAGGAATTGAGTATAAGGATAGGGATGTTTTGCTGCAATTGTACAGGGCGTTAGTGAGGCCACACCTGGAGTATTGGGTGCAGTTTTGGTGTCCTTATCTGAGAAAGGATGTCCTTGCTATAGAGGGAGTACAACAAAGGTTTACCAGGCTGATTCTGGGATGGCAGGACTGTCATATGAGGAGAACTTATTAAGTCAGTTAGGATTATATTCACTGGAGTTTAGAAGAGTGAGAGGGGATCTCATAGAAACTTATAACATTCTAACAGGGTTAGACAGGGTAGATTCAGAAAGAATGTTCCCAGTGGTGGGGGAGTCCAGAACTCGGGGTCATTGTTTGAGGATAAGGGATAAACCTTTTAGAACTGAGTTGAGAAGAAATTTCTTCACCCAGAGGGTGGCGAATGTGTGGAATTCACGACCACAGAATGTAGTTGAAGTCAAAATGTTGTCTGATTTCAAGAAATTAGATATAGCTCTAGGGGCTAAAGGTAATCAAGGGATATGGGGGAAGGGGGATCAGGATATTGAATTCGATGATCAGCCATGATCAAAATGAACGATGGAGCAGGCTCGAAGGGCCAAATGGCCTACTCTTGCTTCTAGTTTCTATGTTGCTATGGCTTTGCCAAGGGCAGGTCATGTCTGCCAAATTTAATTGAGTTCTTTGATGAGGTGACACAGGCAATGGATGAGGGTAGTACCATGGATGTTGTCTATTTGGACTTTCAAGAAGCATTTGTTATGATGCCACATGGCAGGTTGATTAGCAAATTAGAAATGTTTGGGATTGATGGGTAGGTATGGATGGGCATTTCTCAGACTGGAGCCAAGTTGAAAGTGGTGTCCCCAGGAACCAGTGTTGGGACCCATGCTTTTTCTGAATTATATAAATGCTTTAGAGATCAGTATTCAGGGCAAAATCTCGAAATTTGTAGATGATACTTGTTATGTACATAATTGGGGTGTATGCCCCTTTAAGAGAGTGGTTCCAGGTGACCCGGGCTACAAGCTCTAAGGAAGTCAGTCTTGGACTGATTGTCCAAATGTTAACACATTCAATAAACCGTTCCTTGTTTGAATCAGGGGCATAGCCTCAAAATAAGGAGGAGCAGATTTAGGACTGAGTTGAAGAGGAACTTCTTCACCCAAAGGGTTGTGAATCTGTGGAATTCTCTGCTCGGCGAAGCAGTTGAGGCTACCTTATTGAATGTTTTTAAGGCAAAGATGGATAGATTTTTGAACATGAAAGGAATTAAGAGTTATGCTGAGCAGATGGGTAAGTGGAGCTGAGTCCATGAAAAGATCAGCCATGACCTTATTGAATGGCGGGGCAGGCTCAAGAGACCAGGTGGCTTACTCCTGCCCCTCGTTCTTATGTTCTTATGACCTACCTCATGGTCTTTTAATAGTCCATAGTTATACCCAAACATAATAATACTAAAATAGGGAGAATAGTGAATTGTGAGGATGACACTGAGTGACTTCAGGGGGACATTGACAAGTTGGCCAAATGGGCAGAGACCTGGCAGATGAATTTCAATGCAGTGAAATGTGAGCTAATGCATTTTGGTAGAAGAAACATGGGGAGACAATATAGGCCCAATAGTGTCACTTTGAAGGGAGTACCGGAGCCGAGGGACCTTAGGTTCCATAATTCTCTGAAGGTGGCCATGCAAGTTGAAACAGTTGTTAAGAAGGTTTATAGGCTCCTTGGATTTTTAAATAGAGACACTGAGCATAAAAGCAAGGAAGTGATGCTACACCTCTAAAAGTCATTGGTCAGACCACATTTAGAGTACTTGTTTAGTTCTGGGCTCCACATTTAAGGAAGGATGTTAAAGCCCTAAAGAAAGTGCAAAGGAGATTTACTAGAATGATACCAAGAATGGGGAAACTTAGATACAAGGAAAGATCAGAGAAATTTGGCTTATTCTCCTTGGAGCAGAGAAGATTAAGAGGTAATCTTATTGAAGTGTTCAAAATTATGAACCATTTTGACAGGGTAAAGGAGGTAACTATTTTCACTCGTTGGTATGTCAATGACTGGGGGGTCACAATTTTAAGATGGTCAGCAAAAGAGCTAGGAGTGAGATGAGGAGAAACTTCTTTACTCAGAGAGTTGTTGGGACTTGGAATGCACTGCTGGGGAGAGTGGATTCCATAGGAGGTTTCAAAAGAGAGCTTGATTTGATTTGTTGATTTATTATTGTCACATGTATTAACATACAGTGAAAAGTATTGTTTCTTTGTGCGCTATACAGACAAAACATACCGTTCATAGAGAAAGAAACAAGAGAGTGCAGAATGTAGTGTTACAGTCATAGCTAGGGTATAGCGAAAGATCAACTTAATGCAAGGTAAGTCCATTCAAAAGTCTGACAGAAGCAGAGAAGAAGCTGTTCTTGAGTCGGTTGGTACATGATCTCAGACTTTTGTATCTTTTTCCCGAAGGAAGAAGGTGGAAGAGAGAATATCCAGGGTGCGTGGGGTGCTTAATTATACTGGCTGCTTTGCCGAGGCAGCAGGAAGTGTAGACAGAGTCAATGGATGGAAGGCTGGTTTGCATGATGGATTGGGCTACATTCACGACCTTTTGTAGTTCCTTGCGGTCTTGGGCAGAGCAGGAGCCATACGAAGCTGTGATACAATCAGAAAGAATGCTTTCTATGGTGCATCTGTAAAAGTTGGTGATACATATTTGAAATATGGAATATATATTTGAAAGTGAAGAATTTAGAAGGCTACAGAGATAGGGCTGGAGAACGGGACGAGCAGGGTAGCTCTTTCGGGAGCTGGTGCAGACATGATGGGCTGAATGGCCTCCTTCTGTGCTGTAAGATTCTATGATTCTAATTGCACAAAGATGCATAGAGGTCAGAATATTTAAAAAAACAGCAAAGAATAACTAAAAGTTTAATAGAGGGAAAAATTAGAATACGCGCGGAAGCTAGCTAGAAATGTAAAAATAGAAAGTAAGAGTTTCTCTAGATATTCAAACAAAGTGAGCACTGCCAAGTGTGTGGATGACACAAAAATAGGTGGGAAGGCAAGTGGTGAGGATGGTGGAGCAGGCTTGAGGGGCCGAGTGGCCTACTCTTGCTCCTAATTCATATGTTGTTATGTACTCTATTCAGAATTCCATTGTAACTCAATCCTGTGAAATTAGGAATTAGCTTTGTGGCTCTTTCTTGGATTTCCCCCAGAACCTGGGAGTCTCTCACTGAACAAAAACTAAGAACATTAGAACATAAGAAATAGTAATAGGTCATTTGACCCATGAACCTGCTTTGCTGCTCAGTAAGATCAGAGCTGATCGGACTGTGGCTTTAACTCCACTTTCCTGCCTGGCCCCCTTGACCTTTGACTCCCTTGCATATCAAAAATCTGTCTGACTCCACCTCCACTGTTCTCTGGGGTAGTAAATTCCAAACGCTAACAATCCTCTGAGAGAAGAAATTCCTCCTCATCTCCGTGGACATAGTAATCAAAGTGCAATCTGATCAGGCCACTGTACCGTTTGCAGCTTATACTCTACTCAATCTCTGATTGAGTCACATTAGAATGAGATGCTGGAATGGAAAGACTCTACTCTGCAAAGCTGAGATCCTAAACAGGCAGGTCAACATCTTGGGTGTGTACTCTTTGTCAGCACTGGAAAGCGGAAAATGAAACGGCCTGATTTTCTTATATCCCAGTTTCCACTTCTTACTAAAGATCAATACTCAGAAAACATCTGCATTTTCTTTTTTAGTTTAATCAGAACTACTGTCACTTGAAACATTTCATGGTGTTGTTTCTCTCTTAACTTGTGCAAGGAAGCGTGGTGCGCAGCAACATCTTGTAGCTGACACACGACCTGCTGTCTTAAATATATGATTAATGCGAAGTGGTAGTTTGCAATTCAGCAGGAGAATAGCATTATAAATGGTGTAGAATATTACACATTACATGTTTCTTAAAACCAGGGTACCTTACCCTCAGTTGATTATGTGTTACTAATTACATGTTTTTGACAAACATATAGACAGTTTATACAAACAGTCATCATCACACTTTCAGCAATGGATGTTACTATGTTCTCCACACTCCCCATGGAGAATTGTGCAAAGTAGTGTAATCATTCACAGGCTGAGTTGCAAACTGACAGGCAGCGACGATAACACCATGGCCATCTTTATACCAGCCAATAGGGCAGTTAGTTCTGGATGGCCAGGGGATCTTACACCCTCCCACAACCAATACGAATCTTAATGAGGGCTGCCATCCATACCCGACGATGCAAGTTTCATGATGGCACGATGGCACAGTGGGTTCGATTCCTGGCTTGGGTCACTGTCTGTGCAGAGTCTGCATGTTCTCCCCGTGTCTGTAAGGGTTCCCTCTGGCTGCTCTGGCTTCCACCCACAGTCCGAAAGACATTCTGGTTAGGTGCATTGGCCATGCTAAATTCTCCTTCAGCGTACCCGAACAAGCGCTGGAGTGTAGCAACTAGGGGATTTTCACAGTAACTTCATTGCCGTGTTAATGTAAGCCTACTTGTGACACTAACAATTAAACTTAAATGGATGTCAACTCAAAATTAAGAGTTGCTCTGATGATAGATCATCAACCCGAATAATGAACTGTTTCTCTCCCCACAATTGCTGCAAAACTGCTGAGTACTTTCAGCATTTTCTCTATTTATATTTCAGATTTGAGAATTCAGAACTGCCAGTAGAAGGCTTTCTGACTCAGGCAAGGCGAGCAAACCCGAAGGTTAATTCCCAGAAGTTGCGGAGAAAACCCTGGAAGTGTTTTACAAATAATTATTTGCTGTAATGGGAAAGGGGAATTCTTTTCTTTGTTTTCCATCCTTCAGTGGTGATTCATGTTTGTTCACATATAATTTCCCACAATTTCTAACAAAAGTAAAACTTGCCTTTATTGACCTCAGGATTCCCCAAATAACTTTGTAATGAAGTACTTTTGAAATGTTGGCATTATTGTCAGGTAGGAAATATGACTGCCAATTTGAACAATGTCCTGCAAACAGTAACATGATAGGCAGAAAGTCTGTTTTAGTGCTGTTGGTTTAAAGTTCATTTATTAGTGTCACAAGTAGGCTGACATTAACACTGTAATGAAGTTATTGTGAAAATCCCCTAGTCGCCACACTCCGCCGTCTGTTTGGGTACACTGAGGGCAAGTTTAGCATGGCCAATGCACCTAACCAGCACTTCTTTCAGACTGCAAGAGGAAACTGGAGTACCTGGAGGGAACCCACAGAGACATGGGGAGAACGCACAGACTCCGCACAGACAGGGACCCAACCCAGGAATCGAACCCAGGTCCCTGGCATTGTGAGGCAGCAGTGCTAACCATTGTGTCACCATGGCACCTGTGGGTTGACTGGGATGATGTGGAGATGCCGGCGTTGGACTGGGGTATCTGGACTGGACTGGACTGGACTTTCCCCCTGATCTTGCAGAATCTTACTAGCTGTTCTGTCTGGAGACAATACACATCTCTTTAACCTGTGTTTAATGTTCCCTCCACCCACATTATCTGTACCTTTAAGACCTGGCTGGCTGTAGAGATTTGCATTCTAATTAGTATTCTGTAACTTGATTTCTGTGTCTCTGTGCACTGTTGGAGAACAGATATCCACTCCATCTGACGAAGGGGCAGCGCTCCAAAAGCTTATGGTATTTGCTACCAAATAAACCTGTTGGACTTTAACCTGGTGTTGTAAGACTTCTTACTGGGTTGACTGGGACACAGGAGAGCTGCTCTGCTCTTCTTCAAAATAGCTCGACTGGATATTTGACAATCACCTGAGAGGGTAGACAGGACCTCTCACCCCAAAGGCATTTCCGGCAGTGTAGCACTCGCTCAGTACAACAGAGTTTGTACTTAAATCGCCAGTGGGATTTGCTACCACTGGGAGTGCTGAAAATGAAGTATCTGTACAGCGAGGAGAAGTAACCCCACAAGACTATTTTTTTATTATGACAACAGAAATCCTAGCAGTGTGTGTACTGTGTCTGACCAGGCTGACACAGAAATCCCTTCAAATGTGCGAGCTCTTCGATTCAGCTGCAAAACAAGGGAACATCTCCAAATAAAGTTCAAGTGGGTGAACGATTTCATCAATAGAAAGGGTGTCCTTTGAGAGACATTACTTTATTCCTCTCTCCTGGTCTTGAATCAACCCCAGAGACTGCAGTCAGTGATTGGCAGGAAAGATGATCCTTTGATCGCCTCTTTTATAAAAACAGAAGAGATGGGATTCTTTTTGGAGATGTACCCTAAACTAACCTGGCTCCTGGACACATCCAGAAGCCGTACATATATATATTTTAAAAGCTTCCCAGTTTAAACCATGAGGTATGTTTTATCTGATTGGAGTCTCACTTTATAAACTTTTTTTTCAACTTTGAAAAGTTGGAAGAAAGGGGATGATAATTCACCAGAAAGCACACCTTGGGCAGCAGCTTCCCTGGCACTGGTGCCACCTTTTTGCCAGACCACCCCCAATGATTGAGTTGCTGTCTATTTAACCTTGCCTGGAAAATACAGCGTTCAGTTCAGTGGGAAGCGAGCAGACGGACAGCAGGGACTGAACTGAACAAATTAATTCCTGATAGAACTCAAATAAAACTCTCCCCATTCTCTTTTCTTGTATTCATCCCTCCATTTATCTATTCACGTTCTTCTCTTCCCTTCCCCCTTTCTGTTCGTTCACTGTTATCATTCCCCTTCTCCACTGTCCCTACGCTTCCTTTTCCCTCGGTCCTCCTTGCACTCTTTTCCTTCACCTTTTCCTCAATCCCTCTTTTTAACCCCCTCCCCCTCCCCACTCCACTCGCTTCGTTCTTTAACTCAACTCTCCTTCCCCCTCTCCATGAGTCACCCTCCCTGAATTTTCCTGCCTTGCTGGTATCCCACTGCTGGCTTCCCAGCCGGCTCGGGCTCCGCCGGCACCAACGCTGGGAATAACATTCCAGTTGCTGCAATGTAAGTGGGGAATCGAGTTGTTAGCCTGTCGCCTCCCTGCACTGTTGGGGAAGATGTATTGGTATCGGGAGGTGAGGGGGGGTGAGGGGGGTGGGGGCGGGGCGAGGAGACAGAGACTGAAAGATATGTATCTACATAAAATGTAATTATTGAGGGATATGATCAATAACATAGCCCAATACATAAGTGGCAGCAACTGGTGTTATGTGACTGTGCCGGTATTATTTATATATTGACAGTGTATATTCCGTCCTGTCTGAGATTAACCCTATGGGCACAGTAAGAACAGCACCAGGTTAAAAACCAACAGGTTTATTTGGACTTTAACCTGGTGTTGTGAGATTTCTTACTGTACCCACTCCGGTCCGGCATCTCCACATCTTAACCCTGTGAACAGGTTATGCATTTTAAACCTTCAGTTTCTAACTCTCCAGTATTTTTCTTAATGAATTAAAGAGATCATTCCCCTGCCGCATGTCTTTTGTCCACAATCTTCTCGCTGAGTTAAGATTTGGACGTATTTGAAGTGCAAAGGAAGAGTCTCTGGGGACAGCGATGAGAAAGCAGCCCCCCTCCCGACACCACACATACACACACCGCCCCTGTGGCTGTCCCTTCTGTAGCTGGGTGGGTTTGTCGTTTAACATTAAAAAGAAACCCAGAGACAACTCCTGGCTTAGGGAATTGAGCGGAACATGGAGCAAAGGGGGGCGGGAGATAAACGGCAGACAAAGTCCATTCAGAGTCCTTGCTGCGTTTGCTGGGTGCGGTGTCCCTTTAAGAAGTCCCAGTTCAGCAATGTACCGAGTGTGACTGGAGGTGGGCAGAATGGGATAGACACTCGAGGGTGAAGGGAGAGAATATATATATATTTATGTATACACACATTCGTCAGTTATCCTGACGTCAGATGAGAATTAATAAAAGCTGAATTTGCAGAGGAGAGATACAGGGGGGACTGCATTCATTACACGTTGCCTGCTCAGTAATGCAAACTGTTGGAATCCTGACTTTGTGAATCTGCTGAAGTCTCAACTTCAAGGTTCAATGAATTTACAACCGTTGTACAGGAATGAAGCGGCTGCTGCTTTGGATTCTGGTGGCAAGCAACATATTTCAGGTAAGTGGGTGTCCGTTCTGGGAGTTTGATTTTCTGCCCCCCCTCGGCTAAAAAAGCGTTTCTGTTTGTTTTGTTTGCTTTTTTTGTAATCAAGAGAAGAAGTGATGGATGGGGAGATAGCGGCGAGGTTACATTGAAGGGGAAGAAACGGTATAGAAAGGACACAGAGCAAGGAGAGGGGGCAGTGAAAGAGATAGGAGAGAGAGAGCTACATTGTAAATTCTGTTGGAGAGGTGTCGAGGTTTGTCACGGAGATAACTGGGGATTAAAAAGGCGGACAACAAATAAAAGCGGATCAGATATCTCTTGGAGAATCAGGGATAAGTGTGCAAGGCTGCAAAGTGAAAGCTGTGTTACTGTCTAAAGGAATGCTTCAGTCCCAATGAAAGTAGCATTCGGGGAAAACTTGCATCAGGGATATGTAATGGCAACTGGATGCAATGGCTATTCAGATTTAAATCAGTGCCATGAAAGTTTTTTGGATTCCTTGACGATTCTGGCGGGGAGGGAGGGAATTGGAGAACAAGTGTCTTGGAAATATCTGTAAAGTTTTTTTTCTCTCTGTGAGGTGTCGATTCGTGGCAGTCACAGCTGTGTAGCAGCGGACCTGTTAAAGCGGTAACGCTTGAACCTGCGTTCCCAGTGTTTTAATGGGGATGATTTAATACCTTTAATTGCCGTTTTTCAATCGAAACTGACTCTTTAAAAAAACAGTGGAAGATTTCATGGCAGGAAGCAAAAGTAGAGAAAGTCCATAGAGAATATATGATGTGTGCTGAACAGATGAGTCTAATCCTGTTAGAGTGGAGCCTGAACTTTTTTTTAAAAGGGGGGAAAAGATTTATGGGAAAGCTCCGACTGGAAGAAACAAGAAACTATTTTTCTTTCTGCCACTGATGTTGCATGGGATGAGGAGTTCAAAGGTGTTTCTTTTTTCGTTATGAACAATAAACGGGATCTTGTCAGTCTGACACCAATAACGTTTCTTAAAATGATATTGCTTCTACAACAATGAAGAGGTTTTTATTCCATAAACACCGTACCTCTTTAACAAAGCTTGACTCATCTCGCCGCTAATGACCACGGCGTTACTGCTGGTAACATTGCAGATAAAATAAACAAGATGGCATATTGCCTTTGGGGCAGAGATAGGGTCAAGCGAGCCAGCAACATGAGGTCCCTCTTAAGGCAACAGTGATCAAAGGCATCATAAAGATGAAGTCCATAAAACATGAGAATATTAGGTAATAATTGGCACTTTTCTGTGAGATTCTTTTTGAGTACCTTTTTAACACCTTTGGCTGAATGGTTTTGTTTGCTAATATTTTATATCTTCGCATGCTTTTGGAGAGTAGTGGAAAGATTCGCAGGATGATCAACAGTGTGACAGGCTACAGTGTGAGCCCTCTGAATGGCCATTACCATCTGTATATCAGTTGATAGGGTCCTTTTGAATTCTCTACCCCAGAAGATTGTGGATGCTCCATTGTTGAATACAGGGGTAGACAGACCTTTGCTCTAATCATAGTAACATAGAAGATAGAAGCAGGAGGAGACCATTTGACCCTTCGAACCTGCTCCGGCAGTCATCACCATCGTGGCTGATCATCCAACTCAATAGCCTAATCCTGCTTTCTCCCCATAACCTTTGATCCCATTCGCCCCAAGTGTTACAATTAGCTGCCTCTTGAATACATTCTCTTGGGGAATTAAGGGATATGGGGAGCGGGTGGGAAAATGGAGTTGAAAATCAGCCATGATCATACTGAATGGTGGAGCAGGTCTACTCTGGCTCCTATTTCTTGTGTTCACACGGGTGGACTTCCGTAATCCATTCAATGTGGAGGGAGCCACTCACCTGATAGGACACAAACCCACAATTCAAAACTAGAGCTCTGGTCTCCTCTTGCCTGGACTATCGCACAAGGGACTCAAACCCCTCACCTTCTGACATAAAGTCTGGGATGCTACTGCAGAGCCAGGTTAAAATACTTTTTATCTTTGAATTATCTTTTCCTGAGCTACTTTTTGCTAAGTGGTAATTCCAGACCAAAAGGGTAACAAAGATTGAGACAGTTATTTTTGTTGACTGACCACTGGCTTACGTGATCTTGTATTCCTGTTGAAGAAACGATAGTGACCATAAACAATTATCAAGAATCATGACTTAAAAATAGCTACATGTGCACAAAATTGCTTATTGCAGCTGCTGTGGGATCTGCAGTTAATATGAGCAAGACTTTTCTGGCACCCAGTATATAATCAGATATGACAGAGCTGCTTCTTAAGGAGCTTCTGTGTTAATAATATACCACACAATAAAAACTTGCATTTATATAGCACTTTTAATGTAGTGGAAAGTCCCAAGGTACATCTCAAGCGTTATTACATTTGACAACAAGCCACAAAGAGTTAATAGAAAGTCGAGGGCATTCTAATAAATAACTTGGAGAGGGAGCTGATCGATATGGACCTGAGGAGAACACATTGCCATTTGGGAGATCACACCGAGAGCTTTAATTTGCTCTCGTATCCCAGCCCCAAAATATTTTGGTGTGCTATTTTTGTTTAAACATTATTAAGTTTGGATTCTCAAAGATCTGTGTCTTTGAGTCAGTTTCTTGTGTTTACATGACTAAATCTGGTTCCCTTGTTTCAGCGGCACAATTAGAAGCCCGCAGAAAGAATCTGGACTATGTCAAGCTAAAGAACAACATAAACGTGAAGAGTTGGCTCATGAATACAGTGGTTAGCACTGCTGCCTCACAGTGCCAGGCACCCAGGTTAATTCCGGCTTTGGGTGACTGTGTGGAGTTTGCACGTTTGCCCTGTATCTGCGTGGGCTTCCCCCGTGTGATTTGGTTTCCTCCTGCAATCCAAAGATGTGTGGGTTAGGTTGATTGGCCATGCTAAATTTCCCCTTAGAGTCCCAAGATATATAGGTTATGGGGATCAGCATGGTAAATGCATGGGGTTACAGGGATAGGGCCTGGGTAAGAGTTGGTGCAGACTCGATGGACCGAATGGTCTCCTTCTGCACTGTAGGGATTCTTTGGATTAAAGATTCTATGAACACCAGCCTTCTCGAGTCCAGGCCAAATGAGCATCCCTGTAAAAATTGTTTTGTTGCAGTCACTGTAAATGAATTAACGGTTTAATTTGGATAATTTGCATAGTTTGGATGCAGCATACTAATCTAATGAGATCTACCTGATCACTGAATGAGGTTCTTTGAAAGGCACTCAGACCAGTTCACCAATATTTATTTTCCATCACAAAGCTTTGACAAAGGGTCATCTGGACGCGAAACATCAGCTCTTTTCTCTCCTTACAGATGCTGCCAGACCTGCTGAGATTTTCCAGCATTTTCTCTTTTGGTTCCAACTGTTCAATTGAAGTAGCTCATAGAGGAACTTTACATAAATGCATTTAACAGTACACCATCAGATTAAACCAATGCCCCTCCTGCGTTAGTGCAACTTGCAACTATGTAGCACCTTTAATGTAGTAGAGTGACCTATGGAGTTTCAAAGGAGTGTACAAAACAGACAAAAGTTGAAGCCTCAGTAAAGAATGAGGCATTAAGGCAGGTTGATGAAACAGATAGGCTGTAAGAAGCATCCTGAAGGAGGAGAGGGATTAAGTAAAGTGCAGTAATGCAATGTCATGTGACACAGATTAAGCTTCAGCTAAAAGCAAAATGAAATCCACTGGAAAGGTTTCACTACCTGAGAAGAAACAACTATTGTAATACAAATGCACAAACCACATCCACTTGGCAGCAGGGCACCTAGATTTATCAGGTGAACTGCGTGTGTAACTGATTTCATCTAAACACCTCACTTTGAAGTGACAATTGCTTCTACACTCTGATCCTTTTTCTTTCAGCTTTGAGGGTTCTGATTAAAATTAAAGGCATTTCCAAACGTGCTCTGCAACATGATTTGATGTCAGTTTGACCCAAAATTGATATTAAGGCAATTCATACGGCCAGTTGGTTGAGAAAATAGAATAAATCCCACTGACGAGGTAAGGGGAGATCTTCTTGGGTTGCAGCTGAGGCACACTATTAGGGTTATACAGCGAACAGTGTTCCCCAGCTCCTTCTTTTGGAATTGTTCAAACCATCACCATAGCTTTCCCTGGATTGAACCATTGCTCACTGTTGTGGGGACTTGATGTTTCTCTTGGAAAATTCCAACGATCAAATGTGCAAAGTTTCTGCCAGGTCTTAACTCAGAGAGCTGCACCTTCAGCTGGTTTTCAAACTCATTCCATCTGCTAGCTTGGCCATAAATTATAGGCAAGGTCTCAAGAAACAGAATGAAGATATTAGCTAGTAATTAGGCTATTATGGTTAATGATGATGAAAGCTTTGGTGTGAGAAAACCCTTGGCTGTGTTCTCAAATTTGTATACTGTCAGATTTCTTGCTTTATTGTTCCACTTCATTTTGACAGCTGTGAAATCAAGAAACTAGCTGATAATGGGCATAAAAGTATTCATTATATTGAAACAAGTCCAAATAGGCAATTATGCAGTCTGAGCTCCATAGGGAAGTCAAGTGCATTGGCTTTAATATCCATTTTTCACTTGTGCCAACATAAACACTTGTATGGTCCATCTGCCCTCTGCACATACCTTATCGCTGTTGCCAAAATACGCCCAATTGTCTGCTTTTTTTAAACAATCCATTGGATAGTATGTCTAAAATTTTTTAAAGAATTTAGTTGCTATTTCAAAGAGATTGCACACTGTATTTAGGTTGAAGCCCATTATTTTTAAATACTGAACATATTTTTGTGCATTTGTGTTCGGCACGGTGGCACAGTGCCTCACAGTACCAGGGACCTGGGTTCAATTCCTGGCTTGGGTCACTGTCTGTGTGGAGTTTGCACATTCTCCCTGTGTCTGTGTGGGTTTCCTCCAGATGCTCCGTTTTCCTCCCACAGTCCAAAGATGTGTGGTTTAGGTGGATTGGCCATGCTAAATTGCCCCTTAGTGTCAGGGGGATGAGCAGGGTAAATACGTGGGGATAGGGTCTGGGTGGAATTGTGGTCGGTGCAGACTCGATGGGCCGAATGGCCTCCTTCTACACTGTAGGATTCTATGGTTCTTTTCAAACTGAAGAATTTCAGTCTCATTTGATGGTTTGCTTTCCCACTCTTTGCACCCAGTGTCAATGTGAAAGATTGCCCGTGAGGTATGGCATAGTTTGGATGCAGCATACTAATCTAATGAGATCTACCTGATCACTGACTGAGGTTCTTTTAAAGGCACTCGTACCAGTTCACCAATATTTATTGCCCATCACAAATATCCCTTCAGAAAGTGGTGACTTTCTTTGTGAACCACTGCAGTTCTGAATATATATTTTTATTTCTTCATGGGATGTGTGTATCGCTGGCAAGGCCAGCATTTATTGCCCATCTCTAATTATCCTTGAGAGGCTGCCCTCTTGACTGCCACCTGGTGTAATACTGTTAGGAAGGGAGTTCCATGACTTTGATCCAGTGACAGTGAAGGAACAATGATATATTTCCAAATCAAGGTGTTGTGCGGCTTGGAAGGAAACTTGCAGGTGGTGGTGTTCCTATGTGTCTGCCACCCTTGTCTTTTAGGTGGTAGAGGTCATGGGTTTGGAAGGTACTGTCAGAGAAGCCTTGGTGAGTTGCTGCAGTGCAGCTTGTATGTAGTGCGCACTGTTGCCACTGTGCATCAATGATGGAGGGAGCGAATGGTTAGGTTGGTGGATGACGTACCAATCAAGTGGGCTACTTTGTCTTGGATGATGTCAAGCTTGTTAAACGTCCTTCGAGCCACAGTAATTCAGGCAAGTGGAGAGTATTCCATCACTCTCCTGACTTGTGTCTCGTAGATGGTGGAGAAGAGTTACTCACTGCTGAATTTCCAGTCTCTGAAGTGCTCTTGTAGCCACAATAATTTATATCGGACTTATGAATAGGAGTAGGCCATTTGGCCCTTCAACTCTCTTCTGCCATCCAAATGATTATGGCTGATCTGTCTGTAGTCTTGGCTCCACCACCTTCTGTCCCGCATAAACCTTGACTTCCTTGTCTATCAAAAGTCTAACTCTGTTGTGTATAAATATAAAGACCCAGCCTCTACTATTTTATCAGTGTCACATGATAGCACTGTTGATAGCTCCTTCCATCACTTTGTTGCTGGGACTGTAATTGGCTGGATTGGATTTGAACTGTTTTTGCTGCGGAGCTCAGATCTGATCCATTTGTTATGTGATGACTTAGCTCTGCCTGTGCATGATGCATCAGCTATCAGCCATGTTACTGTGGGTCTGGAGTCACATGTGGGCCAGAAAATGTAAGGATGGCAGATTTTCTTCCCTAAAGGATGTCAGTGAACCAGATGAGTTCTTAACAGTCAATGAGAGCCTCAATACTGGTGCCACAAAACTAATCATTTTGCAACTCCAGATTTTTTATTATTTAATTGAATAGGTTAATTAACCGAATTTCACTAGCTGCCATGATGGGATTTGAACCCATCTCCCCATTAGCCTGGGCCTATGGATTACCAGTCTTGTGAAATTACCTCTGCATCACCATCTCCCCCTTCCTTTTTACAATAGTACTTGAACATTCTATTGATGGTGACAGTGTATACTTGGATCACTATTCCTTTGATGCTTGGAGTGGGTGGTTGGTATGTTCTCATAGTCTCTCACACATCAGCACATATACCTCCATCTGTCAGGAGGCAGCACCAGTTCAGTTCCATTTGCACATGTTTGCCCCATATTCCTTATAGATTCTTTAATGAACAAAAATCTATCTTAAAGACTCTTTAATTAACAAAAATCTATCAATTTCAGATTTAAAATCAACAATTGATCTATAATCAATTGTCACATAAAGTAGAGAGTTCCAAAATTCCATCACCCTTTGTTTGTACAATTCATTCTTAAAAGATCTGGGTATAAGTTTTAAGTTAAACCCCTTAGTCATAGTTTTCTCTACTTACACTATCAATTTCTCTTAATATCCCGAAAAGCTTGAATCAAAATGCCCTTTAACCATCTAAATTGCAGAGAATATAAGCCAAGTTTATGTCATCTCTACTCGCAATTTAACCCTTGCAGTCTAGGCATAATTCTGCTAAATCTACCCTGAACTCCCTCCAAGGCCTCTCTTCTGGTGTCTAAAACTGCTCCCAGTACTCCAGTTGTGGTCTAACCAGAGCTTTGTATAGCTAGAGCTTAACTTCAACTCCTTTGCATTCTAATCCTCTAGATATTGCTGAAAAGAAAGCTGTGTTGCCAAAGATTTCCATCTTGTACTCATCAGGACAAATACCAAATTTCAAACAATCACGATAACTTATACTAAGGGGGAAAAGAGTGCTGATTGGTTGGCAAGATGATTCTGATTAGCCAAAAAATTGCTATGGAGAATGTAATGGTGAACTATTGGCTTCCCAAGCACCTGGGGCGATTCAATAAAGGGGCAAGACTTGAAGATATTCCTTTAGTTTTGGGTCCCTGTAAATGGTATTTGTTATCCATGATTCCATTTATTTTAAATTAGTCCAAACCTGTTGTTTTAAAACGTCTCACTCAAAGTGGTAGTTGTACCATGGATAGTGGCCAAAGTCTTTCTGTTGATACAAAGTTGGACCTCTTCTCACCCTAAAGTTGTGCTCCTTGGCGGTCCCTCCATGCCGACACTATAGTTAAGAAAGCCCACTAACGCCTCTACTTTCTCAGAAGACTAAGGAAATGTCAGCTACGAATCTCATCAACGTTTACAGATGCACCATAGAAAGCATTCTTTCTGGTTGTATCACAGCTTGGTATGGCTCCTGCTCTGCCCAAGACCGCAAGGAACTACAAAAGGTCGTGAATGTAGCCCAATCCATCATGTAAACCAGCCTCCCATCCATTGTTTCTGTCTACACTTCCCGCCGCCTCGGCAAAGCAGCCAACATAATTAAGGACCCCACGCACCCCGGACGTTCCCTCTTTCACTTCTTCCGTCGGGAAAAAGATATAAAAGTCTGAGGTCACGTACCAACTGACTCAAGAACAGCTTCTTCCCTGCTGCTTTCAGACTTTTGAATGGACTTGCCTTGCATTAAGTTGATCTTTCTCTCCACCCTAGCTATGACTGTAACACTACATTCTGCACTGTCTCATTTCCTTCTCTATGAATGATATGCTTTATATAGCACACAAAAAACAATACTTTTCACTGTATGCTAATACATGTGACAATAATAAATCAAATCAAAAGGTCTTGTGCCATTGGAGTCAATAAAGTATTTTTGATTGTATTGGCATGGTTACCTGGATCAGAGGCAGAGATTTAATGTGTTCGCATTCAAGAGGTCTGTGGCAATGTTACTTGCTGGCAGCCTCCAAGATGCTTCAAAAGGAAAAAATTAAAAGAACATTGAAGCCTACCCTCTTGACCATTGTAATTGGGTGCACTTTAATTGATTTTACAAAGCTTTGAGGTTTCAGAAATTCAAACCACTTCTCTGCTGCCAGGGCAGAATGTTTGGTTTGAGGGAAAGCTGTTTTCAGATGCATGTAATTGCATGTATGGTATCCGTGTTCCTCCTCTTGACATTCTTCCATCCTGGTGGGAAACCCAAGAGATATGGAAATTGTCAGTGATATGGTAGAATATTTCCATATCCCATGTCTTGTTACATTCTGCTCAACTTAGACTGACAAATCATTGGATGACGGGTGAGAAATTGCAGCCAATATATCTGATTCATTCTTACAGTCACCTTTTTAAGTTATTAAAAGTTATTAACCAATTATGTATTGGTTCGGATGGAAGGAAGAAGGTTGCTTGCTTTTGGATTACAAATCAAATAGTTATGTTAAAATTGTGAATGAAACATGCATTGCCAAATCCAGACAATGTATGTTTACATTCTTTCATGGTCATCAGTGGATTCTTAATTCCCGATATTGTTTTTTGAATACAAATTTCACCATCTGCTGTGGCAGGATTTGAACCCGGGTCCCCAGAACATTAGCTGAGTTTCTGGATTTATAGTCTAATGATAATGCCAGTAGGCTATCACCTCCCCTATAACCCACTTCCAATAGCACTCCTGCATCACGCTGAAACAGCTCATTTTAAATCAAAAGAGAGGGACGCTCATTTATCCATTGGGCCCACCCCCACTAAGGAGTTCATAACTGATTTGATGATGGACCTCTCATCCACAACACTTGTTGACTTCCCCCAGCTTTAAGGAGTGCTAAACATTATCCTCAACATCTTCTGCCACTATTATTCCTCTGTCATCCTTGGTAGTGAGTGTCAGCAGCTTTTCTTTTGGGGGAGTGATGAGGAGGGCATTTTAGTTGTGACCTGACTTTGCCCTGGAATTCACATGTGGTCTGGTCCAACACACGACACTGGAAAGTGATCAGAAATGGAAATCCTGGATTCCTCCTGGATTAATTTTCACAACTTTTGGCATGGTGGCGCAGTGGTGCACAATGGTTGGCACTGCTGCCTCACAGCACCAGGGACCCAGGTTCAATTCCCGGCTTATGTCAGTGTGTGGAGTCTGACATTCTCCTTATATCTGCATAGGTTTCCTTCGGATGCTCCGGTTTCCTCCCACAGTCCAAAAGGCGTGCTAGTTGGGTGGATTGGCCATGCTAAATTCTCCCACAGTGTACCCAAACAGGTGCCAGAGTGTGGCGGCTCGGGGATTTTCACAGTAATTTCATTGCAGTGCTAATGTAAGCCTACTTGTGACGCAAATAAATAATTTTTAAAAATTGAGACTAAGATTTTTAATTAGGAAAGAGGATCAAAGGCAAATAAATAGAGTTGAAGTACATACAGATCAGCTATGACCTAATTGGATGATGTAACAGTTTAAGAATGTCTGAAATTCCTAATTCTGATCTTAAGCTCCTGCATTACAGTTTCATAGATTAAGCAGCTATATGTTCACCTAGTCCAGTTGTCCTGAGCAGGTCGAACACCTGAAGATTGGATTTTATGGCTGGCAAGATGCAACAACAATCACCATTAATCTTGAAGAAAACTACTCACAAAGACTCATGGTCTCTTTGGTGTGGGTTTCCCCTTTCAGAATGGCAAATCGGGTGCCAAATCAGAGGGCTCCCCAGCTTTTCATCACCAAGCAGAGTAAGCAGCCAATCACATTGAATTATTCTCACAGACAGCAAACCAAGACATTAATATTATTTTATCCTTCATTTACAATTTAGATTTTCAGAGAGCGTAATAAATGATTATGATTGGATTTAGGTAGAAGCTAAAATTTCAATTCAAAAAATCTATTATTATTTTAACATGTGGATTTTCTAATATTATGGAGAACATTGATATTCCACAAATATAAAGCTAGTTTTACAAGGTCAATGAGGATGTTTAGAAGTTTTTATGAAGTTAGTAAAAAACACCAATTATGCCTCATTCAACACGGTGTAACATTTCCAAAGCATTTTCTCAGTAAGACTAACAGTGTAAGATTGGAAATTCCCATCCACTCTCAGATTTCCCATTGATTGCAGTCTAAGACACTGCCTGGAGAAGCATAGACAGTAACTTCTGGAGTATGGGATTGTTCTGAGCATGTGTAGACTGACGCAGTGTCTGTCAGTTTCAGCGGAGTAATGACGGTAATGCTGACATCATAACCATTGCAAACTCTTGGCCAGTATATTTGCATCTTCTCATCACTGACAATTAGAAACAATCTATCATTGCCCATTTTATCAGGAATTTTAATTTTGAATTGAAAACCTCCATTACCTCAACCCTACATCTTCACTGACATAGTTAAACAAAACCCAATTTCCCCACTCTTCTTTTATGACCGCAACCCCACCCAGTTAGTGAATCCAACGTACGCTTTTTCTAAAGTTTGATATCCTTCCTATAATGGAATGCTAAACTGTATGCAACACTCTGGCTGCAACCTCACTAAGATTTTGTACAGTTCCAGATTGCCTCCTCAATTTTTTATTCTGGTAAGAAAACCAGGGACTCCATTTGCCTTTGCTTTGTCTACATGAAACTGTGTCTACAAGGCACAGAGACACATGAAACTGTGTCTCTGCACACAAACAACCCTATGTTAGTTTATTCAAAAGCTTACCTTTTACCATTTTACAATATATTTCAAAATAAATCTCAAAAGAAAGATCTAAGATATAGGTGTTAATTCCATCTAGCCAATTGCCCTGAGCAAATAGTTGAGTGTAGTGTTTAAACTAGCTCATTTAATTTTCCTCTGTGTTTAATATGTATTGGGAGAACTGTCCTATCCATCTTTCTCATGCCAGTGCAAATACTTTGGACCTCACCCCAAATTAGAATATTTCAGAATGGATTATAGCCCAATCACCTTTGTTACAAGAGATGAGAGAAAGCATTACAAGAGATGGGTGACTGTAATGCAAAGATGTGAGACTATACTATCCCACAGCTTAATGAATTCTCTCAGAACCCTGAGGTATGAATGAGCCATCCTAGAGTTCATAAGCATTTGATTTGATTTATTATTGTAACATGTATTAACATACAGTGAAAAGTATTGTTTCTTGTGCTCTATACAGACAAAGCATACTGTTCATAGAAAAGGAATTGAGTTTAGAAATCGGGAGATAATGCTGCAGCTGTATAGGACCCTGGTCAGACCCCACCTGGAGTACTGTGCCCAGTTCTGGTCACCTCATTACAGAAAGGATGTGGAAGCCATAGAAAGGGTGCAGAGGAGATTTACAAGGATGTTGCCTGGATTAGGTGGCATGCCTTATGAGGATAGGTTGAGACAGCTAGGTCCTTTCTCCTTGGAGAGGCAAAGGATGAGAGGTGACCTGATAGAGGTGTATAAGATGTTGAGGGGTATTGATAGAGTGGATTCTCAGAGGCTTTTACCCAGGGCTGAAATGGTTGCCACAAGAGGTCACAGGTTTAGGCTGCTGGGGAGTAGGTACAGAGGAGATATTAGGGGTAAGTTTTTCACTCAGGGGTTGGTGGTTGCGTGGAATCGGCTGCCGGTAGTAGTGGTGGAGGTGGATTCGATAGGGTCTTTTAAGAGACTTTTGGATAAGTTCATGGAAGTTAGTAAGATAAAGGGTTATAGGTAAGCCTAGTAGGTAGGGACATGTTCGGCGCAACTTGTGGGCCGAAGGGCCTGTTTGTGCTGTAGCTTTTCTATGTTCTATGTTCTAAGGAAATAAGAGAGTGCAGAATGTAGTGTTTCAGTCATAGCTAGGGTGTAGCGAAAAATCAACTTAATGCAAGGTAAGTCCATTAAAAAGCCTGACAGCAGCAGGGAAGAAGCAGTTCTTGAGTCAGTTGGTACGTGATCTCAGACTTATGTATCTTTTTCCCGAAAGAAGGTGGAAGAGAGAATGTCCGGGGTGCGTGGGGTCCTTAATTATGCTGACTGCTTTTTTGAGGCAGCGGGAAGTGTAGACAGAGCCAATGGATGGGAGGTTGGTTTGCGTGATGGATTGGGCTACATTCACGACCTTTTGTAGTTCCTTGCAGTCTTGGGCAGAGCAGGAGCCATACCAAGCTGTGATACAACCAGAAAGAATGCTTTCTATGGTGCATCTGTAAAAGTTGGTGAGAGCATAGACACTCCATTGGTCCAAGTTCCAATCTGATCTAGATATCAACATTGTACTAATGGGATATTAATCAAACACAGCTCATGGACAGGGAGTAATATATTCTAACCTATTTTAAAGCAAAGACAGCAAGAGAAAATTATAGGAGAGGAAAATGGGGATGGGGCGGAGAGCGACATTTCTTTGGATTGGCAATCTCCAACTTGTTAGAAAGATTGTAAGATGTAAAGGGAGGGAACTTGTGAGCAGTATTTGCATGAGCATTGAAATAAAAATAGAACATAATAGAGCACAGCAGGCTTGTTAAGATCAGAAGTCAATGATAGTTTCATGTTTCAAGTGTGACCCTTCATTAAAGCTGCAATCCATTTGGTAGGAGAGTGAAAACACTGTAAGTGGGGGCCCCACCGAGAGGAGTTGCAATGGGCAGGCAACACGCCAGCTTTGCACATGATCTCAACTTGTTTTTCTTTTAAAGTCATGATATTTTAATAGGGGCTATATTGTTGCAAATGGGAGAGATAATGGATTAGCAGACCCTGCCCCCATTGGACTTTCCTTATAGGGCTATAGGAAATGACCCTGGTTGAGTGGACCACCCTTATTTGTTTTCTTAGGAATAATGATATCATACGATCTGTAACATTAGACATGAAAAACTGTTTACGTGGCAGAAGATCTGTCTATCTTCAATCCTTGAACTTTGAGTCATTGCGCAAGTTGTAAAACCACCAGGGGGTTTAGGCCAGATTGTCCTAGCCATTGATCAAGCCAATGTGACATCTCATAAAGTGTCTGTTGGCGCCAATGCTATACTGTAGTAGGAAAAATGACAGTCAAGTCAATATTTTTTTAAATATTTGTTCTTGATATGTGAATGGTGCTGCAAGATCAGCATTTATTGCTCAAGCCTAATTGTCTTCGAGAAAGTGTTGGTAAACCACACTCTTGAATCGCTGAAGGGGTGTTGGTACACCCATAGCATTGTCCTGAAGAGAGTTCCAGGATTTTAAAAAATTTATTTGTGGGACATGGGCATCGCTGGCTGGCCAGCATTTATTGCCCATCCCTTGAACTGAGTGGCTTGCTAGGCCATTTCAGAGGGCAGTTGAGAGTCAACCACATTGCTGTGGCTCTGGAGTCACATGTAGGCCAGACCAGGTAAGGACAGCAGATTTCCTTCCCTAAAGGACATTAGTGAAGCAGATGGGTTTTTCTGACAATGGACAATGGTTTCATGGCCTTCAGTAGATTCTTAATTCCAGATATTTTGATCCAGCACTGATGGATTAAAGTAGTTCCACAAGAGAGGGACTTGCAGGTGGTAGTGTTCCAATGCAGCTGCTGCCCTTGTCCTTTTAGCTGGTACAGGTTGCGGATTAAGGTGCTGTCAATCAAGCCTTGGCGAATTCCTGCATTGCATCTTGCGGATAGCTCACTGTGCATCAGTGAAGGCCGAAGGTTGTAGGTATGGTGCGAACATTCAGACTGTTTTATTTATAATGAAAGCTTCCAAGGAAAAAAAACACTAAATCAAGAAAAACTCCCCACCCACTGGAACAACCATTGTTGCTGGGTCTGTTGTACATAAACTGATAGAGTTTGATTGCTATGATTAGTCAACGGCCCCAATATCACTATATTATGTTACTATAAGGATGGTAGAAAGCGAGCATGATGGTCCCAGAGCAAGAGGGTAACCCAGTGAGAGGGCTGGCCCACTCAAAGACAGTGAAGGGAATCTATCCGTGGAGCCAGAGGAAATGGACGAGGTATTAAATGAGTACTTTGCATCAGTATTCACCAAAGAGAAGGACTAGGTGGATGATGAGTCTGGGAAAGGGTGTGTAGATTGTTTGAGTCATGTAGAGATCAAAAAGGAGGAGGTATTGGGGTTCTTGAGAAACATTAAACTAGACAAGTCCCCAGGGCCTGATGGGATATACCCCAGAATACTGAGAGAGGCAAGGGAGGAAATTGCTGGGGCCTTGAGAGAAATCTTTGTATCCTCACTGGCTTCAGGGGAGGCCCCAGAGGATTGGAGAATAGCCAATGTTGTTCCTTTGTTGAAGAAGGGTATCAAGAATAATCCAGGCAAGTACAGGCCGGTGAGCCTTATGTCAGTGGTAGGTAAATTATTAGAGAGGATTCTTCGAGACAGGATTTACTCCCACTTGGAAATAAGTGGACGTATTAGCAAGAGGTAACATGGTTTTGTGAAGGGGAGGTCGTGTCTCACTAACTTGATCAAGTTTTTTGAGGAAGTGACAAAGATGATTAATGAGGGTAGGGCATGTTGTCTACATGGGCTTCAGTAAGGCCTTTGACAAGGTCCCTCATGGTAGACTGGTGCAGAAAGTGAAGTTGCATGGGATCAGAGGTGAGCTGGCAAGGTGGATACAAAACTGGCTCAGTCAAAGAAGACAGAGGGTAGCAGTGAAAGGGTGCATTTCTGAATGGAGGGCTAAGACAAGTGGCGTTCCTCAGAGATCAGTGCTGAGATCTTTACTGTTTGTAATATATATTTGTAATATATATAAATAATTTGGAGGAAAATGTAACTGGTTTGATTAGTAAGTTTGCGGATGACACAAAGGTTGGTGGATTTGCGGATAGTGATGAGGACCATCAGAAGATACAGCAGGATATAGATTGGTTGGAGACTTGGGCAGAGAGATGGCAGGTGGAGTTTAATCTGGACAAATGTGAGGTAATGCATTTTGGAAGGTCTAATACAAATAGGAAATATACAGTAAATGACAGAACCCTTAAGAGTATTGATAGGCAGAGGGATCTGGGTGTACAGGTACACAGGTCACTGAAAGTGGCAACGCAGGTGAAAAAGGTAGTCAAAAAGGCATACGGCATGCTTGTCTTCATCGGCCGGGGCATTGAATTTAAAAATTGAAAAGTCATGTTGCAGCTTTATAGGCCACACTTAGAATATAGTGTTCAATTCTGGTCGCCACACTACCAAAAGGATGTGGAGGCTTTGGAGAGGGTGCAGAAAAGATTTACCAGGATGTTGCCTGGTATGGAGGGCATTAGCTATGAGGAGAGCTTGGAGAAACTTGGTTTGTTCTCACTGGAACGACGGAGGTTGAGGGGCGACCTGATGAAAGTCTACAAAATTATGAGAGGCATGGACAGAGTGGATAGTCAGAAGCTTTTTCCCAGCGTGGAAGAGTCAATTACTAGGGAGCATAGGTTTAAGGTGTGAGGGGGCAAGGTTTAAAGGAGATGTACGAGCCAGGGTTTTTACACAGAAGGTGATGGGTGCCTGGAGCTCGCTGCCGGAGGAGGTAGTGGAAGCAGATACGGTAGTGACTTTTAAGGGGCGTCTTGACAAATACATGAATAGGATGGGAATAGAGGGATGTGGTCCCCGGAAGGGTCGGGGGTTTTAGTTCAGTTGGGCAACATGGTGGGTGCAGGCTTGGAGGGCCGGAGGGCCTGTTCCTGTGCTGTAATTTTCTTTGTTCTTTGTCCTTGATATTTTTACATTTTCAGTTCTTATGCTTCCATGAGTATCAAGCTTCTTGAGTGTTGTGGGAGCTTCACTCATTCAAGCAAGCAGAGAGTATTCCATTACACTCTTGACTTTTACTTTGTAGAAGATGGACAGGCTTTGGAGTGGGGGGTGGGGGGGGGCGGTGGGGAATGGTCAGGAGGCATATTAGTCTTTGAAGATCTCCCAGCCTCTAACTTGATGATGTAGCCACAGTATGACAAAGCTGGTCCAGTTTAGTTTCTGGTCAATGGTAACCCCCACCCCGGCAGTGATGGGAATGCTATTGAATGTCAATGGTTAGATTCTCTGTTGGAGGTGGTCATTGCCTGGCATTTGTGTTATTTACCACTTTTCAGTTCAAGCCCGTTATCCAGATCTTGCTGCAAACAGTCACTGGTTATTACAATACGTTATACTTCCTCCCGACTTAAAAAAGCAACCTGTGCATTAAAATGTAAAATGGTGCATGTAATAATTTCCCAAATACAATACGACCAAACCATCATCAACAATACCTGAAATTTTACAATAATCACAACCAAACCATAAATGTCCAAAATTCCCAGAGTAATTTACATGTTAAAAAATGTTTCCTTCACACCAGTATGTGTTTAACAAAAGTATCATTAGTTGACAAGAAAGAATTAAAAGAACAACCTTTTTATTCTCCCTTCCTCCATACTTTCAATTAACCTGTCTGCCTTCTTTCTCTTTCTGACTGAGTATCTCCTGGCTTGACTCTTTTCTCTCAACATCTCTGACTGTGTCAACCCTGAACTTTGACAAACAGCTCCACTAATTATTGGGGCTGTGGCATTGATTGATTTGTCTTAATCAAAGCCCACTTTACTCCACTAGTGGATTCTGTGATACTGGCAAGCCTTCAGTTTCTTTGTGTTCTTTGCTTTCTTTCTGACTTTCGCTTGGGACTGCAGGACGAATTTGGACTATATGAGGGTTCTCGTGCTCTCCCTTTGCCAGACGTCCTCTTTGAAACGTTGACAAAGACTCTCTCCAATCCTCACTAGATATGTGAGTATATCTAGTCTCTTTATAACCACTACTTTTCCTTATTACCTCATTAGTTTTTAACTTCTGGCCTGTGATGAATTCTCTAAGTTTCATGCCTGTGTATCACAACTCATCTTCATTTTGTCTTGCTTTTCTCTTGCTTTCCTATTGACTTCAGGCTTAAGCAAACTAAACTTTTCCCTCAGAACATGTTTAAATACTAACTCATAAAGTGAAGAACCTGTGGGGTTATCCTGCAGGAGAACAGACAGTTGCCTAGCCTGAGTCAAAGAGAAATATGTAATTACTGCCTGGCTTGTCACTGAGCAAATACTTTTGCAAATACTTCCTCACAATCTGTACATTTCATTTTCAGCACCATTCAATGTTGGCTGATCCGGTAGTCTGAGAAAGTGTTTAACATCATTCTCACCCAGAAATACATCAAAGTCTTCTGATGTAAACTATGGATCATTAACTGACAGCAACACCTCTGGCAACCCATAAATTGCAAATCAATGTCTCAAAGCATACGGGCCATACAACTGCCAGGCCCAGTCCAATTAGAGAGAATCGAATATCATCCCTTGACATTCAATGGTAAACCATCACTGAAACCCCCACTATCAACATTACCATTGACCAGAAACTCAACTGAATTAGTCATATAAATACTATGGCTATAATAGCAAGTCAGAGGCTAGGAATCCTGTGGAGAGTGACTCACTCCCCTGACTCCCCAAAGCCTGTCCACCACCAGGAGTGTAATGGAATACTCTCCAGTTGCCCGGATGAGTGCAGCTCCTACAACACTCAAGATGCTTTGTCACATTCCACGACAAAGCAGTCCACTTAATTGTTACCTCTTCCACAAACATTCACTCCCTCCACCACCGATGAACGATGGCAGCCATGTGTACTGCACAACTCACCAAGGTTCCTTAGGCAGCACCCTCCAAACATCCGACCTCTAACCTCTAGAAGGACAAGAGCAGCAGACGTTTGGGAACATCATCCACCACCACCCCCCTCCCCCACGCAAGTTTCGAGGCACTCTCCTCACAGGAATCACCCCTCCCTCTCTTATAAGCATCAAGGTGCATGCCTCCCCTCCCACCATACATAAGGGGAGCCCCTAGCCCAATAGTGCAAGGTTGGCACTAATGGCCGGGGGGGGGAGGAGTGCCAGGGCACTGCCTGGCCATGTCCCTCACTACTCAGGGGCTATACTTACCAGTGCATTCCTGACATGGTCAACACGACTAGCATTTGTTTTTGAAAACCAGTAGTGATTTTTGCTGGTGTCACATCACGCTGGCTGAGTGGAACATTGATGTGGAGATGCCAGCATTGGACTGGGGTAAACACAGTAAGAAGTTTAACAACACCAGGTTAAAGTCCAACAGGTATATTTGGTAGCAAAAGCCACAAGCTTTCGGAGCCTTAAGCCCCTTCTTCAGGGGCTTTAACCTGGTGTTGTTAAACTTCTTACTGAGTGGAACAATGCAGTGGGGGCAGTGTTCAGCCCTATAATTACATGCAAAATACAATCTACCATTCCTAGGTGTGAACTTGATTGTGCCAATAGTGGCGGGCGGAGAACATTACAAAGCAAGATCTCATCAGCGCAAATCCCGTTTTGGGCTTCTTGTGAGATTTAGCAGCCACAATGGGATTTGCACCGTCAGCTAGCTTGGCCGCTAGGTCGTGACCACAATGTTTATAATCTCCACAAATCTGAACAAATCTGTCTGTTTTTTGAGCAACCACAATAGGTGCAGTCCTATTCGCTGCTCTTTGCCTTCTTAATTACCCCATTCCTCCTAATCTATCCAGCTGTTTACTTTCTGTTTCTAACTGCATACAGCGCTGGCCCAGTCTTGTACATCTGTACATTATCCTTTATCAAGACTTCAGAGTTGTGATGCCTCATTTTATCGCTTGGTCTTCCTTGCTCAAAGACCACTTGGTGCTCCCTTAGCACTCCCTCAATGACAGACATGTTCTTACTGATCCCTATTGTAAATAACTCCGCCCAGTTTAGCTATATTTTCTGACGCCAATTCCTTCCCATCAGGGAGACTCTATTCCCTCTGATACTACTAATGATCAGTAATAGGATGTATCATTCTATTCCACTCTAACCTGAACTTCGCATAGTACTGGAATGCTGTTATTGGAATTTCACACCAGTTTGGGGTAAGAGAATATGACTTAGGGATTTCTTGGATTTTTCTCCGAGATAACAGGCACAGCCGCAGCTATCAATGAAAGTAAGTTGTGAACCTTTGACTTTCATTGTTTCTGTGGGAGCTGGAATTATATCTTCCACTCTGTTACTCTCATCTTCCGTTTGCTGTTTCTCTGACTGAACACAACTCTTGATATTCCTGCTCCATCGCAGCAACTTACATTTCCACATCTACCATATGTGTCAGCCATTTTGAGCAGTTATTTACACCTCCCCCAACAGAGAGGGCAGCAGAGAGGGGGTGGTAAAACAAAAATGCTCAGCTCTCAGACACTCGCCTGAGAAAACCCTGAAGTGATGTCTGGGACTGAGATGATTGGCCCCTGGCAACCACAACTATCTTGTTTTGTGCTAGCTATGGCTCCAACTAGTGGAGAGTTTTTCCCTGATTCCCATTGACTTCAGTTTTGCTGGGTCTGCTTGTTGCCACTCTCGGGTACAAGTTGCTTTGATGTCAAGGACAGTCACTCTCACCTCTCCATTACTTCATTTGCTGTGTTCTTTGAGATTATCTTCTAGCAAATCATAGTCTTGGGTGTTCAATGCAGAAATTCATCTCAATTCTCAGACATTTGAGAGTTACAGAGATGGCTACATTTAATTGCTTTACTTTAGCAAAAATGTAGCTCCATCCAATATAGCATTACCCACTTTACACTCACTTTAAATTGGTAAAGAGATTAAAATATGGTTCCGTATCCAACTAAAATTCTTGCGTCTTTGATCCCTTTCAGCTCCTGGACAACATCGCCCTCTGATGGTCTAGCCTGGAAATCAGGCCGAGAATTCTTAATTAAATAAAATACTGCAGATGCTGGAAATCTGAAATTAAAACAAAGTGCTGGAAAAACTCAATAGGTCTGACAGTATCTCTCCACAGATGAGTATTTCCAGCACTTTCTGTTTTCATTTCTAGAATTCTTGGGTTCTCTGCCTGAAGGCAGGTCCATGAAGATCTAATTACTGAACCATGGGAAAGTGCTATGATTTTTTTTTTTGTTTCTATGTTTAGAGGTAGGGCCCAAATCTACTTCGGTCAGAATGGGAATCAAGCCCTGTGCGGCTGGCATTAATCTGATCCGTACATTACCCCAACTGAGCTAAGCCCAGACCTTGAATTTGAAACTGAGAAATGGATGGATGAGCAGGGTTGGATTCCTTTTCTGAAATTGCCATTCAATTACATTTTCCCATTTTTCCTCCCTTTTCTGTAAGTTTGAACTGCGCTCGTAACAACCTCTCGCAAGTGGCCTTTTCACATTTGTCATTCAGTGCCAGCAGACTGTTCAACTGATGCGATCATCACAACCAAGCCTGATCATCTTCCTGCCCATAACCACATGGCTGTCTGGAGTTACTGATTTGGGGCACTTTCTGGTGTAAAAGCGACCTTGCCTGTTCCAAAGATGCTCCCTTGATCCTAGGTGTCCTTCCAAGCCCATCATTAACATATTTTCAGCCAGGTTCATAGAATAGAATCATGGAATCCCGACAATGCAGAAGGAGGCCATTCGGCCCATCAAGTCTACACCGACAACAATCCCACCCAGGCCCTATCCCCATAACCCCACATATTTACCCCACTAATCCCCTTGGCACTAAGGGTGAATTTAGCATGACCAATCAACCTAACCCACACATCCATTGTGATGAGTGCTTGTAAATACACTATTAAAAAGTAGACTGTGTTGGATACCTTTGAACATGTATAATGTTTAAAATGTAACTTGAAGCTTGTACATCTGATGTACTAAGTGTAATTTTACAAGATGTAAATTTTAAGTTTAAACTGTGGGAGGAAAAGGGAACATCCAGAGGAAATGCATTCACACACACGGAGAACATGCAGACTCCACACAGACAGTGACCCAAGGCTGGCGCTGTGAGGGCAGCAGTGCTAACCACTGTGCCACTATGTCACAGGTTCATGGATTCCACCAAGGAGTGTGGGTAGAGTAGGGGAAGAATTTGAGTGCTACAGGCCTCGGAGACCAGAGCTGAAAGAGGAATGAATTGTAGTGATTGATTCTGCAGGCTGTTGCACTATTTGAATTTTAAATGGCCTCAGCTGGAGTTAAAACTCTTACTGTGTTTACCCCAGTCCAACGCCGGCATCTCCACATCATGACCACCCTTCAATACAGAATAGAGAGGATCGCCAGGATTGTCACTGTCTGCTTAATGTGGTCTGGAATAGGGAAACCCCAAGTACAGCAGGGAAACAGTCAGAGGTGGACAAACATCAGGAGGTAGCCAAAGGGGGGGTTCCAAAAAGATTTGTGCAGTTCTTGTGCAGGAGCCCTGGGATTGGCGGAACTGATGTATGAGGAGAGATTGACTAGGTTAGGATTGTTTTTGCTGGAGTTCAGACAAATGTGGAGGGATCACATAAAGACTTATAAAATTCTAACAGGATTAGACAGGGTAGATGCAGGAAGGATGTTCCCAATGATGTGACCAGGGGTCACAATCTGAGGATTCGGGGTAGACCATTTAGGATGGAGATGAGGAGACATTTCTTCACCCAAAGAGTGGTGAGCCTGTGGAATTCACTACCACACGAAGTAGTTGATGCCAAAACATTGAATGTATTCAAGAGGCAGCTAGATATAGCACTTGTGGCGAATGAGATCAAAGGGAAAAAGCAGGAATACCTGCATCTTTACTCTTATTACCTTCATTTGCAAAAATTTATCAATCTCATTTTTTAACTTTTCAATTGATACGATCTCAACAGCTATTTGAGGGAGAGATTTTTCCAGATTTTTAATACTCTTTGTCATGAAGAAGTTGTTCCTGACTACCTCTGAATCGCTTAGCTCTAATGGGAATATTATAACCCCTTATTCTAGACTCAACGACTTTGCATGCCTCAAGATGCATGAGTCAACCAAAGTTTTCCATCTATTTTTCCTGGAACAGGTCCCTAGTCTGAAACCAGAGGCTATAGTTTGAGGAGCACCACTATCCATCAAACATGGCTGACCAGGAGTCTCTCCCAGTCTTACCACCTGCCGTAGGTGTCCTGGAAGGATTTGCAAGTTGATATTCAACCTTATTGACTGCGTTATGAACGCACCTTCCCTGGACATCAGATCCTAGAGTGGGACTCGAACCTGGACCCTTGCACCTCAGAGGCAGAGATGTGACCCATTGCAAGAAATCCTTCTAGACTCTCCCGCCAAAGAAATAGTTTCTCTCTATCTTTCCTATCAAGTCCTTTAATCGCTTTAAGCACCTCACTTTTTATATTGAGGCGAATGCAAGTCTAATCTTTGTAGCGCATCTTCATAACTTGATTCTTTTATCCAGGGTATCATTCTGTTGATCGTACCTGTACGAAGGCCAATATATCCTTCTTGAGGTGCTTTGCCCAGAACTGAATCCAGTACTGCAGATGTGGTCTAACCAGAGCTCTCTACATCTGTAACATAACCTGCACTGCTTTGTAATCCAACCCTCTTCATATAAACACCAACATTCCATAGGCTTTTCAGTGATTTTATTGAAGTTATTCACAAGCATTTAGTGATTGCTGTACTTAGACCCCCACATTTTCCACACATTCACAGATCATAGCTTCTCATCATTTAGAAAATTCCCCAATCTTTCTTCAGTCCAAAATGGACAATCTCACACTTTCCTATATTAAACTGCATCTGCTTCAGTTTTGCCCATTCACTTGACCGTTTGCAACTTTCTGCTCCCATCTACATTATGTACTGTGCCCCCTCCCACCCCACCTTAATGTTGTCAGCCAACTTAGACATAACACTTTCTATTCTTTCATCCAAGTCATTGATAAATATGTAAAAAGTTGTGACCTCAGTACAAATCTCTGGAGAATACTGCCCAAGTCACATGCTACCAATGTTGAGCACAAACTTATTATACCTGCTCCCTATGTCCTACACAATTCCCAAGCCAAGAAAATACATTGCCACCAGTGCTCTCACTTTGCAATGGGATACCAGTGAAAACTATCCTGTTCTTATTCCAATAGTATATTAGGATTTTATTTTACACCACTTGGGAGTAAGTTAAACTGCTCATCTGAAAGATGGCATCTCCAACAGTGCAGCTCCGTTGGTATTGAAGTGCCAGCCTGATTTATATTTTTGGAGTGGAATTTGAGAGTAGATATCTCTGACTCATAGTAAAAACCACTGATCAAAGACTAACTATGTCCT
Source organism: Mustelus asterias (assembly GCF_964213995.1). Classification (NCBI taxonomy): domain Eukaryota; kingdom Metazoa; phylum Chordata; class Chondrichthyes; order Carcharhiniformes; family Triakidae; genus Mustelus; species Mustelus asterias. Next base: position 31,377,189 of record NC_135807.1, on the reverse strand, counting down.
TTTGACCACTTTGAGTAGTCTAAATGCTTTAAAGTTTATTAATTAGTGTCACAAGTAGACTTACATTAACACTGCAAAGAATTTACTGTGAGAATCCCTTAGTCGCCACACTCCGACACCTGTTCGGGTACACTGAGGGAGAATTTAGCATTGCCAATGCACCTATCCAGCATGTCTTTCAGACTGTGGGAGGAAACCAGAGCACCCAGAGGAAACCCACGCAGTCACGGGGAGAATGTGTAGATTCTGCACAGACAATGACCCAAGCCGGGAATCGAACTTGGGTCCTTGGCACCGTGAGGCAGCAGTGCTACCCACTGTGTCACTGTGCGACCCCCAATGCCAGCTCCTGGCAGCAGTATGTGAGGAAGCTGATTTCAGGGCATCCATAGGATTGTGGTGGCACTTGTCTCATGGCATTTGAGCCCTCAGATGAACTTGGTATAGAATGCAGAAGTTCCACAATTGCTGTCAGGTTGCTACATGGATATTGGGAGAGCTGGTGGGAAGGTCACCATCAGTGACGTCACATTGCCTTTGATGGATAGAACAAGATCTTCCTGATGAATGGAAGGACGTGGAGGAAATCAAAAATAATGAGCTGCTCATCGTACTTAGGGTATGATGTTGGAGGGACTGTGGATGTAGACAATTAATTGATCTGCAGCAGGAGTTATTGATCGTATAGAGATCTATAATGATCTTATAGAGGTCTGTAAAATAATGAGGGGCACAGATCAGCTTGTCAATATTTTTTCCCAAAAGTAGGGGAGTCTAAAACTAGAGGGCATAGGTTTAAGGTGAGAGGGGAGAGATACAAAAGTGTCCAGAGGGGCAATTTTTTCACACAGAGGGTGGTGAGTGTCTGGAACAAGCTGCCAGAGGTAGTAGTAGAGGCGGGTACAATGTTGTCTTTTAAAAAGCATTTAGGTAGTTACATGGGTAAGATGGGTATAGAGGGATATGGACCAAACACGGGCAATTTGGACTAGCTTAGTGGATAAAAAAAGGGCGGCATGGACAAGTTGGGCCGAAGGGCCTGTTTCCATGCTGTAAACCTCTATGACCCAGATTGTGACTGGCAGGTATGATGTGGTAGGTATCACAGAGACGTGGTTGCAGGGGGTTCAGGACTGGCAGTTAAACATCCAGGGATTCACAACCTATCGAAAAGACAGAGGGGTGGGTAGAGGGGGCGGGGTTGCCTTGTTAATTAGAAATGAAATTAAATCAATAGCACTAAACGACATAGGGTCAGACGATGTGGAGTAGAGTTGAGGAACCACAAAGGCAAAAAAACCATAATGGGAGTTATGTACAGGCCTCCTGACAGTGGTCAGGACCAGGGGCACAAAATGCACCACGAAATAGAAAGGGCATGTCAGAAAGGCAAGGTCACAGTGATCATGGGGGATTTCAATATGCAGGTGGACTGGGTAAATAATGTTGCCAGTGGACCCAAAGAAAGGGAATTCATTGAATGTTTACAGGATGGCTTTTTGGAACAGCTTGTGATGGAGCCCACGAGGGAACAGGCTATTCTGGACTTAGTGTTATGTAATGAGCCAGACGTGATAAAAGATCTTAAAGTAAGGGAACACATAGGAAGCAGTGATCATAATATGGTAGAATTCAGTCTGCAATTTGAAAGAAGGAAGGCAGAATCAGATGTGAAGGTTCTACAGTTAAATAAAGGTAATTACAGGCGCATGAGGGAGGAACTGACAAAAATCGACTGGAAGCAGAGCCTAATGGGAAAGACAGTAGAACAGCAATGGCAGGAGTTTCTGGGAGTAATTGAGGACACAGTGCAGAGGTTCATCCCAAACAAAAGAAAGGTTATCAGAGGGGGGATTAGGCAGCCATGGCTGACAAAGGAAGTCAGGGAATGCATCAAGGCAAAAGAGAGAGCCTATAATGTGGCAAAGAGTAGTGGGAAGTCAGAAGATTGGGAAGGCTATAAAAACAAACAGAGGATAACAAAGAGAGAAATAAGGAAGGAGAGGATCAAATATGAAGGTAGGCTAGCCAGTAACATTAGGAATGATAGTAAAAGTTTCTTTAAATACATTAAAAACAAACGGGAGGCAAAAGTAGACATTGGGCCGCTCCAAAATGACGCTGGTAATCTAGTGATGGGAGACAAGGAAATAGCTGAGGAACTTAATAAGTACTTTGCGTCAGTCTTCACAGTAGAAGACATGAGTAATATCCCAACAATTCAGGAAAGTCAGGGGGCAGAGTTGAATATGGTTGCCATCACAAAGGAGAAAGTGCTAGAGAAACTAAAAGGTCTGAAAATTGATAAATCTCCGGGCCCAGATGGGCTACATCCTAGAGTTCTAAAGGAGATAGCTGAAGAAATAGTGGAGGCGTTAGTTATGATCTTTCAAAAGTCACTGGAGTCAGGGAAAGTCCCAGAGGATTGGAAAATCGCTGTTGTAACCCCACTGTTCAAGAAGGGAACAAGAAAAAAGATGGAAAATTATAGGCCAATTAGCCTAACCTCAGTTGTTGGCAAAATTCTAGAATCCATCGTTAAGGATGAGATTTCTAAATTCTTGGAAGTGCAGGGTCGGATTAAGACAAGTCAGCATGGATTTAGTAAGGGGAGGTCGTGCCTGACAAACCTGTTAGAGTTCTTTGAAGAGATAACAAATAGGTTAGACCAAGGAGAGCCAATGGATGTTATCTATCTTGACTTCCAAAAGGCCTTTGACAAGGTGCCTCACGGGAGACTGCTGAGTAAAATAAGGGCCCATGGTATTCGAGGCAAGGTACTAACATGGATTGACGATTGGCTGTCAGACAGAAGGCAGAGAGTTGGGATAAAAGGTTCTTTCTCAGAATGGCAACCGGTGACAAGTGGTGTCCCGCAGGGTTCAGTGTTGGGGCCACAGCTGTTCTCTTTATATATTAACGATCTAGATGACGGGACTGGGAGCATTCTGGCCAAGTTTGCCGATGATACAAAGATAGGTGGAGGGGCAGGTAGTATTGAGGAGGTGGGGAGGCTGCAGAAAGATTTAGACAGTTTAGGAGAGTGGTCCAAGAAGTGGCTGATGAAATTCAACGTGGGCAAGTGCGAGGTCGTACACTTTGGAAAAAAGAATAGAGGCATGGACTATTTTCTAAACGGTGACAAAATTCATAATGCTAAAGTGCAAAGGGACTTGGGAGTCCTAGTCCAGGATTCTCTAAAGGTAAACTTGCAGGTTGAGTCCGTAATTAAGAAAGCAAATGTAATGTTGTCATTTATCTCAAGAGGCTTGGAATACAAAAGCAGGGATGTACTTCTGAGGCTTTATAAAGCACTGGTTAGGCCCCATTTGGAGTACTGTGAGCAATTTTGGGCCCCACACCTCAGGAAGGACATACTGGCACTGGAGCGGGTCCAACGGAGATTCACACGGATGATCCCAGGAATGGTAGGCCTGACATACGATGAACGTCTGAGGATCGTGGGATTATATTCATTGGAGTTTAGGAGGTTGAGGGGAGATCTGATAGAAACTTACAAGATAATGAACGGCTTAGATAGGATGGACGTAGGGAAGTTGTTTCCATTAACAGGGGAGACTAGGACGCGGGGGCACAGCCTTAGAATAAAAGGGAGTCACTTTAGAACAGAGATGAGGAGAAATTTCTTCAGCCAGAGAGTGGTGGGTCTGTGGAATTCATTGCCACAGAGGGCTGTGGAGGCCGAGACGTTGAGCGTCTTCAAGACAGAAATTGATAAATTCTTGATTTCTCGAGGAATTAAGGGCTATGGGGAGAGAGCGGGTAAATGGAGTTGAAATCAACCATGATTGAATGGTGGAGTGGACTCGATGGGCCGAATGGCCTTACTTCCGCTCCTATGTCTTATGGTCTTATGGTCTTATGGACTCTATATGAGAAAGGGACAGAAAGCGAGCGAGGGCAAAGTCTTGCAGAACACTTAAGTTGATGAGAAAAGAGGCAAGAAAGACTGATCCATTAAGCCTATTTCAAGGCACAATGATATTCGCATAGCTGCACTTTTTAACTGAGAGTCACCAGACTACAATAAAATATTGGCAGTTTGACTGCTTTCGCAGACCCTAGCCTGGGCCTACTGAGGCGGAAGGATCCTGAACTTATTCAGCACAATGCATGGATCAAACCTAACCCATTTTATTTTAAAACATTTTGGGTTGTGTTACAGGCAGGATTTGTGTGGTCCCCTCCAATCCACAATAATGATGTTCATGGAATCTACAGTGCAGAAGGAGGCCATTCGGCCCATCGAGTCTGCACCGACAACAATCCCACCCAGGTCCCATCCCCATACCCCCACATATTTGCAGTCCTAATCCCCCTGATTCTAAGGGGCAATTTAGCATGGCCAATCAACCTAACCTGCACATTGTTGGACTGTGGAAGGAAACCGGAGCACCCGGAGGAAACCCACGCAGACACGGGGAGAATGTGTAAACTTCACACAGTCACCCGAGGCCGGAATTGAACCCGGGTCCCTGGCACTGTGAGGCAGCAGTGCTAAACACTGCGCCACCGTGCTGCCCACATTTGTGTGTAATGTGTGAATATTTTCCTCATCCTCAGAGTGACTTTTCTTCATTTTCAAATAAATTCCAGCAGCGGATTTTCTGGTGAATTTTAAAAATTAAAAAAAATTTTTTAAACTTGCCCCAGATGTTTGAACACAAAAGCCAGGGGGAGGGGGAATTCTCTGGCCTCCCCGCAGTATGTTCCTCACAGTAGAAGGTGGCATGCCATTCGCCAGCGACAGGATATTCTAGTCCCGCGTCTGTCAATAGGATTTCCCGTTGACTGCATCTCACACTGCTGGGAATCCCGTGACAGAGGTGCGCCGTCGGCAGGACCAGAAGATCCCACCGGCGTGAACAGCCGGAAAATTCCAGCCAACATCTCAATCACTCCTCTCACTCGCACCCTCTGTATCTAATCTTTGTGTGGGAGATCAAGTTAAAGCTGTAGTTATAAAAATGGAATTGATAAGTCAATGCAGGTCTGATGTCTTTCTTCCTAGTTGAGGTGAAGTGAAGGTCTTTTCGAAATAAAGGATTCTCATTAACCTGCAAAGCCTCTTGTAGTCAAATAGCCAGGAGGGTACATCCCAGGTCCACTTGAAAGCTAGAACAAGAGCAGTACTGCATCAGAGTACTTTCAGCTATGATGATTCAACTATTTCAGATGTTTCCTGGTGCTGCAAGTGGTTCTCATACAAACTAGTATGGAAAACAGAGCAAGTTAAAATCAATAAGGAAAACCCTGGTGGCACAGTGGTTAGCACTGCTGCCTTGCAGCACCAGAGACACAGGTTCGATTCCCGGCCTCGGGTCATGTCTGTGTGGAGTTTGCACATTTTCCCTGTGTCTGCGTGGGTTTCTTCCAGGTGTGCTGGTTTGCTCCCACACTCCAAAGATATACGGGTTAGGTTGATTGGCCATGCTAAATTAACCCTAGTGTCAGGGAATTAGAAGTGTAAATATGTTGGTTGCGGGAATAGGGTCTGGGTGGGATTGTGGTCGGTGCAGCCTCGATGGGCCGAATGACCTCCTTCTGCACTGTAGGGATTCTATGAAATATCTGTTTCAATGTTTGTTTGGTGATTTTGAAATTCCAGTGCTGTTGCGGCTGATGTAAGTGATTGTTTTTCTGGAGACAGACTCTTTTAAACTGTAGCCCACCTTTTGACATTCCTTTTGCTTAAAATTCACCTATGAATTCTCTATGATGTAATCTAAAATGTAACAGCTATAGGATCCCTGAACTTGAGGATGTCAGAGAGGTGATGTAACGTTCTGCAATGTTTTCCTTGGTGCTACTGTTGCATACTACCGACTCAGCTCTGCAGTGACAAACGGACAAGCTATTCAAAGTGGTGACAGCTGGCTAATTGGCACACAATGGAGGACAATCCAATTAATGAATGAGCTTCAATTTCCCATTGTCAAAGTTATCAAGCTGCAATCCAAACAGTTAGGGGTCCTTAGTCCCTTCCTTGGATCATGAGCTTTGTTAGTCCTTCTTTGTTCTTGGCAGTTTCTGGAGTCAGGAAGGGTCTGGTGGCCTCATGTACCTGTTTTGCAAAGAGTTCAGTTAAGTCCATCAGGGGAACTGCCCAGACATGCTACTAGCAATTCAATTTCTAGAAAGTTGACCAATTTGCAGGTGACTTCTGCAGCCATTTAAAATAGTCTTTGCCACTCTAGCTGTGCCTTTCCTTATTTCTAAACAATCCAAGGCATTATACCAGCTGATTTAAGCAGTATTCCACATTGCAGACAACACATCGTCCTAACAGTCGAGTGAAGTAACTTATGAAAACACTCCATATTGGCCAGATATTTTAGCTAGTATTTAAGAACATATTAGCTGATTGAAATCACAACAGGAAGTCCCAAGCTACTATCTAAGAATAACTCTCTTCATTGAACGATTTGAACCTTATAGGAAGCAATTTAAAATGTCCTGTTTCTTTCTTTAAGTCAAATCATTTATTTATGGCATAATATTCAGCATAACCCATGATTCTGAAGCAGTCCATATCCATATATAGCAAGACTTGGGCACCATTCAGGGTTGGGTGGATAAGCGGAAAGTAAGATTTGCATCACAAAGATGCCAGGCAATGACCAACTCCAACAAGAGAGAGACTAACCACTTCCCTTTAACCTTGAACTTAACTGAACCCGTCATATAAATACTGTGGCTCGAAGAGCAAGTCAGAGGCTTGGAATTCTGAGGGGATTAACTCACTTCCTGATTCCCCAAAGTCTGACCACCACCTAAAAAGCACAAGTCTGGAATATGATGGAATATTCTCCACTCCCTGGATGAGTGCAGCACAACACTGAAGAAGCTCAACACTCAAGAAGCTCAACTCCAGGGTGATTAGCACCTTATTCATCAAAGTAAACATTTACTCCCTCCACCAATGCACAATGGTAGCAGAGTGTACCATCTACAAGATGCATTGCAGCAAGGCACCTTCAATAACATCTTCCAAACATGCAACCTCTACTAGCTAGAAGCACAAGGGCAGCAGGCGCAAGGAAACATTACAACCTATCTCCTCCAAGATACACACCATTTTGACTTGGACCTATATTGCCATTTCTTCACTGTCTTTGTGTCAAATCCTTGAACTCCCTTCCTAACAGCACAGTACATTTACGTACACCACAATGTCTGCAGCGCTTCATGAAGAGGACTCACCACCACCTTCTCAAGGGCAATTAGGAATGGGCAATAAATGCTGGCCAGACAGTGATGCCCAAATTTCATGAACAAATAAATTAAAAGAAATGTAATTGGTCCGTTCCAAGACTGACATGTCTCTCTCTTCTAATGTTCAATTAACATGGACAGGGCCAGAGCGCAGGGTATGTAAGTAAAGGATGTTCCAATAATACACAAATTTGTTCTGTGCAATAACACTTATAAAAAAAACCTTACAATCAACGTAAGTTAAAATTGGCATTTTCTGATAGCTGTTTCATATATTACCCTTTTTCTTTATTGTTACACCCACTTCATTCTTATACCCAATTCAACTCCAACCAGAACCTGTCCAATGGGAGTGATAGTGAGGTGACGTTCCTAAACGTGGTAGGTGATAACAGGATGAATGAATAAAAATTCAGTCAAATGGGGAATTAATGATAAGAAGACTTCTCCAAGTGGGATAGGGAAAGAATAATCTTCCTAATGGTGGTCATGGAGTGGCCCAACCTTTCGACCTCGCTCTCTATTTTATTTTTGTCCCAAACTTTCCTCTCCTCTGCAGAATCTCCTCATTCACAAGAGAATATGTTTTCACCAGGAGCCTGTAGGCTTTTAGTACATACTATGATGATGAATATTGTGATTATTTCACTAATGATTAGCTGACCTCCACTTCAAAATGTCCCAATGTCTTTAGGAACAGAAGACTTCACCAGTCCAATGAAGATAGCCGCTATCCTTAGGTTAGTTCCAAAAATATTCAACTTCATAACCCACCTTCTCTCTCACTCTCTCGATAGCTGTACCTGCCATCAATTTATCACCACCGTTGGAAAATTTATAACATTCCTTTACATCCCTGGGCCGGCTATTCCACATGTTCACTTATGCGTGCAATTGCATTGTATATTTTCTTAGGAAAGTACAGTCTCCTCAGTAGGATCCAGCTCTCAGTAACACACAGACAAGAACAAAAACATAAGTCCAATGTCGTGTCTCTAAATGAAGTATCAGGGGTGAAATTACCCCTTTAATTAAAAAGTACAAGAAAGTGTCAGAATTAAGTATTTTTAACAAAAATGCCTTTTTCCAAATCACACATTTTGAAGACATTCATTCCCAACATTTTTTGAATGAGAATTTATTATTGGAACAAAATTATACCTCTAACAATTTAATGAAATTTCGGAATTCCAACACACTTGATAGGTGGTACAATGGTTGGCACTGCTGCCTCACAGCGCCAGGCACCCAGGGTCAATTCCTGCCTTGGGTCACTGTCAATATGGAATTTGCATGTTCTTCATGTATCTGTGTGTGGTTTCCTCCGGGTGCTCCGGTTTCCTCCTACAGTCCAAAGATATGCAAGTTAGGTGGATTGGTGTAAATGAAAGAATTCTTTGCACCTTGTTGCTAACAGATGAAGTTTTGAAGTCAAAGATTTTTTAGCACACCTTTACACACCAGAAGCCCATTCCACAATAGGGCGTACCATCACACAGTCCACATGTAGTATATGGACAGCACGGTGGCACAGTAGTTAGCACTGCTGCCACACAGCACCAGGGACCCCAGTTTGATTTTGGCCTTGGGTGACTGCCTGTCTGGAGCTTGCACATTCTCCCCGTATCTGCGTGGATTTCCTCTGGGTGCTCTGGTTTGCCGCCACAGTCCAAAAACATGCAGGTTAGGTGGATTAGCCATGCTAAATTGCCCCTTAGTGCCCAAGGATGTGTAAGTTAGATGGATTAGCCATGGTAAATAGGCAGGGTTACGGGGAAGGGGTGGGCCTGGGTCAGATGCTCCTTTGGAATGTCGGTGCAGACTCGATGGGATGAATGGCTTCCTTCTGCACTGTAGGGATTCTATGGATAGTACAGATGCTCATTTGGGTGCATAAACCACAAATCTACAATATTAAACATTCTTTCCTTCTACCACAGGCTTATTGTGTCTGTGATGTATACTATTTACAGGATGTCGTCAAGGCTTCTTCAATAGCACCATTCTGACTTTGTAATCTCCAACACCTAGAAGGAAGAAAGCCGAAAATATATGGGAGCGACATCCTTTATAAATTTCCCTTCAAGTTACACACCATCCTGACTTGGCTATTTGCCACTGTTACTTGATCATCATTTTGCGAAAAGACTTGAACTCGCTACGGAACAGTACTGTGGTTCAAGAAGAATGCCTACCACGTTTTCAAGGGCAGTGATAAATGATGGCCTTGTAAGCAACACCTACATCCCAAGAATAAATCTTTAAAGATATCAAGGTGGTGAAGTTTGGTGCCGAGCATGCTGAAGACAAAAGCACCCTCCCCTCCACCCCACCCCGCTTCCCACCACCAACTCCCCTCCCACAAGCACCATCACCCAGGACATCAGAAAGAGTCTTCTTCCATCTCTGTGTGAAACGTGGACGGCTTCTCTTTGAATCCATCTCCATGTACCTAGCCGTATCGGAAGCTGCATAATACGGGGCGGCACAGTGGCACAGTGATTAGCACTGCTGCCTCACAGCGCCAGGGACCCGGGTTCAATTCCGGCCTCAAGCCACTGTGTGGAGTTTGCACGTTCTCCTCGTGTCTGCATGGGTTTCCTCCAAGTGCTCCGGTTTCCTCCCACAGTCCAAAGATGCGCGAGTTAGGTTGATTGGCCATGCTAATTTGACCCCAGTGTCAGGGGATTAGCAGGGTAAAATATGTATTTGTGGGTTACGGGATAAGGCCTGGGTGGGATTGTGGTCAGTGCAGATTCAATGGGCTGAATGGCCTCCTTCTGCACTGTAGAAATTCTATGGATTCTATGATACTTAAAATAGAGCTGCAAGTGTAAATCAAAATCACCCCACTTGTGAAACCATTTCATAGAAATCATAGGAACCCTACATTGCAGAAGGAGGTCATTCGGCCCATTGAGTCTGCACCAACAATGATCTGACCCAATCCCCATCCCTGTAACCCCATATATTTACCCCGCTAATCTCTCTAACCCAGGACACTAAGGGGCAATTTAGCATGGCCAACCAACCTAACCCACAGACCTTTGGAGTGTAGGAGGAAACTGGAGCACCCGGAGGAAACCCATGCAGATACGGGGTGAATGTGCAAACTCCACACAGGCAGTGACCCAAGCCAGGTATCGAACCCTGGTCCCTGGCGCTGTGAGACAGCAATGCTAACCACTGTGCCACCGTGCTTGTCATTTGTGCAAGAAACACAATATTCCGTCACAAGTAATGTTTCCCTCTTCTTTAAAAGAAGTGACACAAGCAGATGAGACCTAGATATATGGGTGCTGAAATACTGGAAACACACAGCAGGTCAGGCAGCATCTGTGGAACATCTATGACCTTATTGGACCTGGTCATTAGAAAGGTAATCTTTTGTCAGGTTTTACTATTATTTAATTAAAAGCAAATTACCTCATAACAGCCAGGGCAATGTGAAGCAGCTGTGATGGGAGAGGTTCTATGGGAATTGTAAAAGGTTCAGTTGGTGATTTGACAGGAATGTCTTACGAAGGAGCCAGGCGGTAACTTTCAACATCAGGCCCTCTGGTTGATATGAGAAGCAGATGAGGCAATTCTTTCTGTGCAAGTAAGCAGCGAGGGGAGGAAAGGTGTGAGATTCCTTAGAAAACTGTTAAACTGATTTTAATTGGGTGCTTCATTTCTGCTTCCCTGAAAAAACATAAATGATTTGTGGGCATCCTTTATCCAATTGCCTGTCCTCTGCATTCTACTGTCGAGACCACCTTTGAGCTCCAGCTCTACAATAATATCGGAGTTTGGCATATTTTGTGCATTCTATTATGGAAAGGAAATCTGAGAGACCATTTATTATACTTCTGTTTTTTCCAAGACAGATTCAATCCTTGGCTTAACAGTATAGTGCAGAAAATGCTTCACTAATATCGACCAACGCTGAATTTGCATTCTATGGCAAGTGTCACTTTTTCTGTGCTGTTTCTTTCAAAGTTTTATTGCTTGAGTCACAAGGCAGGTTAGAGGGCACAGACAGAGCGAGACTTAGGCCCACTGCACAGGGAAAGGTGGCCTAGCCCAGGGCACATAAGGTGCAGGGCTGGGCCCAGGATTCAGAGAGATCGGGGGTACAGAGGAGTAGGAGCTGGGCTAAGTGCCCAGGGAGTTGGGGCTAGGCCCAGAGTCCAGCGGGAGTGGGGGCTGGGCCAAGTGAGCTAAGGTTGAAGCACAGCGTAGGAGCTAGGCCCAGATTCCAGGGAGAGTGGGGGCTAGGCCCAGGGCACAGAAGGAGCAGGGTCAGAACCCAGGATCCAGAAAGAGTGGGGGCTTAGAGCATAGGGAGTGGGGGGGGCGGGGGCGCTATGCGCAGGGCACAGAAGGAGCTGGGTCTGAGGCACAGAGTAATGAGGCCTGGGCTCAGAGCACAAAGGGAACTGTTGAAAGGTGCTGGCCCTAGTTTGGTAGGTTTTATTAAGGTACTCATTGTCTTAAGTATTTATTAACTACTAGAAACTATTTACATCGGTACAGTAAAGGTCCAAGCTAGGAGCAGTCTCCATGTTTGCTTCTACACACGACTCTGTCCAACACTATATTGTTGTGGGTCATATGTCTTCTTACATCACTGTGTGTCGATGGCTCTCAACTCGGTCCCACATTAATCATGTAAAGCCTGATCGTTACGTGATACCTCCCCTCACATCCTTATCCAATGTAGTTACAAGTTATCCCAGTTTACCCTATTGTAATAACTCAGGAAGCCCGAATGGAAAGGAACATAGTTTATTACAGAATGCAAAGCAAAACCACTACCGTGGTGTACACACGAGTCCCAAGTCCCTGTCTGGGACTAAAGTTCAGCAGGCCCAGTCCTGGGCCTTCCAGGCTTAGGTAATGACTTCCAGCTGGGCAAGCCATCACCTGTTACCGGGGCAACTCAAACTCAGACAGCTTCCCAGGGAGATCAATCAGTGATTCCCCATGGACCTCAGGGGGGGTTATCACACCCATGTATTACATCATTATCTCCACCCTGCCCCCCCCCCCCCCCCCCCCCCACAGCAAATCTGAGTTTGTAGATTCAGACGGCCTGGTGGTATTATAACCCTTCCTTATCTTATCCTCACGACTATTGAAGAAGGGCTAGGCTCAATCACAGTCGGTAAACATTGAATTGAATGTTGTAGTCGTATCTGGGTGTTTTTCTCAATTCTTTCCATTGCACAATGGGAAGGATTTTTCGACAGTTGAGGAGGAAACTCCTCCTGTTTCTCCTGACTATACCCTCTGGGGTGCCAAGCAGGTATGAACAGGGTTGGTCATCATCTTTCCAAATGACAGTGCTCTCTCTCTCTCTCTCTGTCTTGAGATCTTTAATCTGAATCTTTTTGTCCTATTGTAGTTGTGGCAGGTGTGTGGTGTGGTCCCTGTTGTTGTAGACAGAGCTTGTTTCTGCCGGTACGACTGCTCTCTAATCTTTGGCTATTAATCAGGTCTTGGATTCTTCAGCAGCATTGAGATTTGTTTGCCAGGTTTTATGCCCAGATGGGACTAGGCCACATTGTAATGGGGTGGACCTGCGGGTTAACAGTGCTGTTTGGAAGTCTTTGCTCTTTTTTGGAGGGCTTTTCTAGTGTGACCCCTCCTTTTGGTCTCCCCGTTTGACTGTGGGTATCTTGGGGAACTGATAGGGTGGTGGAAGCTGAATGTGTTGGCGAATTGGACGAAGTACTCATTTGAAAATTGTTGGCCATTATTGGACACAATCTCATCCAGGATGCCATGACTCGTGAACATCTCTTTTAGTGCTGTAACTGCTGCCTCCGTGGTGGTTGTGTACGGTTGCTTCGTCTCAATTCATCCGGAAAAGTAATCCACCACAATGCAGAATGATTATCTGTTAAAGGCAAATCAATCTATGCCCAGCTTCTCCCTTGTCTGTCTGGGGACGAGAGGCTCTCTATGGTCCTGTTTGTGCAGCACACATACCTGACACTTCACTATCGTGTCCTCAATTGCCCTGGAGATGGTTGGTCACCAGACGTGAGATTGGTGATGCCCAGGTATACACAATGGGAGCAGAGTGTCGATCCAGTGCGCAGAGGGTGCAGAGTGTAGATCCAGTACGCAGAGGGAGCAGGGTGTGGGTCCAGTGCACAGAGGGAGCAGGGTGTGGATCCAGTGCACAGAGGGAGCAGGGTGTGGGTCCAGTGCACAGAGGGAGCAGGGTGTGGATCCAGTGCACAGAGGGAGCAGGGTGTGGATCCAGTGCACAGAGGGAGCAGGGTGTGGATCCAGTGCACAAAGGAAGGAGACGGCTGAGAATTATAATGGTCTGTTCTGGTAGTTTTCTCTAGTCTGGTCGCAATGCTTAAACACATGACCAGAAAGATTTACCAAATATTGTCCCTCCACTCATGGACTTGTTAGGGGTTCGGGTCCAGAATTTCAGTGGCAAATCTTTTAATAGTGACAGTAAATTATGGATGGTGTCGCCCACCATTGGTTTGATGATGTGTTTTTGCATTAAGCTGATGATGGAATCGTTCGAGACTTCAGAAACCTGCACAATGATACCGCCTATTGGCCGGAATCTGCAACAGCATCACCACAGATAATGTTTCAAACAGAGGAGCATATCTATATAATTTGCCAAACAGTGCCCACTTCTCAGTAACTAACTGACCTATCAAGCCCCCAGTATAGAAAAGGACAAAATGCATTGCCTTGAGGCCTACAACAGGCATTTGGCAAATTAAAATAAGTTCATATTTCAGGACTGGTTCAAGACTGGTTTTCTGAGGGGCAGTGATATCATAGAATTCCTACAGTGCAGAAGGAGGCCATTCGGCCCATCGTGTCTGCACCAATCACAATTCCACCCAGGCCCTATTCCCGTAACCCCATATATTTACCCTGCTAATCCCCCTGACACTAGGATTAATTTAACATGATCAATCAACCTAACCTGCACATCTTTGGAGTGTGGGAGGAAACCGGAGCACCCGGAGGAAACCCATGCAGACATGGGGAGAATGTGCAAACTCCACGCAGACAGTGGCCCAAAGCCGGAATTGAACCCCGGTCCTTGGCGCTGTGAGGAACCAATGCTAACCATTGTGCCACTGTGCTGCCTTTTACATCCAAACATCAATCCTCAGTGAAGAACTTGTCTCCAATAAGAATTTATTTTCTAGTTCCTGGTAACTTCCTCTCAACGGAACACATTCCAACATAAAATATCAAATATGCCTCTTTTTTAAAAGTGAGCACTTGTAGGTGTGTTATGGTTTAGAATATGGCCTTCAAACCTTGTCCATCCTAATACCGTTCCCAATCCCAGTTTCCAAAAACCACCTCCCTTAAATGTAACACAATGTAACAACCTCTCTGCTACCACAGTGAATGAGATCAAAAGACCAAGAGCAAATGTACTAATCTGAACAAGTTAAGGTGAGTCCTAAGGGAATCACACAAGATGTGAGATGTCTTATTGTTGCTTTGGCCAAAGCTACAAGAGCAGGTCATAGAATCACACAGTGCAGAAGAGGCCCTTCAGCCCATTGAGTCCACACCAATCCATTAGAAACACCTGATCTCCCACCTAATCCCATCTTCCAGCACTTGGCCCATAGTCCTGAATGTTATGATGTGCCAAGTGCTCATCCAGATACTTTTTAAAGGATCTGAGGCAACCCACCTCTAACCCTCCCAGGCAGCACATTCCAAACCATCACCACCCTCTGAGTAAAAAAGAGAGAATTCTGTGACGGGACAGTCACCCCCGACTCCCCAAATGTTGTCCACCATCTACAAGCCATAAAATCAGGAGCATGATGGAATAGCCTCCAGTAGCGTGGATGAGTGTATCTTCAACAACACTCAGGAAGCTCAATGTCATCCAGGACGAAGCAGCCCGTTTGATTAGCACCCAATCTACCACTTTAAATATTCATTCCTTTTACCACCGATGCACAGCAGCGGTAGCAATGGACTGCAAAAACTCGCTGAACCTCCTTCAGCAACACCTTACAAACCTTTACCACCTAGAAGGACCAGGGCTGCACATGGGAACATCATGGAACACACGGGAACATCAGTACCTGCAAGTCCTCCTCTAAGCCGCACAACATCCTGACTTGGAAATATATCGCCATTCCTTCACTGTCGCTGGGTCAAAATCCTGGTACTCCCTCTATAACAGCACTATGGATGTACCTACATCACATGGAATGCAGCGGTTCAAGAAGGCAATTCACCACCACCTTCTCAAGGGAAATTAAGAATGGGCAATAAATGCTGGCCTAACCAGTGATGCACATCTCCCAGGCACAAATTAAAAACAAAGGAAATCCTGGTTCATCAAATGACTGAATCTTAGATTACCTCATTGTGTCATTTCACCTCTTGTGAGTCAATGCTCATATCCAAGCCAGGACAAGGTCTGGGGCTAGGTAGCTCGAATCGGATCTGAACTGAGCTTCAGGGAGCAGATTATCATAGAAACCCTACAGTGCAGAAGGAGGCCATTCGGCCCATCGAGTCTGCACCGACCACAATCCCACCCAAGCCCTACCCCCACATATTTACCCGCTAATCCCTCTAACCTACGCATCTCAGGGGCAATTTTAACCTGGCCAATCAACCTAACCCGCACATCTTTGGACCGTGGGAGGAAACCGGAGCACCCGGAGGAAACCCACGCAGACACGAGGAGAATGTGCAAACTCCACACAGACAGTGACCCGAGCCGGGAATCGAACCCAGGACCCTGGAGCTGTGAAGCAGCAGTGCTAACCACTGTGCTACCGTGCCGCCAACAATATTGATGATATTGTGTCATTTTTTGCCAGTATTGATGACTGCTTCTATTACTTTACTGGTGATTGGGAGAAAGCAGATGGGGTGGTTATTGGCCTGAATTATTAGATTTATTCTGTTTTGTGTGCAGAGAGTACATTATAAATACGATTCCACATTTAGAATCCACCCTTCCTCTTTAACCCCGCCCCCTCCTTCCCCCCTCCCCCACCCCCACCACGCCCCCACACACCCCCACAGAGCTTCCTCAGTGTCAGGGGGACTAGCAGGGTAAATACATGAGGTTATGGGGATAGGGCCTGGGTGGGATTGTGGTCGGTGCAGACTCTTTGTAGACTAATACATGTGACAATAATAAATCAAATCAGTTCAGTGAAAAGTATTGTTTCTTGCATATAGAGAAGGAAAGGATGTAGAGAAAGATCAACTTAGTGCGAGGTAGGTCCATTCAAACGTCTGATGGCAGCAGGAAGAAGCTATTCTTGAGTCGGTTGGGACTTAACCTCAGACCTTTGTATCTTTTTCTCAATGGAAGAAGCCATCGATGGGCTGAATGGCCTCCTTCTGCACTGTAGGATTCTACGATTCTATAATTGATGTGCAACATGGAAGAATACCAATTCATTAATTTAGTAGAGGGAATGGGGGGAGGGTAGGTTTCTTTCAGGTTGTTTGACCTGCACCATGAGACTTGCTTAAGTCCCATAATCAATGTTGAGGGCTCTTCGGATCACAGTTAGACTGCTGTGTGTGAGTGTCCCACCTACGGTGTTTCTTCTTGTCTGGGCGGCAATGCCTGCTTCTGAGTGACTTTCATCTTGCTGCTGAACATTCTAGTGAATGTTTCACAAACTAAACATTGCCCATGTAACATTGTCTGAAGTGGACCAGTTGGGTATCTAAACCAATCTGTGCTGAAGCTTGAACCATTTAGATCACAAGTCCAGTTCCATAACCAATAGGCCACACTTTTTAACTTTGGAAACAATGAATTACAGAGGGAACTTTTTTCAAACTATCCTTTCACTCTGGGATCCAAGTTTGAATGCTTGCCAGGTTCAAGAGATAAAACCTTCTTCTGTCTGGTTGTAAGGCTTTTTGATGAAATGAGATTCTGGACAGACTCCATTCACTCTCTACTAATCCACAGGCCGCAACATTGTCCTTAGTACAGCCCAGTTCGACCTCCAGCAATAATCCATCCGAGGGGAAGTTCTAAAACTGGGCAGCTAAGGATTAAGTAGTTACCAGAACTCAGAGAAGCGCCTCATTTTTTCCATCCACAAAAACTGGAACTCATTTATCATCAGACACAAAGCCCTCATGTCTAATGCTGGAAAATAGATGTTCCTCGCTGGCAGAATCCAAACCTTGAACTGATGTGTTTGAGTGGAAGGTGGGAGGAGAGGGATTTCACACTTCCTGATTTATAATGCTTTTATGATGCTAAGAAATTTGGCGAGACACCTGAACTACATCAATCACTGAACAGTAGATCTGTTTATCTATGTGAGCTGGCAAACCTTTGCTGCACCACAACTGCATTAACCTCCAAAATGTGGGCCCCAGCCTAATTAGGTCAATTCAGACTAAAATAGAATTCAGGTTCAAAGTGGATAGTTTAGTCACTTCACAGCATTGTCCTTCACCAACCTCTTCAAAGGCTGTATGAACCGTGGCTCACTGCTAGTACTCTGAGTCGGGGGGCAGGGTTGTGAGATCAAAACTGACTTCCAGCGTGCAACATCCAGCCTGACGGTTTGATGCAGTACAGAAGGAGTGCTGTATTGTCAGAAGTGCCAACTTTCAGGTGAAAGAGTACACTGAAGCATTGCCTACAACCTCAGGTGGATGCAAATGATCCCATAGCACTATTCAAAGCAAAGCACAGAAATTCTCCGTGATATCTTGGTTGACCACCTTCTTCCATTAGGAAAAACCTGAGATCACGTACCAGCTGACTCAAGAACAGTTTCTTCCCTGCTGACTTTTGAATGGGCCTATCTTATATTAGGTTGATCTTTTTCTACACCTTAGCTATGACTTTAAGACTACATTCTGCACTCATTCATTTCCTTCTTCCCTATGTACTCTATGAACAGTATATTTTGTCTGTATTGCGCGCAAGAAACAATACTTTTCACTGTGTCCCAATATAGACAATAATAAATCAAACCAATAGTTACCTCTCTGTAAATATTGCTAGAATAGATAATAAGCTTCTTTTGCAGTTACTATGGTTTCTATCGTTTCTATGGTTACTTTTTGTGTGGCCTTGCTGTGAGTAAATCGGTGCAGACTCGATGGGCCGAATGGCCTCCTTCTGCACTGTAGGGTTTCTATGATTTCTATGATTTCTATAAATTGACTATTGTATTTCTCATATTACACCTGAGGCCACACTTCAAAGATACTTAAATCGCTGTCAAGCACTTTGGAAGATCCTGAGGTCAGAATGTTCCTTCTCTGAAGGTTAATGTCTCTCCTTAGTGATGGGGAATGTCCATCTCTTTAACCATCATCCCATAACTTACATCTGGTGACTGTTCAGTCTCCTGATTACAAAAGGAACCTAGATTAAGATGGATCAATCCTTGGATATTCAAGATCTGAAAAGGTGATAT
Source organism: Mustelus asterias (assembly GCF_964213995.1). Classification (NCBI taxonomy): domain Eukaryota; kingdom Metazoa; phylum Chordata; class Chondrichthyes; order Carcharhiniformes; family Triakidae; genus Mustelus; species Mustelus asterias. Next base: position 31,358,521 of record NC_135807.1, on the reverse strand, counting down.
TTGGATTGATATAATGCGTTTCAGAAGCTCAGGATGTCCAAAGCACTTTGCAGCCAACAAAGTATTGTTGTAATATAGGATGCTTTAACACCTTGCACTGTGGAGCAGCATGACCCAAAATACAGAAGTTTTGATTCCAAACTTCTTACCCTGGATAGTTGCCAAAGGCTTCTTCACTTCTTGGCAGATACAGGAATAGGCAGGGAATAGAGGGATACGGACCACATAGGGGTAAAAGGTCTTTAGTTTAGCAAGGCATCATATGTCAGCGCAGGTTTAGTGGGCTGAAGGGCCTGTTCCTGCGCTGTACTGCTCTTTGTTCTTCACAGAAAAAAAAAGTACAAAGCTGATAGTGAAGTTAGAATGTGAATTCTCCAATCCATCAGTGATTCAGTGCGCTTAGCCAGTGAGTGGGTAAAACAGTCAGATCAGTAAGGTCCCAGTTTCCACATTCATTCTGTGCTAAACTAATTGATTTTAGTCAGACTGGTTAAGGGCCCTGCCATTGACCACAGTCTGTGTGTGTATTAGCAAGATGAAAGTTCATAGAATCCCTACAGGAGGCCATTCAGCCCATCGAGCCTGCGCCAACAACAATCCCACCCTTGCCTTATCCCCGTAACCTCACATATTTACCCCACTAATCCCCCTTAGACTAAGGGGAAATTTACCATTACCGATCAACCTAACCCACACATCTTTGGAGTGTAGGAGCAAACTGGAGCACCCAGAGGAAACCCACGCAGACTCGGGGAGAATGTGCAAACTCCACACAGACAGTAACCTTAGACTGAAATTGAACCTGGGTCCCTGGCGCTGTGAGGCTGCAGTGCTAACCACTGTGCTACCGTGCTATAGTTCCTGCTCCTTTTCTTTATGCAGTGATCCTTGCTGCAAAGTGCTCCTGTATTAATATAGAATGTGGTTTATCCTCCCCATTTACATCGCTGCTGCTACTCACTGCCTCATGCAGGAAGAATGTGTGAAATATTAGACAGCAGCTAGCTCCTATGGGACCAGACTGCAGGGAAGCATTAACAACTTCAAAAAGGGAAGAATGCTGGAGCCCACTGTGATTTAAAGCATTCTAGCTCTAAATGTAATGTCTTTTGTCGTGATCACTCAATGCACCAGCTTCCACTTTTAAGGATTTAACCTTAAAAAAGGTGCAAGAGTAGACCACACGGCCCGTATAGACTGCTCTGCCATTCAACACAATCATGGCTGGACTTGGGCTTCAACTCCACTTCCCTGCCTGTTCCCCATATCCCTCGATTCTCCGAGAGACCACATTTCTTTTCTATCCCAGCCTTAAATATATTCAATCATGGAACATCTATAACCAGCTGGGGTGGAGAATTGCAAAGATTCACAACCCGTGAGAGTGAAGAAATTTCTCCGGATCTCAGTCCTAAATGATCGGCCCTTTATCCTGAGGCTGTCCCCGACCAATGCAAACAATCTCTCAGCTTCCACTCTATCTTCAGAATTTATAGGTTCCAATGAGATCACCTCTCATTCTTCTAAATTCCAGAGACTATAAGCCCAATTTACTCCGCTGCTCATCATAGGACAAACCCCTAATCCCAAGGACCAATTTAGTGACCATTCACTCTACTGCCTCCAATATGTGTATGTCCTTTCATTAAATGTGGAGACCAAAACTGCACACACTATTCCAGATGTGGCCTTGCCAAAACCCTTTACAATTGTAGGGAGGCTTCTTTATTCTTGTACTCCAATCCCTTCGCAGTAAAGGCCAACATGCCATTTGCCTTCCAAATTGTTTGCTGTACCTGCATGCTAATATTCTGCATTTCTTGTATAGCACACCCAAGTTTATTTGAACATCAACCCCCTTTAAAAAATATTGCTCTTTTTATTCTTACGACACAAGTAAATAACTTGACTATATTATACTGCATCTGCCATCTTGCTGCCCACTCACCTAACCCGTCCACATAAACAAAACAAAGAACAAAGAAAGTTACAGCACAGGAACAGGCCTTTCGACCCTCCAAGCCTGCACCAACCATGCTGCCCGACTGAACTAAAACCCCCTATCCTTTCGGGGACCATATTCCTCTATTCCCATCTTATTCATGTATTTGTCAAGACGTCCCTTAAAAGTCACTATCGTATCTGCTTGCACTACCTCGCTCGTCAGCGAGTTCCAGGCACCCACCACCCTCCGTGTAAAAAAATTTGCCCCGGATATCTCCTCTAAACCTTGCCCCTCGCATCTTAAACCTATAGTCGCCGTATTATAGGAAAGATGTGGAAATGTTGGAAAGGGTGCAGAGGAGATTTACCAGGATGTTGCCTGGTATGGTGGGAAAATCGTATGAGGAAAGGCTGAGGGGCTTGAGGTTGTTTTCGTTAGAGAGAAGAAGGTTAAGAGGTGACTTAATAGAGGCATACAAGATGATCAGAGGATTAGATAGGGTGGATAGTGAGAGCCTTTTTCCTCGGATGGTGTTGGCTAGCACGAGGGGACATAGCTTTAAATTGAGGGGTGAGAGATATAGAACAGATGTTAGAGGTAGGTTCTTTACTCAGAGAGTAGTAAGGGCGTGGAATGCCCTGCCTGCAGCAGTGGTGGACTCGTCAACGTTGAGAGCGTTCAAGTGGTTATTGGATAAACATATGGATGATATTGGAATAGTGTAGATTAGAGGGGCTTTAGATTGGTACCACTGGTCGGCGCAACATCGAGGGCCAAAAGGCCTGTATTGCGCTGTAATGTTCTATGTTCTATGTATCCTAGTAATTGACTCTTCCACCCTGGGAAAAAACTTCTGACTATCCACTCTGTCCATTCCCTCATAATCTTGTAGGCTTCTATCAGGTCTCCCCTCAACCTCCGTCATTCCAGTGAGAACAAACCAAGTTTCTCCCACTTCTCTTCATAGCTAATGCCCTCCATGCCAGGCAACATCCTCGTAAATCTTTTCTGTACCATCTCCAAAGCCTCCACATCCTTCTGGTAGTGTGGCAACCAGAATTGAACACTATATTCCAAGTGCGGCCTGACTTAAGGTTCTATAAAGCTGCAACATGACTTGCCAATTTTTAAACTTAATGCCCCGGCTGATGAAGGCAAGCATGCCGTATGCCTTCTTGACTACCTTCTCCACCTGCGTTGCCACTTTCAGTGACCTGTGTACCTATACACCTAGATCCCTCTGCCTATCCGCCTGTATATTTCCTATCTGTATTAGACTTTCCAAAATGTATTACCTCACATTTGTCCAGATTAAATTCCATCTGCCATCTCTCCACCCAAGTCTCCAATCAACCTATACCCTGCTGTATTCTCTGATAGTCCTCATCGCTATCCGCAAATCCACCAACCTTTTTGTAGTCCGCAAACTTACTAATCAAACCAGTTACATTTTCCTCCAAATCATTTATATATATTACAAACAGCGAAGGTCCCAGGTCTGATTCTTGAGGAACACCACTTGTCACAGCCCTCCAATCAGAAATGCACCCTTCCACTGCTACCCTCTGTCTTCTATGACCGAGCCAGTTCTGTATCCACCCTGCCAGCTCACCTCTAGTCCCATGCGACTTCACCTTCTGCACCGATCTGCTATGAGGGACCTTGTCAAAGGCCTTACTGAAGTCCACAGTAGACAACATCCACTGCCTTACCCTCACCAATCATCTTCATCACTTCCTCAAAAAACTCGATTGAGTTAGTGAGACACGACCTCCCCTTCACAAAAGCATGTTGCCTCTCACTAATATGTCCACTTATTTCCAAGTGGGAGTAAATCCTGTCTCGAAGAATCCTCTCCAATAATTTCCCTACCACTGATGTAAGGCTCACCAGCCTGTAATTACCTGGATTATTCTTGCTACCCTTTTTAAACAAAGGAACAACATTGGCTATTCTCCAATCCTCTGGGACCTCCCCTGCAGATAGTGAGGACACAAAGATTTCTCTCACGGCCCCAGCAGTTTCCTCCCTTGTCTCTCTCAGTATTCTAGGGTATACCCCATCAGGCCCTGAGGACTTGTCTACCTTGATGTTTCTCAAGAACCCCGATACCTCCTCCTTTTTAATCTCAACATGACTCAAACTATTTACAAACCCTTTCCCAGATTCATCGTCCACCAAGTCCTTCTCTTTGGTGAATACTGACGCAAAGTCAGTATTTAATACTTTGCCCATTTCCTCTGGCACCACACATAGATTCCCTCCCCTGTCCTTGAGTGGGCCAACCCTCTCCTTGGCTACCTTCTTGTTCTTTATATATGTATAAAAGGCTTTGGGATTTTCCTTAATCCTGCTGGCCAATGACTTTTTGTGACCCCTTTTAGCCCTCCTTACTCCTTGCTTAAGTTTCTTAAGTTATATTTTCTTCCAAATCATTTATATATTACAAACAGCAAAGGCCCCAGCACTGATGCCTGAGAAACGTCACTTGACACAGCCCTCCATTCAGAAACGCACCCTTCCACTGCTGCCCTCTATCTTCTATGACCGAGCCATTTCTGTATCCACCTTGCCAGCTCACCTCTGATCCTGTGCGACTTCTCTTTGCAGCCTCTTTGTGTCCTCCCCACAGCTTACTTTTTCACCTAACTTGGCACATCAGCAAACTTAGATCCATTACACTGTCTCTTCATATGAGTTACTAATATAGATTATAAATTAAGATGAATCTCTAGGAACATTCTGAGGTTGGAAGATGGACCCCCTTAATGATACTGAATCTGGAAGATCCACTTGTGGATGTTGCCCCACCCACTACTGTGGTGTTCTGGGGTCCAGGGTTGCTGGCAGCCTCCATCCTACACTCTGGAGGCTGTCCCAGGCATTGTTCTGGTCAATCCCACCTTCTGCACACCATGTTGTTTCCTGCTGGTACCATCATGAGTGGAAGATTCCTTTAAGACCTGGCTGGCTTTAGAGATTCGCATTCTAATTAGTATTCTGTAACTTGATTTCTGTGTCTGTGCACTGTTTGAGAGCAGATATCCACTCCATCTGACGAAGGAGCAGTGCTCCGAAAGCTTATGGTATTTGCTACCAAATAAACCTGTTGGACTTTAACCTGGTGTTGTGAGACTTCTTACTGTGCTTACCCCAGTCCAACGCCGGCATCTCCACATCATGAGATTTTACTGACAGTTCCATAAAACATGAAACAGACGTCTATGTGAAATGACACTGCAGGTCGCTAATGGGTTTCACCGCAGGCTTAACTCTGTCAACACCACCTCTCCACACCCACCTTTAGAGTGTTGTTTTCTTCTATTCTGTGTTTGACATGACTCTGCTCTGCTCTCTAACCTCGTGAGAGTTACTGCTTCTGATTTATGGCCTCTGGCTAACTTTCAGGCAGCGAGCGACTCATCTCTGGCATAGAATTGCAAAGAATTACGGCCTCTGGGGCTTCATTCATGATTTGCATGACTGCGGGATGTTTTCAGAGCTGCATAGCCATCAGGAAGGTAGTCATGGCCAGGTGCAGTAGACAGTACTTTCCCTCTTAAATCTGGGAAAATTCAAGTCAATTATAATATCTATTGGCCCTGCTGAGATTGTTTAAACTCAGTGCAATGATCTATGTGAGATATATTTGCCCTCCAATTATGTGGAGTAATTGCAACTTCTATGTAGTGGTGTTTGTCATTTTATTTTCAAATAGTTTATAGTTTATTATCTACAATAACTATTAAATTTCTCAGAATATAAATAGACTTCAATTTATATGAAGTAAACCGCATGAGTTCTGTCTCAGGGCAGACGCAGGAATCACTATAGAACATTTAAGGGCACTTCTGCACAGTATAGGAATAGGAGATCACTAATGGCCTGTCCTTATGGGTAACATCCTAAGGCTGAATAAGAGGTGAAATGGTTGATTTAGGCTTGGAGAAGAAATAGTAAGAAACCTTGAGTTGTGCAAACTAGATTAATTTGCTTACCGAGTGCATTTGAGCTTTCAGGCCACAGATACATAACCCAGAGGTAACTGTTGTAACTAGGAGAAACAATTAGATTTTTTTATTTGTTCATGGGACATGGGCATCGCTGGCTGGCCAGCATTTATTGCCCATCCCTAGTTGCCCTTGAGAAGGTGCTGGTGAACTGCCTTCTTGAATCACTGCAGTCCATGTGCTGTGGCTTGACCCACAATGCCTTTGGGGAGGGAATTCCAGGAATTCCAGGACCCAGTGACTGCAAAGGAATGGTGATATATTTCCAAGTCAGGATGAGAAGTGGCTTGGAGGGAAACTTGCAGGTGATAGTGTTCCCATGTATCTGCTGCCCCTATCCTTCTGGATGAAAGTGGTTGTGGATTTGGAAGGTGCTGTCTAAGGATCTTTGGTGAATTGCTGCAATGCATCTTGTAGATAGCACACACTGCTGCTACTGAGCGCCGGTGGTGGAGGGAGTGGATGTTTGTAGATGTGGTGCCAATCAAGCAGGCTGCTTTGTCCTGATTGGTGTCAAGCTGGTGTTGTGTTGGAGCTGTACCCATCCAGTAGGGAGTATTCCATCACAAAGCTGACTTGTCCCTTGTAAATGGTGGATAGGCTTTGGGGAGTCAGGAGGTGAGTTACTCGTTGCAGTATTCCTAGCCTCTGACCTGCTCTTGTAGCCACTGTGTTTATGTGGTGAGTCCAGTTGAGTTTCTGGACAATGGTAACCCCAAGGATGTTGACAGTGGGGAATTCAGTGATGGAACACCATTGAATGTCAAGGAGCGGTGGTTAGAGTGTCTCTTATTGGTAATGGTCATTGCCTGGCATTTGTGTGGCGCAAATGTTACTTACCACTTGTCAGGGCTGGTATGATCCATCTTGTTCGGAGCGATGGAGGTGCAGGAATTGTTCAAAATATATAAATTGTCCAGTAAACCATTCTGCATGCATGATCATGGACTTGGAACATCAGCTATTCGCCCTTGGGGGAGACATTGCAATTGAGGGATATCCTATTTCCACCAGGCAGGTTGACACGGTCTCTGTTTCAATAACTCACATTTATAGTGCATTTCATTGCCTTGGTATAAGAAGAAATTGTGAGTCATCCCCTCATTCTGGACTCCTCAATCATTGCCAACCATTCATTAGGGCCTGAAACAGACTTTGATCCACATTATGGAACTGTCAGCCAAGATGCATCAGAATAGAGAGGCTTGTTGACCATACTAAATTTGGCCTCAGACCCCATCATAACAAACGTGGAAAGTTGCAAGTGGCAATGGGACATCCCACATAGTTAACCAGTCTGCTCGCATCCTTTGCTATTCATCCCACACAGTTAATCATTCCGAACCCTTTGCTGTTCATCCCACACAGTTCACCAGTCCACGCCCCTTACAGACTCGACTCTTGGCTGAGGCACACATGTAGGTCCGGGGAATCCTGGTTTCTCCTCTTGGCCCCATATTAAGGTCAGTTAGAAAACTTTCTCCGCAGCCTCTAGCAGTCCTTAAAATGGATGCTGATAAAACCACTAGAATCTGGAAAATTGGTTCCAGTAACACAGGCCCCACCTACTTTTCACCAATTTTAGACAGCAAGTCAGAAATCGGCACTAATGTTTCCATTTAATTGCATATTCCAAACTGTTTCCAACCATACAAGCTTTATTCGCACAACCAATGCTTTTCTTCTGGTTTTAATACCCAACCTTCACACAGGCGACCCAAAGGTGAGGTCTGTTAGATTTATTGTTCCTCTGAGGTACTAAGTTCTAGTATGGCTCCGCCCCTCTGCCCCTGTCATCATACCATCAGTAACTTCTTACCAAAGCGAGGCTCTGGAACCTCTAACCCTTCACATTCCCGGTTGGAGAGATGGTATTCCAGTTCCCCTGTCTCTCAGTTCTCTGTTTTGTCCTCAAGTTGTAGCTGATTGTAGTGACTGTGTGGGGATGCAGCTCAGACACGTTGGATTGTAAATAAACCATGTGCGGAGAAAATATCAGAAATTCATAGCTCATTAGCCAGGATCTGAATGAGAAAACCAGGTTAGTGTTTTGAGTGTTTTTGTTGGCTCTGATCAACTGCAGATTTGTGATTTTCATCCTAACTGGTTGAATTTTATTCATGGAAGAAGTGAAGTGACAGATATTTAGCCTGGGATCTACTGGATCCTGGGTGAATTTCCCCTTGCTCTCCTCAGTCAACCACCTCCATTCTCAGCCAGCTTTCTGGTGGTACAACTATGGTTTAAGCGCTCCTGAGGAAAAGAGTTATGCTCTGCTATAGCACAGTGTCAGTGGTGTGGAAATAGATTCTTTCGCTCCTGTAGCTCTCCCCCCTTCCACTTCCACCACCCTCTTAACCAGCAAGTTCCAGGTCACCCACTCGCTGCATAAAAAGGCTTTCCCTCACATTCCCCCTGCATCACTTGTCCCAAAAGACCTTAAATCTGTGCCCTCTGGTCCTTGTGCTTTGGGAACAGTTTTTCTTTGGCTACCTTATCTCAGTCTGTCATAATCTTGTACACTGCTTTCAGATCTCCCCCACAATCTTCATTGCTCCAAAGATTTCTCCACCCTAACCTTCTAGTTAAAATCCTTCATCCTTCAAACTAGAGGGTTGGTCAATCTCCTCTTCACGCTCTCAAAGACATTCATGTCCTCTCCAAAGTGTGGTGACCAGAATTAGACGGTGCAATTAAATGGAAATATTTGTGCCGATTTCTGACTTGCTGTCAAAATTGGTGAAAAGTAGGTGGAGCCTGTGTTACTGGAACCAATTTTCCAGATTCTAGTCGTTTTTTCAGCATCCACTTTAAGGGCCGCTAGAGACTGCGGAGAAAGTCTTCTAACTGACCTTAATATGGGGCCAAGAGAAGAAACCAGGATTCCCCAGACCTACATGCGTGCCTTGGCCAAGAGTTGAGCAAACAAGGGGTGTTGACTGGTGAACTGTGTGGAATGAACAGCAAGGGGTGTGGACTGGTGAACTGTGTGGGATGGACAGCAAGGGGTGTTGACTGGTGAACTGTGTGGAATGAACAGCAAGGGGTGTGGACTGATGAACTGTGTGGAATGAACAGCAAGGGGTGTGGACTGGTGAACTGTGTGGGATGAACGGCAAGGGGTGTAGACTGGTGAACTGTGATAACCTAGCTGTGGTCTAACCTTAGCTTTTATAAAGGTCCAGCATAACTTCCCTGATTTTGTACTCAATGGCACTATTTAATGCTGGTACAATAAGAGGTGCTCCTCTGAGTTTATAGCTTCACCACATTGCAAGGATGAAGTTCAGGGAGTTTCACTCTACAACAGATTTCTGCACCATTTGTCCTGAAAAGTGCTTGATTCTGACACTGAATTCAGAAACTGAGAAAGCATTACATTTCCCAACATATGTATCCTCATGAGCACGGAATTCATCAGAAGAGTTTTGCGTTTAAATTTCTACCTTATGAATATGTCTACACAAGGACCTTCTGGAAAATAAGACATTCATTATAGTTGCCATCCTATTGAAGTAGTTACTATTTATTTATTAGTGTCACAAGTAGGCTTACATTAACCCTTGAATGAAAATCCTCTAGTTGCCACACACTGGCGCTTGTTCGGGTACACTGAGGGAGAATTTGGTATGACCAATGCACCAGCATGTTTCTCGAACTGTGAGAGGAAACCGGAGCACCCGGAGGAAACCCACGCAGACACGGGGAGAATGTGCAGACTTCGCACAGACAGTGACCCAAGCCGGGAAGCGAACTAAGATCCTTGGCGCTGTGAGGCAGCAGTGCTAACCACTTTGCCAGGAGTTCAAGGAGTTCCACTTGGTTTTTGTGTATGATACTATTCTTTGAATAATGCCATGGGATCTTTTTTTTACATGGAAATACATAGAATACACAGCACACAAACAGGCTTTTAGGCCCAACGAAGTCCCTGCTGGTCATTATGCCCAGCTCAAACCTCCTCCCGTTCTTCTTCATTTAAAACTATCAAATGCATTTGTACTATTCACCTTCACTATTCTTTGCTGTAACAAGTCCCACACTCTCACCGTTCTCGGGAGGGAAATAAGTTTTTTCTGGATTCCCTGTTTGGTTTTTTGGTAACCATCTTATATAATAACCTTGAGTTTTGCTTTTCTCTGTGGTTTCTACTCCTATATCCACCTGGGAAGTTTAACATCGCAGCTGAAAGATAGCACTTCAACAATGCAGCACCAAATGGCCTCAGTTATGTGGTCAAACCCTGGAACATAATTGAGAGTTAAAAGTTAATTTATTAGTGTCACAAGTAGGCTTACATTAACACTGCAATGAAATTACTGTAAAACTCCCCCAGTTGCCACACTCCAGCGCCAGTTCGGGTACACTGAGGGAAAATTTAGCAGAGATAGTGTAAGTTTTTTTTTGTGCTAACAATTTTAGGATTGCCCGGGGCTGTCTGCTCAGTCCTGTCTATTCTTACATATTTACTGTTTTATGTAGTCATAGTAAGTCTCACAACACCAGGTTAAAGTCCAACAGGTTTATTTGGTACCCGAAAGCTTATGGTGTTTGCTACCAAATAAACCTGTTGGACTTTAACCTGGTGTTGTGAGACTTCTTACTGTGCTTACCCCAGTCCAACGCCGGCATCTCCACATTATGTAGTCATTGCCATATTCACCATTCTTCAGTGGATTGCATTTTCTCATTTCATTTCAATTATCTACAAAATCAAGTTCAGTTGTTAATAATTTTGCTTTCCTCAATGCACAATCTTTTTTTTAATGCAGATGTTGATTAAGGCTTTATTCCCAGTTTTCTTGAACTTCCCTGAGGCCTTAGCAAGTCCTCACACAAAGTCAACAGGATAACAATCAGAGATAAGAGTTCTGAATATTTTTTCTTTCCCCTTCCCCCTCCCTAGCCCAGAGGGACTGAGGCTGGTTGTTGTGGCCAGGCTGAGATCACGTTACTCATTTCAGATAAAGAACCAAAAACTAGAATGATTTGGCAAAAGACTGAAACAAGGACCCAAAGAGACTGCTGCCACCAATGTTGATGCACATCTCCATCACTTATATCTGCCCAGTGGAAAGAAAACTCAATTAAATAAAATTGTTCAAGACAAGGCTTTCACAGGGACTATGTTTGAATGTGCCAACAGATTCTGGCGGGGAATTCAATCATAGAATCCCTGCAGCGTGGAAAAAGGCCATTCCGACCATCAAGCCTGCTCTGACAACAATCCCACCCAAGCCCTATCCCTGTAACCCCAGTGCATTTACCCTGAAAATCCTCCTGTACCACTGTGGGGTAAGCACAGTAAGAAGTCTCACAACACCAGGTTAAAGTCCAACAGGTTTATTTGGTAGCAAATACCATAACCTTTCGGAGCGCTGCCCCTTCGTCAGATGGAGTGGATATCTGTTCTCAAACAGTGCAAACAGACACAGAAATCAAATTACAGAATACTGATTAGAATGCAAATCTCTACAGCCAGCCAGGTCTTAAATGTACAGACAATGTGGGTGGAGGGAGCATTCAACACAGGTTAAAGAGATGTGTATTGTCTCCAGACAGAACAGCTAGTGAAATTCTGCAAGCCAGGGAGGCAAGCTGTGGGGGTTACTGATAATGTGATATAAATCCAACATCCCGATTTAGGCCGTCCTCATGTGTGTGGAACTTGGCTATCAGTTTCTGCTCAGCGACTCTGCGCTGTCGTGTGTCATGAAGGCCGCCTTGGAGAACGCTTACCTGAAGATCCAAGGCTGAATGCCCGTGACTGCTGAAGTGCTCCCCAACAGGAAGAGAACAGTCTTGCCTGGTGATTGTCGAGCGGTGTTCATTCATCCGTTGTCGTAGCGTCTGCATGGTTTCCCCAATGTACCATGCCTCAGGACATCCTTTCTTGCAGCGTATCAGGTAGACAACGTTGGCCGAGTTGCAAGAGTAGGTACCGTGTACCTGGTGGATGGTGTTCTCACGTGAGATGATGGCATCCGTGTCGATGATCCGGCACGTCTTGCAGAGGTTGCTGTGGCAGGGTTGTGTGATGTCGTGGTCACTGTTCTCCTGAAGGCTGGGTAGTTTGCTGCGGACAATGGTCTGTTTGAGGTTGCGTGGTTGTTTGAAGGCAAGAAGTGGGGGTGTGGGGATGGCCTTGGCGAGATGTTCGTCTTCATCAATGACATGTTGAAGGCTCCGGAGGAGATGCCGTAGCTTCTCCGCTCCGGGTAAGTACTGGACGACGAAGGGTACTCTGTCCACCGTGTCCCGTGTTTGTCTTCTGAGGAGGTCGGTGCGGTTTTTCGCTGTGGCGCGTCGGAAATGTTGATCGATGAGTCGAGCGCCATATCCTGTTCTTATGGGGCATCTTTCAGCGTCTGGAGGTGTCTGTTGCGATCCTCCTCATCCGAGCAGTGTTGAATGCTCCCTCCACCCACATTGTCTGTACATTTAAGACCTGGCTGGCTGTAGAGATTTGCATTCTAATCAGTATTCTGTAATTTGATTTCTGTGTCTGTTTGCACTGTTTGAGAACAGATAACCACTCCATCTGACGAAGGGGCAGCGCTCCGAAAGGTTATGGTATTTGCTACCAAATAAACCTGTTGGACTTTAACCTGGTGTTGTGAGACTTCTTACTGTGCTTACCCCAGTCCAACGCCGGCATCTCCACATCACCACTGTGGGGTGGCACACTGGTTAGCACTGCTGCCTCACAGCACCATGGACCTGGGTTTGATTCCCGGCTTGGGTTTGATTTGATTTATTATTGTCACATATATAGTATACAGTGACAAGTAGTCACTGTCAGTGCAGAGTCCACACGTTCTCCCTGTTTCTGCATGGCTTTCCTCTGGGTGCTCCAGTTTCCTCTCACAGTCCAAAAGATGTGCTGATTAGGTACGTTGGCCATGCTAAATTCTCTCTGTGTACTCAAACCGACGCTGGATTGTGGCGACTAGGGGATTTTCATAGTAACTTTATTGCAGTGTTAATATAAACCTACTTGTAACTAATAAATAAATAAACTTTAAACTTTTAAAGTAAATTTTGATACTAAGAGAAAATTTAGCATGACCAATCAACCGAACCTGCACATCTTTGGACTGTGGGAGGAAACCGGAGCACCCGGAGGAAACCCACCCAGAGATGGGGAGAACATGCAAACTCTACACAGACAGTCACCCGAGTTTGGAATTGAACCCGCGTCCCTGACTCTGAGAGGCAGCAGTGCTAACCTCTGTGTGACCAGGCTGCAGTATCCGCACAAGCTTTAACCTTTAACATTTAAAAAAATCTTTTTCATGTCTTCGAAACAATTCCTAAAGACTGATTCTCAGAACTGGGTGTGCTCACAATTCTAGCCATGACCACGGCATTACCCCACTGCCAGCTATCTGGACTACAGCACTTCGCACCCTACATCTTGTAAGGACTCCATCCCCTTCTCTCAGCTCCTTCACCTCTGTTGTATTTGTTCCGATGATGCCACTTTTCGAAGTGGTGCTTCTAATATGTGCTCCTTCTTCCTCAACCGTGGTTTCCCACCTACAGTTGTCGACAGGGCCCTCAACAGCTTGCGGTCCATCTCCTGCGCCATGACCCTCACCCCCTCCGCTCTCTCCCAGAACAAGGATAGAGTCCTCCTTGTTCTCACATTTCACCCCACCAGCCTCCGAATGCAAAGCATAATCCTCTGCCATTTTCACCAACTCCAGCACGATGCCACCACCAAGTACATCTTCCCTTCACTCCCTCATCAGCATTCCACAGAGACCATTCCCTCTGGGATAACCTAGTCCACTCCTCCACTATGCCCAACACCTCTTCCGTCACTCATGGCACCTTCCCATGCAATCGCAGGTGTAACACCTGCCCCGTTACCACTTCTATGTTCATCATCCAAGGTCCAAAACACTCATTTCACTTGCACCTCTTTCAATTTGGTCTATTGCATCCGCTGCTCCCAATGTCGTCTTCTCTAAATCGGAGAGACCAATCGTAGACTGGGTGATCGCTTTGCTGAGCACCTTTGGTCTGTGCGCAATTAGGACCCTGACCTTCCTGTTGCTTGCCATTTTAACACACAATCCTGCTCCCATGCCCACATGTCTGTCCATGGCTTGCTGCAATGTTCCAGTGAAGCTCAACACAAACCTGAGGAACAGCATCTCATCTTCCAGCTAGGCGCATTACAGCCTTCCAGTCTCAACATTGAATTCAACAACTTCAGATGATTAGCTCTACCCCTCCCCAACCCCTTTGTTTTCATTCTATTTATTTTTAACTGTTCGCTAACTTTTATTTCTTTATTGTCTTTATTTTCCTTCCCTCCCACTCTTTCCCCCTATCTTATCCCCCCTTTTCTTACCTTTTAAGATAGCCTGCAATTGAATAACTTTCAATTTCAAATGGATATGACATAATGTACTGTGGACAGAGTAGGTAATAGCCAATGCCACGTCACAACTTGTCAAAGCCTTGAAGAGAGAACGAGAAGGAAAAGTTATCAGAGTTATTTTTCAAACATCAGCCATGATCTTATTGAATGGCGGAGCAGGCTCGAGGGGCTAAATGGCCTATTTGTTCTCCTATTTCATATGTACGTATATTCATGTTCTGATAGAGGTGGCCAGTGCAGAACAGTGCAATGCTGAATGTAGGTGAGTATTACTTAGAGTCATAGAGTCATAGAGGTTTACAGCATGGAAACAGGCCCTACGGCCCAAGTTGTCCATGCCGCCCTTTTTTTTTTAAACCCCTAAGCTAATCTCAATTGGCCGCATTTGGCCCATATCCCTCTATACCCATCGTACCCATGTAACTAGCTAAATGCTTTTTAAAAGATAAAATTGTACCCACCTCTACTACTACCTCTGGCAGCTTGTTCCAGACACTCACCACCCACTGTGTGAAACAATTGCCGCTCTGCACACTTTTGTATCTCTCCCCTCTCACCTTAAACCTATGCCTTCTAGTTTTAGACTACCTTTGGGAAAAGATATTGACAATCTACCATGTCTATGCCCCTCATTATTTTATAGACCTCTATAAGGTCACCCCTCAACCTCCTATGCTCCAGAGAAAAAAATTCCCAGTCTATTCAGCCTCTCCTTATAACTCAATCCATCAAGTCCCGGTAGCATCCTAGTAAATCTTTTCTTCACTCTTTCTAGTTTAATAATATCCTTTCTATAATAGGGTGACCAGAATTGCTCACAGTATTCCAAGTGTGGCCTTACCAATGTCTTGTACAGCTTCGACAAGACGTCCCAACTCCTGTATTCAATGTTCTGACCGATGAAACCAAGCATGTCGAATGCCTTCTTCACCACTCTGTCCACCTGTGACTCCACTTTCAAGGAGCTATGAACATGTACCCCTAGATCTCTTTGTTCTGTAACTCTCCCCAATGCCCTACCGTTAACTGAGTAAGTCCTGCCCTGGTTCAATCTACCAAAATGCATCACCTTGCATTTGTCTAAATTAAACTCCATCTGCCATTCGTCAGCCCACTGGCCCAACTGATCAAGATCCCTTTGCAATTGGAGATAACTTTCTTCACTGTCCACGATGCCACCAATCTTGGTGTCATCTGCAAACTTACTAACCATGCCCCCTATATTCTCATCCAAATCATTAATATAAATGACAAATAACAGTGGGCCCAGCACTGATCCCTGAGGCACACCGCTGGTCACAGGCCTCCAGTTTGAAAAACAACTCTCTACAAACCACCCTCTGGCTTCTGTCAAGAAGCCAATTTTGTATCCATTTAGATACCTCACCCTGGATCCCGTGAGATTTAACTTTATGCAACAAGCTACCACGCGGTACCTTGTCAAAGGCCTTGCTAAAGTTCATGTAGACAACATCAACTGCACTGCCCTCATCTACCTTCTTGGTTACCCCTTCAAGAAACTCAATTAAATTTGTGAGACATGATTTTCCACTTGTTACATTACCTTGAGATACAAAGCAGGTGTGGACAGACACATTCTAGTTGCATGAGAATCTTAGAAATCTTAGAAACCCTACAGCACAGAAAGAGGCCATTCGGCCCATCGAGTCTGCACCGACCACAATCCCTCCCAGGCCCTACCCCCATATCCCTACATATTTACCCACTACTCCCTCTAACCTACGGACACTAAGGGACAATTTTAGCATGGCCAATCAACCTAACCCGTACATCTTTGGACTGTGGGAGGAAACCGGAGCACCCGGAGGAAACCCACGCAGACACGAGGAGAATGTGCAAACTCCACACAGACAGTGACCCAAGCCGGGAATCGAACCCAGGTCCCTGGAGCTGTGAAGCAGCAGTGCTAACCACTGTGCCACCGTGCCGCTCTAACCACTGTGCTACCGTGCCGCCCTTATGAGAGTTTTATCTATATTTTTCTGCTTATCAAGGTGATGTTATCAGTGGTGGGGAATGGAAGTTCTGACATGTTTCGGACATTCCCAGGTCAGGCAGAAGCACTCTTATACTCAACATTGAGCAAATTATCCCACTTCCCTATGAAAAGAGCCCACTACCTCACCAGTGAGACATTACCAGCTTCCAGATCAACCTAACTAACTCAGATTAACTGGCATGGGAATCCATGTTGGCACAATAGGAGTGGCAATCTGAGATTATATATTTCCTGAAATAGCCCAACTGTCAATTTAAGGACAGTTTTGTGATGTGAGGTCTGGATGGAGCCTGGACCACAGGAAACAGGACCACAGGAAACAGGACTACAGGAAACAGTCAGGGCTGGATTCTGAAGTTAAAGGGCTGTGTAGTAATTATGCCACCTGATCCCTCCATGTAGATATGTTGGTTGGGAAATAAATATTGGACAGCACACTAGGGAGAATTCTGTCACCCTTCTTCAAGAAGTATTGTAGAACATATCCACCTGAGAGGGCAGGCAGCTGGTTTAAAGCTTATTCTAAAAGACAACATCTCTGACAGTGCAACACCTTTCGAAACAACACGGGAGTATCAGTCTGGATTTTGTGTTCAAGTCTCCAGAGTGGGATTTGAACCTTCTGACTCTGAAATGGGAGCTCTACTCACTGGCCATGGCTGGGCACTAGGCCTATATTTAATTCAGATACTCAGCCTTATTCTTAATCATAGAATCATAGAATCCCTAAAGTACAGAAGGAGGCCATTCGACCCATCGAATCTGTACCTATTTTCTCTCCTCCTCCTCCACAAATGCTGAGCCATGCTGGAAAATGTGACCAACCAGTTTTTGTTACCTCATCCAAATAATCATCCCTTCCTTCACCTCGACAGGCTAGTTGGTTATGTAAATGGCACAATAACTATTGATCCCATCTTTATGTGACAATTGACTTTTCTTAGTGAGTGGTAATGACCTGGCATTGCCTATGAGAGTGAAGGAAGCAGAGTCAATGAATGATTTCAAAGGGAAACTGGATGAGTAATTGCGGGAAATAAGCTTAGTGTGGAGGAATGGGACTGATTGAGTTGTTCTACAGAATGGAGTCGATGGGCTGAATGGTCTCCTCTGTGCTATTATGATTCTACAAGTACTCAGCAGTGGTTTCTGGGTCATGATCAGGAGTGATCATTCTACCTGCTTTCCCCTCTTTGGTCCCAGCCTCAATTGATCTAAGGTCTGTAGAATCCCAATTCTTGCACCCAACTGATGTTAGTTAACCCAGGATCAGGATACAACCTGGGATGTCCCAGGTACATTTTATAGACTGAAGGCTCTGTGGCAGCTCAACACTTCACCTTTTTTTTAACTCTGTTATCTCTTCCACCCAGGGTCTCACCCAGAATTCCAAGGAAGCTTCAGAGGCCAACGAGAACTCAATAGACTTCGTCCACCCGTATAACCGCACGCAGTACTGCCACTGGCCCTGCCAGTGTCCGAGACGCATGCCCAAGTGCCCACCCGGAGTTAGCTTAGTGATGGATGGCTGCGAGTGTTGCAAGGCATGTGCTAAGCAGTTGGGAGAGAACTGCACAGAAGCAGACACCTGTGATTACCACAAAGGACTGTACTGCGACTACAGTCGGGATGCCCCTAAATACGAAGTAGGAGTTTGTGCATGTAAGTGAAATACATATTCAGGTAACTTACAAAATAAAATAACTTGTGAGAAATTTAAAGGAACACATCATTCTTGGGAATGGGATGAGGGCTGTTCAGTCCATCTAAAGTACTAATTAGAAAGGCTGTACGTGGCAGTTATCAATTACTTATCAACTTTCAATAACCTTCAATGAGTACCGCATGGAAGGTTTGCTACATAGTTTAAAGCAATGGAAATCTCAGGGTAAACTCATGTATGGATGGGGTATTCATTATTGAAATAAAGGAGGGTGAATTAAGGGTGTGAGTGGAGGCCAGGGACCTGCAGGAGTAGAATGGCCCTGGTCACTGGTGTTGAATCTTGACCGTTCCTGCTCTTCATAAGCAACCTGGATTCAGAAACACACTGGAAGGAAAGTTCCTGAATGGTTTTCAACTAATCTGGGACTCACATAGTGCTAGGGGCGTGGATGGGGCAGAGTTTGTAAGGAGCATCCAAGAGGGCTTCTTGAAACAGTAAGTAAATAGTCCAACTAGGGAAGGGGTCATACTGGACCTGGTATTGGGGAATGAGCCCAGTCAGGTGGTCGATGTTTCAGTAGGGGAGCAGTTTGGGAACAGTGACCACAATTCAGTAAGCTTTAAGGTACTGATGGATAAAGATAAGTGTAGTCCTCAAGTTAAGGTGCTAAATTGGTGGAAGGCTAATTCCAACAATATTAGGCAGGAACTGAAGAATGTAGATTGGGGGCAGATGTTGAGGGCAAATCAACATCTGGCATGTGGGAGGCTTTCAAGTGTAAGTCGATAGGGATTCAGGACTGGCAACATTCCTGTAAGGATGAAGGATAAGTATGGCAAGTTTTGGGAAAGAGGGATATTGTGAGCCGAGTCAAAGAGAAAAAGGAAGCATTTGTCAAAGCCAGGAGACTAGGAACACATGAAGCAAGTGTGGAATACAAGGAAAGTAGAAAGAAACTTAAGCATGGAGTAAGGAGGGCTAAAAGGGGTCACGAAAAAGCATTGGCCAGCAGGATTAAGGAAAATTCCAAGGCTTTTTATACATATATAAAAAGCAAGAGGGTAGCCAGGGAAAGGATTCGCCCACTCAAGGACAGGGGAGGGAATCTATGCGTGGAGCCAGAAATGGGCGAGGTATTAAATGAGTATTTTGTGTCAGTATTCACCAAAGAGAAGGACTTGGTGGATGATGAGTCTGGGAAAGGGTGTGTAGATAGTTTGCGTCATGTTGAGATCAAAAAGCAGGAGGTATTGGGGTTCTTGAGAAACATTAAGGTAGACAGGTCCCCAGGGCCTGATGGGATGTACCCCAGAATACTGAAAGAGGCAAGGGATGAAATTGCTGGGGCCTTGAGAGAAATCTTTGTATCCTCACTGGCTACAGGGGAGGTCCCAGAGGATTGGAGAATAGCCAATGTTGTTCCTTTGTTTAAGAAGGATAGCAAGAATAATTCAGGGAATTACAGGCCGGTGAGCCTTACATCAGTGGAAGGGAAATTATTGGAGAGGATTCTTCGAGACAGAATTTATTCCCACTTGGAAATAAGTGGACGTATTAGTGAGAGGCAACATGGTTTTGTGAAAGGGAGGTCATGTCTCACTAACTTGATCGAATTTTTCGAGACAGTGACAAAGATGACTGATGAGGGTAGGGCAGTGGATGTTGTCTACATGGGCTTCAATAAGGCCTTTGACAAGGTCCCTCATGGCAGACTAGTGCAGAAGGTGAAGTCGCATGGGATCAGAGGTGAGTTGGCAAGGTGGATACAAAACTGGCTCGGTCAAAGAAGACAGAGGGTAGCAGTGGAAGGGCGTGTCACTGAATGGAGGGCTGTGACAAGTGGCGTTCCTCGGGGATCAGTGTTGGGACCTTTGCTGTTTGTAATATATATAAATGATTTGGAGGAAAATGTAATTGGTTTGATTAGTAAGTTTGCGGATGACACAAAGGTTGGTGGATTTGCGGATAGCGATGAGGACCATCAGAGGGTACAGCAGGATATAGATTGGTTGGAGAGATGGCAGATGGAGTTTAATCCGGACAAATGTGGGGTAATGCATTTTGGAAGGTCTAATACAGATAGGAAATATACAGTAAATGGCAGAAACCTTGAGAGTATTGATAGGCAAAGGGATCTGGGTTAATAGATAACCAGGTCACTGAAGGTGGCAATGCAGGTGGAGAAGGTAGTCAAAAAGGCATATGGCATGCTTGCCTTCATGGGCCAGGGCATTGAGTTTAAAAATTGGCAAGTCATGTTGCAGCTTTATAGAACCTTAGTAAGGCCGTACTTAGAATATAGTGTTCAATTCTGGTCGCCACACTACCAGAAGGATGTGGAGGCTTTGGAGATGGTACAGAAAAGAATTACCAGAATGTTGCCTGGTATGGAGGGCATTAGCTATGAAGAGAGGCTGGAGAAACTTGTTCTCACTGGAACGACAGCGGTTGAGGGGCGACCTGATAGAAGTCTACAAGATTATGAGAGGCATGGACAGAGTGGATAGTCAGAAGCTTTTTCCCAGAGTGGAAGAGTCAATTACTAGGGGGCACAGGTTTAAGTTGCGAGAGGCAAGGTTTAAAGGAGATGTACGAGGCAAGTTTTTTACACAGAGGGTGGTGGGTGCCTGGAGCTCGTTGCCGGGGGAGGTAGTGGAAGCGGATACGATAGTGGCTTTTAAGGGGCGTCTTGACAAATACATGAATAGGATGGGAGTAGAGGGATATGGTCCCTGGAAGGGTAGGGGGTTTTAGTTAAGTCGGGCAACATGGTCGGTGCAGGCTTGGAGGGCCGAAAGGCCTGTTCCTGTGCTGTAATTTTCTTTGTTCTTTGTTAATGAGGGAAGAGGCTTAAGGAGACCTGGGAATAATAGGAGAGCCACAGCAGTCAGAAAGTGTAAAATTGCTATAACATACAAAGATTACAAAGAATTTACAACACTATCTGATCCAATTGTTCCATGCCAATGCATAGGGTCCACTTGAATCCCCTCACCACCTCTCTAACCCTATCAGTACATCCATTCATTCATTCCTTCCTCCCACATGTGCTTATCGATATTCCCATGAAATGCATCCATGTTATTCACCTCAACCAATCCACATGTCAGTGAGTTCCAAATTCTTACCACTCTTTTCAAAAAGAAGTTTATTCTGAATTCTCTATTGGGGATTTAGTCATGACTATTGTATATTCAAGGCTCCAATCTCCTCCACAAGTGGAAGTATTTTCCCTGTGACTTCCCTATCAAACCCCTTCATCAGGATAATGCTAAAGGGATAAAGAGATCAAGGGGGAAGGGGAGGATCATGATATTGAATTCGATGATCAACCATGATCAAAATGTATGATTCAGGCTCAAAGGACCGAATGGCCTACTCCTGCTTCTAGTTTCTATGTGAAGTCCTTTGCTGAAAATGTTCGCTGCTGCTGGATAGCCACTCTGGTAGCCCACAGATCCATCATCAAAGCAACACGCCTTCATGTATAAGCAATGACAGCTGACAGGCTATTTAACCATAGAAAGCATCGCAATTGAGGTCAATCATGGCCTCACCAAATGTCCATGTGTATACATATTTTCCAGCAGGGGTCATTGGATAACGATCAATAGCAGGAACCTTGCCTTATCATTGTCTCTCTCCTCCACTCTCCTCCAATGATGAATGTAACATTAAGACTGTCCTGGGTAAGATAAGCTATCTCAGCATTAATAGTATGACTGTTTTGGGCAAGGTTATCTAATTTAGTTAAGATCAGGATTTGAACCTGGGACTGGATGATGATTGCATGGAAATGTTAAAAATGGACTGTTCGTTCTGAAACCAGGCTGGTCAGATTGATATTCATCTATCTTTTATCGGTTTTCATTGAACTAGCGATGTGCTGAGTGACTTTCTAATATGTTTTGACGAGATCTTTCAAACCACCAGTCTTGGTGAAGCTCAGGCAGTTTATAAACAATAGAGGTTCAGCCATGTTCCAACATCGTGAGCTGACACTGACATGCTCATAAATCCAAAACATAAACACATATCAAAGAATGGTCACAGCATAGAATGAGGACATTCAGCCCTTCATCTCTGTGCTGGCCCTCTGAAAGAGAAATTCATCCAGTGCCTTTTCCCCATAGCCTTGCAGTTATTTGTTTTTCAGGTAATGATCCAATTCCCTTTTAAATGACCCTACCTCCAACACACTGACGCAGAACATTCCCAATCCTAAACATTCACTGCAGGAAAACATTTCCATCATGATGCCATTGCCAATTTCCTTCAATCTCACCCTCTTGATCCTTCCACCAAAGGGAACAGGTTTTTTCTAAATGAATTCTTAGAATTGTAGGCTTCGCCAGCATTCATTGCCCATCGCTAAATGCCCTTCAGAAGGTGGTGATGAGCTGCCTTCCTGAACTGCTGCACTCCATGTGGCCGGCACTCACACTGCTGTTAGAAAGGGAGTTCCAGGACTCTGATCCAGCGATGGAGAAGGAACAGTGATTATTTCCAAATCAGGATGGTGAGTGGCTTGGAGAGAAACTTCCAGGTGATATGACAAAGGCGTAACATTTGCAATTCCCCAGTCCCCTGGCACTCCTGAGTCTGAGGAATATTGGAATATTAAGGCCAGAGCCTCCCACTCTCACTTCTCTTAGTATCTTTGGATGCATCCATCCGGACCTGGTGTCTTATTAACTTTAATTACACCCAATACCTGATCATCATCAATTTTAAACCCTTTAAGTGTATGGCTTACCTTTTCCTTCACCATGACCTGGTGACAGATTCAGGGTATTGAGGGTATTAATTTAATCCTCATCCAATGCCCCCTGCCTGCATGAGTAAATCCCCTTTCTGATCCTGAATCAGTTCCATGTTGCCTCTTCCCATCCATTACTTATTCATATGCCTATAGAATACTTTTTTTTGTTCATTCGTGGGACATGGGGGACACTGGCTGGCCAGCATTTAATGGATGAATAAACACCGCTCGACAATCACCTGGCAGGCGTGTTCCCTTGTAGTCGGGGAACACTTCAGCAGTCACGGGCATTCGGCCTCTGATCTTCGGGTAAGCGTTCTCCAAGGCGGCCTTCACGACACACGACAGCGCAGAGTCGCTGAGCAGAGACTGATAGCCAAGTTCCACACACATGAGGACGGCCTCAACTGGGATCTTGGGTTCATGTCACACTATCTGTAACCCCCACGACTTGTCTGGGCTTGCAAAATCTCACTAACTGTCCTGGCTGGAGACAAGACACATCTCTTTAACCTTTGCTTGGCCTTCTCCCCACTCACATTGTCAGTGCCTTTAATACTTGATTACCTGTGAAGACTCGCATTCCAACCATTATCTTGTAAATTGAGTTTGTGTCTATGTATGCCCTGTTTGTGAACACAACTCCTCGCTCATCTGAAGAAGGAGCGAAACTCCGAAAGCTTGTGCTACCAAATAAACCTGTTGGACTTTAACCAAGTGTGATGAGACTTCTTACAGCATTTATTGCCCATCCCTCGTTGCCCTTGCTGAGAGGGCAGCTGAGAGTCAACCACATTGCTGTGGTTCTGGAGTCACACGTAGGCCAGACCAGGTAAGGATGGCAGATTTCCTTCCTAAAGGACATTAGTGAACCAAGCAGGTTTTTTCCGACAATCGACAATGGTTTCACGATCATCAGTAGATTCTTAATTCCAGATTTATTTCAATTGAATTCAAATTCCACCAATCTGCCGTGGCGTAATTCGAACCTGGGTCCTCAGAACATTAGCTGAGTTTCTGGATTAATAATCTGGCGACAATACCACTAGGCTATGCCTTCCCTTTGGATTCCTTTTTATGCTCGCCGCCAGTCTCTTTTTGTTTCTCTTAATTGATTTTTCAATTTTCTCGGCATCTTCTATATTCGACTTGGTTCTGTCCATCTCACACCTTTATAAGCGCACTTGTTTCTTGTTGTTACAGTGCAGAAGGCCATCTGGCCTGTTGTCTTTACACTGGATCTCTAAACGGACATCAGGGGCCAGTATTTTACGACCTCGCTTGGGTGAGGCTCGTAAAACCCCGCCCGAGGCCAACAGAGAATTCTGTTCTGCGAGCCCCACTTCCGGGACGGGCGTGGCGGTAGAATTCCAGCCATGACTTTTCCTGCTTCAGCTTCATAGAACCATAGAACCATAGAAAATTACAGCTCAGAAACAGGCCTTTTGGCCCTTCTAGTCTGTGCCAAACCATTTTTTGCCTAGTCCCACTGACCTGCACTTGGACCATATCCCTCCACACCCCTCTCATCCATGAACCCGTCCAAGTTTTTCTTAAATGTTAAAAATGACCCCGCATTTACCACTTTATCCGGCAGCTCATTCCACACTCCCACCACTCTCTGCGTGAAGAAGCCCCCCCTAATATTCCCTTTAAACTTTTCTCCTTTCACCCTTAACCCATGCCCTCTGGTTTTTTTCTCCCCTCGCCTCAGTGGAAAAAGCCTGCTTGCATTCACTCTATACCCATCAAAATCTTATACACCTCTATCAAATCTCCCCTCATTCTTCTACGCTCCAGAGAATAAAGTCTCAACCTATTCAATCTCTCTCTGTAACTCAGCTTCTCAAGTCCCAGTAACATCCTTGTGAACCTTCTCTGCACTCTTTCAACCTTATTTACATCCTTCGTGTAACTAGATGACCAAAACTGTACACAATACTCTAAATTCAGCCTCACCAATGTCTTATATAACATAGAAACATAGAAAACTACAGCACAAAACAGGCCCTTCGGCCCCACAAGTTGTGCCGAACATATCCCTACCTTTTAGGGCTACCTATAACCCTCCATCCTATTAAGTCCCATGTACTCATCCAGGAGTCTCTTAAAAGACCCTATTCAGTTTGCCACCACTCGCCCACCACCCTCTGTATGAAAAACTTCCCCCTAACATTTCCCCTGTACCTACCCCCCAGCACCTTAAACCTGTGTCCTCTCGTAGCAGCCATTTCCACCCTGGGAAAAAGCCTCTGAGAGTCCACCCGATCTATGCCTCTCAACATCTTATATGCCTCTATTAGGTCTCTCACCCTACGTCTCTCCAAGGAGAAAAGACTGAGCTCCCTCAGCCTATCCTCATAAGGCATGCCACTCAATCCAGGCAACATCCTTGTAAATCTCCTCTGCACCCTTTCAATTTTTTCCACATCCTTCCTGTAATGAGGCGACCAGAACTGAGCACAGTACTCCAAGTGGGGTCTGACGAGGGTCTTATATAGCTGCATCATTATCCCCGGACTCCTAAGCTCAATCCCTCGATTGATAAAGGCCAGCACA
Source organism: Mustelus asterias (assembly GCF_964213995.1). NCBI lineage: Eukaryota > Metazoa > Chordata > Chondrichthyes > Carcharhiniformes > Triakidae > Mustelus > Mustelus asterias. Next base: position 31,333,167 of record NC_135807.1, on the reverse strand, counting down.
CCATACGCCTTCTTAACCACCTCCTCCACCTGCGGGGCCGATTTTAGAGTCCTATGGACCCGGACCCCAAGGTCCTTCTGATCCTCTACCGTACTAAGAGTCTTTCCCTTTATATTGTACTCCTTCATCCCATTCGACCTGCCAAAATGGACCACTACGCATTTATCTGGGTTGAAGTCCATCTGCCACTTCTCCGCCCAGTCTTGCATCCTATCTATGTCCCTCCGTAACTTCTGACATCGCTCCAGACTATTCACAACACCACCAACCTTCGTGTCGTCGGCAAACTTACCAACCCATCCTTCCACTTCCTCATCCAGGTCATTTATGAAAATGACAAACATTTAACATTTGACAAACCTTAACATAACACTCCAACTTTTATACTCGATACTCCGATTTATAAAGGCTAATGTACCAAAGGCACTCTTTACGACCCTATCCACCTGTGACGTCACTTTTAGGGAATTCTGTACCTGTATTCCCAGATCCCTCTGTTCAACTGCACTCTTCAGAGTCCTACCATTTACCCTGTACGTTCTACTTTGGTTTGTCCTTCCAAAGTGCAATATCTCACACTTGTCTGCGTTAAATTCCATTTGCCATTTTTCAGCCCATTTTTCTAGTTGGTCCAAACCCCTCTGCAAGCTTTGAAAACCTTCCTCACTGTCCACTACACCTCCAATCTTTGTATCATCAGCAAATTTGCTGATCCAATTTACCACATTATCATCCAGATCATTGATATAGATGACAAACAACAATGGACCCAACACCGATCCCTGCGGTACACCACTAGTCACAGGCCTCCACTCAGAGAAGCAATCCTCCACAACCACTCTCTGGCTTCTTCCATTGAGCCAGTGTCTAATCCAATCTACTACCTCCCCATGTATACCCATCTCTATCTTTTTATCAGCTAGCAGGCTCTGTATTTGTTTGCCCTACCTTTCCCCTTTATGGGAAACATCCCTCCACTCTGCCTAAACTCTCCATACTTTAAAGGTTGTCCATTGTTCAGATACAGTTTTACTGATAAATAGCACTTTAATGGTGTAAAACATTCCAAGGCATTTATTGACCATGACACTGTTGGAACGTCACAAAAGCCCAATGATTCACTAATTCCCTTCAGTTTCCTTTACCTGTCCCGAGCTATAAATGACTCCAGGCCCACACGAAGCTGTTTAAATTTTAACTCAAATGCCCAGCAAACCACTCAGTTGTATCAAAGCACAACAACGAAAGGAAGATTGGCATCACCTCCTCAGGGCAGTTAGGAATGTGCCCACATCCCAAGAATGAATTCTCCCAAAAAATTTCTAAGTGTTTTCCCAGTGGGAAAACCAGTGAGATTCCCTTTGCGGGGTTTGGTGTGAATCAGTTTGTAATTCACCCACAGTTAGAATTTTTTTGGAGCCTGGGGAGATTCTCACTGAATTCACCCACACTCAGAAATTCTTTTGGAGTGGAGACCTAAGAAAACCAGCAAGGCCGGTTCCTCGGAGATTGGGGTGCCATTTTTAAAGGGTGCCCAGATCCCCATGACAAGCTTACGCAACCTCCGCCCCCCCCTTGTAGTCGTTGGTTATGACACCCACCCGCTGGCATCAGCCACCCCTCCGCCCGCCCCCCGCCCCCCCACCACTTGCTGGTAACAGCACCCCACCCCAAGTAAGTGACACCCGCTATGGAGTTGCCAAAGGTCCCTACTTTCAGGCATCCCCAAAGGCTCCCCTTTTGGCACTGCCACCCTGGCACCATTACAGTGCCATCCTGGCAGTGTCAAACTGGCAGTGCCAGGGCACTACCCAGCCATTTCCCCAACCACCCGGGGACTTAAATGGCCTCTGAGCCATTGGTGTGGCTATCACGACTGGTCTCAGTTTGTGCTGCGTTACCACTGCCCCTGAGGGTCGGAGATTTGCTGGAGTCAGGAGAATTCGGCTCAAAACCAACGCTGCATGTGATAATCTGGTTCACTCCCTCGGAGGGCATGGGGCCTGGGAGAATCCCAAAAAGGGTTCTCGCCAGCGCTAACTGTGCGTTGGCTCCTCCCCCACAATTCTTCGGCCTGAGCACGATTTGGACATGAGCACGCTCGGGCCGGAGAATCGCACCCGCAGAATCTGAAAACATAGTCGGCAATCCCCCATGACATAGGGTTAACCTAATTAAATTGCAACCCTAATAACTCTCTCCAGCATACCTGAGGACATGTAGTTCCCTGACAAGGTGCCTCACGGGAGACTGCTGAGTAAAATAAGGGCCCATGGTATTCGAGGCAAGGTACTAACATGGATTGACGATTGGCTGTCAGACAGAAGAAGGCAGAGAGTTGGGATAAAAGGTTCTTTCTCAGAATGGCAACCGGTGACAAGTGGTGTCCCGCAGGGTTCAGTGTTGGGGCCACAGCTGTTCTCTTTATATATTAACGATCTAGATGACGGGACTGGGGGCATTCTGGCCAAGTTTGCCGATGATACAAAGATAGGTGGAGGGGCAGGTAGTATTGAGGAGGTGGGGAGGCTGCAGAAAGATTTAGACAGTTTAGGAGAGTGGTCCAAGAAGTGGCTGATGAAATTCAACGTGGGCAAGTGCGAGGTCGTGCACTTTGGAAAAAAGAATAGAGGCATGGACTATTTTCTAAACGGTGACAAAATTCATAATGCTAAAGTGCAAAGGGACTTGGGAGTCCCTAGTCCAGGATTCTCTAAAGGTAAACTTGCAGGTTGAGTCCGTAATTAAGAAAGCAAATGTAATGTTGTCATTTATCTCAAGAGGCTTGGAATACAAAAGCAGGGATGTACTTCTGAGGCTTTATAGAGCACTGGTTAGGCCCCATTTGGAGTACTGTGAGCAATTTTGGGCCCCACACCTCAGGAAGGACATACTGGCACTGGAGCGGGTCCAGCGGAGATTCACACGGATGATCCCAGGAATGGTAGGCCTGACATACGATGAACGTCTGAGGATCGTGGGATTATATTCATTGGAGTTTAGGAGGTTGAGGGGAGATCTGATAGAAACTTACAAGATAATGAACGGCTTAGATAGGATGGACGTAGGGAAGTTGTTTCCATTAGCAGGGGAGACTAGGACGCGGGGGCACAGCCTTAGAATAAAAGGGAGTCACTTTAGAACAGAGATGAGGAGAAATTTCTTCAGCCAGAGAGTGGTAGGTCTGTGGAATTCATTGCCACAGAGGGCTGTGGAGGCCGAGACGTTGAGCGTCTTCAAGACAGAAATTGATAAATTCTTGATTTCTCGAGGAATTAAGGGCTATGGGGAGAGAGCGGGTAAATGGAGTTGAAATCAACCATGATTGAATGGTGGAGTGGACTCGATGGGCCGAATGGCCTTACTTCCGCTCCTATGTCTTATGGTCTTATGGTCTTATGGACACAGAGGAATGGACAAGGTGATAGAGAGCTGTGACAACAGCTACCCTCTCCTATTACTTTGAACTACGAGGCTTCACCTAAGGGTGCAATGTTAACAGGTACACACACTACATTGGGTTAGAAATGTGGGGCCCGATTCTCCCATCCCGAAGTGCATGTTTTTTGGTGCGTCGGGATGGGAGATGCGTGTGTCGGCCATTTCACAACACATGCGCGCCTCCCACAGCTGGAGAGCAGGCGCAGTCGGGACCGCACTGGAAACCAGCGGGAAGACAGGTAAATTATTTAAATCTGTTTTTAATGTATTTTAAATCCATTATTAGGCCTGGCACGGACTTCTACAGGCCCGATAGCATCTCTCACCCCACCAGGAGTATTTCACGCCGGCAGGGTTTAGAGTAGCTCCCCATGTTCAGGGAACTAGCGGGAGACCCCGCCAGTGTGAAGGGGGGCAATTGGGGCCCCGGAGGGGGTCGGGCGGTAGTGGGGCCGTGCACCCTGGGCATAGGCACCCTGGCAGTGCCAGCCTGTGCCCCCTGGCACTGCCCACCCCCACTGGGCATCAGGCAGTGCCAAGGGAGTGGGGCCTAGGGGGAAAGGGGCAGGGCCTAGGGGCAGGCCCTACTGTGGGCTGGGCCGGTTGTGGGCGGCGCCAGGGACGGCAGTGGGGTTCCCACTGCCTCTCTGCAGATGGGATCAGCCAAGGCTGGAGGGAGGCCAGCGATCGGGGTGGGCTGGGGGGGGTCTGCCACCCGGGAGGACGGATTCTGCCTCCCGACGGGGGGGTGGGGTGGGGGGGGGAGTCTGCCGCTGGAGGGGACTGGGATTCAGCAGGAGGGGTGACATTTGCTGGGGAGGCGGGTGGGGGGGGGTGATTATCACTTCTGCGGGGGTTGGGCTGGAGATCGGGGCGCTCCGGGACTGGGGGGGCAGGTCAGGGCTGGCCCGGGGATGGTCGTGGGGCCAACAATCGGGCAATGGCGGGGGTAGAGGGGCAGCACTGGGGTCCCGGGCAGGCCAGCAAATGGGGAGACTGACAGATCGGGACCACTGCGCATGTGCAGAGCTCCGGAACTGTCAGACTCTGGCGTGAATAGGCCCCGCCTCTGAACTTTTAATGATATTCACGATTTGTGACCTCTGTGGGGAGATTCGAGTCTGAAGTTGCACTGAAAAAACAATTGTGAATTACACCATTTTTCTCACGAATTCAGCGCTTAGAAATTTTTTGGGAGATTCAGACCTGTGACTGCCCCCACCTCATTTTCCGATCAGATTGCTGTTAGGGCTCTCATTTGTGGGGTGCCTGAAGGAATTGGTGGGAATTGTACCCTTTCAGATTGAAGAATCAAAGATAATAAAGCAAACAGCCGAAAAGATTTTGATTTGATTTGATTTATTATTGTCACGTGTATTTACATACAGTGAAAAGTATTGTTTCGTGCGCGCTATACAAACAAAGCATATCGTTCATAGAGAAGGAAACGAGAGAGTGCAGAATGTAGTGTTACAGTCATAGCTAGGGTGTAGAGAAAGATCAACTTAATGCAAGATGAGTCCATTCAAAAGTCTGACAGCAGCAGGGAAGAAGCTGTTCTTGAGTCGGTTGGTACATGACCTCAGACATTTGTATCTTTTTCCCCAATGGAAGAAGGTGAAAGAGAGACTGCCCGGGGTGCGTGGAGTCCTTAATTATGCTGGCTGCTTTGCCGAGGCAGCGGGAAGTGTAGACAGAATCAATGGATGGGAGGCTGGTTTGCGTGATGGATTGGGCTACATTCACGATCTTTTGTAGTTCCTTGCGGTCTTGAGCAGAGCAGGAGCCATACCAAGCTGTGATACAACCAGAAAGAATGCTTTCTATGGCGCATCTGTAAAAGTTGGTGAGAGTCGTAGCTGACATGCCAAATTTCTTTAGTCTTCAGAGAAAGTAGAGGCGTTGGTGGGCTTTATTAACTATAGTGTCGGCATGGGGGGACCAGGACAGGATATGGTTGGAGTAGGTGATCTGGACACCTAAAAACTTGAAGCTCTCGACCCTTTCTACTCCATCCCCATTGGTGTAGACAGGGGCATGTTCTCCTTTACGTTTCCTGAAGTTGATGATGATCTCCTTCATTTTGTTGACATTGAGGGAGAGATTATTGTTGCTGCACCAGTTCGCCAGATTCTCTATCTCATTCCTGTACTCTTTCTGAAGGGACCACTTTCCAATGTAGACCTATTGGATTCTCCTGGCTTGGGATCCTTTCACCTCTGCTTTTTATTAAAACCCTTTAAAAAGGATACTTTCCACTCCCCGGGTTGGCTTGGACCAGAGAGACGATAGGACTGTGCTACTAACCTGAATCTGCAAATGCTTGTGGGTCTAGGTCAGGTCAGATGCCTTGACGTTCAGGTACACTGTGCTGGATTAAAACTTCAGTGCAAGGGAGGGAAGGAGATAACGGGCATCTGGTGACTTTTAACTGTGTTTATTCTGACAATCTGAAAGAGTTTCAGTACCACTTGCAGAGCAAGTATGTATAACAGTGTGCATGTAATGTTGCATCTCCCCACATTACAACAATAGCAACACTTCAAACGTAAAGCGCTATATAAATGCAGATCTTTCTATTTTTAAACAGGTAACAGTGCCATCCTCTGTTGGAAATAAGAATGATGTGGAGATGCCGGCGTTGGACTGGGGTAAACACAGTAAGAAGTTTAACAACACCAGGTTAAAGTCCAACAAGTTTATTTGGTAGCAAAAGCCACACAAGCTTTCGGAGCTCTAAGCCCCTTCTTCAGGTGAGTGGGAATTCTGTTCACAAACAGAGCTTATAAAGACACAGATTCAGGTACACGGTACATACTCTTGCAATTCGGCCAACGTTGTCTACCTGATACGCTGCAAGAAAGGATGTCCCGAGGCATGGTACATTGGGGAAACTATGCAGACGCTGTGACAACGGATGAATGAACACCGCTCGACAATCACCAGGCAAGACTGTTCTCTTCCTGTTGGGGAGCACTTCAGCGGTCACGGGCATTCGGCCTCTGATATTCGGGTAAGCGTTCTCCAAGGCGGCCTTCGCGACACACGACAGCGCAGAGTCGCTGAGCAGAAACTGATAGCCAAGTTCCGCACACACGAGGACGGCCTCAACCGGGATATTGGGTTCATGTCACACTATTTGTAACTCCCACAGTTGCGTGGACCTGCAGAGTTTCACTGGCTGTCTTGTCTGGAGACAATACACATCTTTTTAGCCTGTCTTGATGCTCTCTCCATTCACATTGTTTTGTTTCTTAAAGACTTGATTAGTTGTAAGTATTTGCATTCCAACCATTATTCATGTAAATTGAGTCTGTGTCTTTATAAGCTCTGTTTGTGAACAGAATTCCCACTCACCTGAAGAAGGGGCTTAGAGCTCCGAAAGCTTGTGTGGCTTTTGCTACCAAATAAACCTGTTGGACTTTAACCTGGTGTTGTTAAACTTCTTACTGGAAATAAGAATAGCAGAAATTACCATTGTTACCATCGATTTGAATGACCTGTTGTCCCTGTCATGATAAATCAAATAGATTAATTATTTTGCTTTGTTAACGGATAAATAATATGAGCTTACTTCATAGGTTTGGAATTAATCTTTTGTTTTCTTACTCTTAGATATGGTTGGAGTAGGATGTGAGCTCAATGGAGTCACGTATTCCAATGGCCAAAGCTTTCAACCCAACTGCAAGTACAAGTGTACATGTATAAATGGTGCTATTGGCTGCATCCCTGTGTGCAGGCAATCCCGACCTCCACTTGTCTGGTGTCAGAATCCCAGGCGTGTCAAGATGCCGGGAAAATGCTGTGAGCGCTGGATCTGTGATGAATCGGAGAAGCTAAGGAAGACTGCCCCTCGTCATGTGTCCATGTCAGGTAGGGGAACCCAAGCAGATAGAGGAATACTCGTATTCTCATTCAATGGAGCTTTCTGGGGATCTTTGCAAACTGTGACCTGAATAGGTGGAAGTAGATTCGATAATAACTTTCCAAAGGCAATTGGGTAAACACTTGAAAAATCTGCAGGGCTGTGAAACTAGCCTCTTTTAAAGAGCCAGAACAGGTACAAAACATTGAATGTCTGTGTCACTCTACAATTCTATCACTAATCTGCTTCCCCGCCCTTCCATTTTTGTTCTTTCCCCCTAAAAGCACTACCACTTATTGGAGTGAGTGCTTAGCAGCCTCTAGTACCTTGTCAAGTGACATTTGTCAACTATGGTTGTGTTTCTCAGCAGCTAATTGACTGTAGGGGTGGATGCAGATCGGAAATCACAACTAATTTGAAGATGGATGCAGCAGATACCACTCATAAACACATGTCAGCAAGTCACTGGATTCTAATCATAAGTGAGGATCCTGGACTGTTGTCTCATGTCTGCCAGTTGTGCCACCTTCACTCATCCTAACTGGGATGAGCGAACTGAACGGACTGGACACTAACCTGGGACATATCGTGTCTCAATTTTACGTTGCAGAGGACTACTGCAAAACCGGACTGTTTCGAGTTATTTTTGACATAACTGATGTCAGTGATGCGTGTCAAGATGTGAAACACATTACCTGCAAACCAAACTAATTCTGGGTCAATTGGTGACTTTAAAAAGATTTGGATTAATACTTGTCCAAAAAAAACAGGTTTAAGGGTGGAAGATATAGTCAGTAGTCTCACAACACCAGGTTAAAGTCCAACAGTTTATGTGGTATCATGAGCTTTCGGAGTATTGCCCCTTCCTCAGGTGAGTGAAGTGAACCCAACTGACCACTCACCTGATGAAGGAGCAGCGGTCCGAAAGTTTGTGATACCAAATAAACCTGTTAGACTTTAACCTGGTGTTGTGAGGCTACTCACTGTGCCCACCCAATCCAACGCCAGCATCTCCACATCGGGGTGGAAGATATAATATAGCAATTTGCTTTAAGTCAGGTTGAGAAGAGAGTGTGAACATTTTGGATAAAGTGGACAATCAGTAATTGATTTTGTCATACTGGGGACTGTGAAAAGTGCAGATTTGAATATTAAAATGTCCCCTTGCACAATCTAAGCCGTATTTTGCCTTTCTGATCACCCCTCTAAATCTCAATTGGTCACCTCACCTTCCAGAAAGGTTCACACTTAAACACTTTGTCTTTATATTTCTGAGATGTATGTGTTTCATTATTCAATTTGGCATCTTTTGGCATCAGAGAACAGAGAAGGTTTTAGCAGGCCTGGCTTGAGAATGATACTAACTCCGCTCTCAATTCTACCCGGTCCCAGCTTACACAGGCCAATCAGAAGTGTGGCGCCGTAACTGCTTAGTGCAAACCACACCTTGGAGCACTTGTTCACAATCTTGTGGAATGGGAATATCAACAAGGATTTCAAATGAAAACGACCAGTGCAAACTGGTGAAAGAAAGACGCCTTTGCTACTTACGGCCTTGCAATATTGACTTTACGAAGCACATCAAGGTAACACTCCCTTGGTTTACTTCATTAACTCCTTACTCACTGGGCCCTCCTAGGGTCCTGCTGATAAATTAAATTTAAAAAATATATCGCCAGGTTAAAGTCCAACAGGTTTATTTGGTCGCAAATGCCATTAGCTTCCAGAGCACTGCTCCTTCGTCAGATGGAGTGGATATCTGCTCTGGAGAGAGATATCCACTCCATCTGATGAAGGAGCAGCGCTCCGAAAGCTAATGGCATTTGCGACCAAATAAACCTGTTGGACTTTAATCTGGTGTTGTTAAAACTCTTACTGTGTTTACCCCAGTCCAATGCTGGCATCTCCACATCATGTAGATCAAGCCCAGGGCAGGAGGAGAGAGGCCTGCCTTGTCAGCTTGGATCTGGAATGTCTCACTTGATGAGACTTTGAATTGAACTTTGATTGGATTGAATTGGATATAAACAAAAAAAAAATCGTTCAAAACCATGTGGTCCAGGAGGGTTCCCCTTTTCGGTTAAAGAAGCTGCTCTGGGAATCTAATCTATTACCTTGACCAGGGAAATCAGGCAGGGTTCCTGCTCAATTGCTGTTTCGTGATTTTTGCTGGAATCAGAGTCATCTCTGGTACTTGCCCTCCTCCCTCAGCATGGTCAAACAGTATTCACAGTCCAGGGTTACAACCAAGGATAGTCGCCTTGGCTAGGTATTAGAGAGCTTGCAATAGCAGCAGAACAAAAGGAGGCAATATCTTAAAGGAGGGGTGAATGGTGAAAATGGATTAAATATTGGAGGAAGGGGAACATTCTATTCCTTTCCTGACAGAGTCCACAGAGGAGAGATGGGGCAATAGAAGCACTCCGGATGGGATAATATTATCACATCACTGCAATTTCACAATCTGAAATAAATCCTTTTGGTGAACAAGCTTCACAGCCATGCTCAGAACTAAACTTATGGGGTCCAGACTTCTGCTACTAAAGGTGGTTAACTCCAGTCGGGAAATTTCCCAACTCAGCAGACCCACCTTTCAACAGAAAGGCCCCCAAATGGCATGATCTTCATTCCCGGAGGAAGGGAGGGTATGGTCAGGTAGAGGTGGTCCCGTTGCCCCCAGAAGCATGGAGGCGGGTTGATAAAAAGGCATGCCTCCAGGACTTCATTATGAGGTTTGACTGAGAGTCCAGACTCACGGATGGATTATCTGAATGAGATTTTATTGATGGATAGCTGGAGAGAACTGTTGACTTTACTTCATTGACATCTTCATGTGATTACAATAGGTTATTTTTTCTATAATCTATTTTGTCAATGTTTCAATGTTTATTTGCACAAGATTAAGAAGTGTTTGAAGTTGCTGTTGTTGATACTTTAATGGTCTGTTTGATTGGCACATTTATAACCTTGGGGTAACAGCAGTTTTTTTTCAGCAGAAGATTTGTGAATGAATGTTTTTAAACAATTCCATACATGCCATTGTTACTATATGGTTCATTGGTTCTGTACACAGTATATACTGAAAAATGGATATGCAAGGTTCATGAGTTGGGAGAGTATGAGGGATCACTGGAGATGGGTTTGGATATGTGTTGGCATGGAGGGAGCATGGGTAAGACCTTTTGAACCTGACTTTCAAAAGGTTCCCAAATCCAGATATGGTTCATGACTTCTCTGAACCACGAGTCACAGCGAAGCTGACCTGACCCTACAAGAATTTCAGAGCATTAGGAGATGCCTATATGCCCCCCCCCCAACTCCCCCCCCCCCCACCCCCCCCCAATGGAACTGGCAGGTCAGGAGTGTAGGCCTTATCCTGAGCCAGTGAAAATTGAGGGCACTAAGAATGGGGGTGAGGATATCGGAATGGGGTTTTGCCTGCCATTATTAAACTGCTCTAGAGTCATTCCAATTGCACGAACATTCAGGCCTGAAACTCCACCCAAACCCCCAAAACCAAATTTCATAATGACAAGCACCAGACTCAAAGAGTCAAAAAAAAGAAGGGTTTAGCAGAAGGTTTTGCCTGGCTGCAATAATTTTAATTTTAAAATCAGTCGGGCCAACCTGACAGGGCAGATCCTCATTTTAAAAAAAGACCAGACTCTGCACCCGATTTATAATTTGGTGGTTTTAAGGTAAAGTATTTGCTGAGCCAACAGAGCAATCCTAGTGGATATCCCAAACCCTGTTTTCGTGTGAATTATGCAAATTTCACAACCGTCTGGTCTGCTCCGCCATTGGGCAAACAGCCTCATCAAATTTAAATCCACAATTACACAAAATATTGAAATCATTAAAGTCACTGTGAAGCTGCTGGATTCTGAACATACGCAATAAGGAAAAAAATACTCTGAAAAATGATAAACCAGGCACATTTCATTATCCAAACATGATCCTAACCTTTGTTTATTGACTCAGCCTTGAACTGGCATGGATTTGTTCTGTGGCCATGAAGGCTGCCTATCATCACTCTACATTCAAAAATCAGAAATTCTACTCAAATCACCCAGAAATCACATTAGTAAAAAATATCGCCGCCATCTCGAAGATAGGACAGAAGGTTGGCAATGCTTTCCAATGGCCTACTAGTTTGATGTCAATTGGTCTTGTCAGTTCAGTCAGGTTTGTATCACTGAGTTGGACTAAACAGGAGACACTTCTAATGCTCCTGGGCAGGGGAACTAAAATAAAAAATAACGTCACTTATTTTTCTTTCACTTCAGGATAATTGCAGGAAATGTGGTCAGGGAAGTTGGCCATGTTTCCCTTGGGAGTTGAGGGGGCGGGGGTGATGGGCGGTGGGTGGGTAAGGAAAGATCTAATTGAGCTCTTCCAGGCTGTGAGAGGAACTGACAGACTTGTTTCAAAGTTGCTCACTGCGGTGGGATTTTTTTTCTACACTTAGGAAGGGAAAAAGTGTCTGAGCGTCCTGAAGCAGACCCAACCCGTGAACTTCACCTTGTCTGGCTGTGTGAGCCGTCGCACCTACCGACCAAAGTATTGTGGCGTCTGCACGGACGATCGATGCTGCACTCCCCAGAAGTCGAAGACCATCGAGGTGAATTTTGACTGCCCCGATGGGGTGGGCTTCTCCAAGAATCTGATGTGGATAAACTCCTGCTTCTGCAACCTGAGGTGCAAGAACCCCAATGACATTTTTGCAGATCTGTCGTACTATCCCGACTACTCTGAAATCTCAAATTAAGCTTTTAAAAAATGTATGTTCTTCGACTGACTGATGATAGAAGAGGAAGGAAGAGAAGAAAATATATTTTACCCTGAGGAAACGATGGCAATCTTGCAGCTGCCACCAGTGAAGTAATTGCCTGAAAACTATAAGTCCCCCTATCTCAGCTCCAAGAAATTAGCATTTTCGACTATAAAAAAGTAAATTTATTTCATCCATGAAAATGTCCAACAGAAAGAATTAGGAAAGCTTTATTCATTGTGATGTCACTTTAATATTTAGGTCAACTCCCAATTGCCAAGACAGCAATATGTCTTAAAAGAGAAATACATTCCACTGAATAACCTGCTAATTCTAAATTTTTGGTACTAATGTCTTTAAACCACTCTCTCAGTTAGTAGGAATCATTGTTGATGCTCTTGCAGAAGGCAGACTTTCATCTGTTTCCATAGTGATGTTTTTCCTGGAACGGGTCCCTAGCCTGTTGCCAGAGGCTTGTAGCTTGAGATGGTGCCACTCTGCATCAAACATGGCTGATGAGGAGTCTCTCCCACTCTTACCATCTGCCAGTGGTGCATGTTGAAAGGATTTTGCAGGCTTCTACGTAGGCCATACTATAAACACACCTTCCTTGGCCATCAAGTCCTGGGGTGGGACTCGAACTCAGAGCTTTTGGCTCGGAGGCAGGGACGATACCCATTGCACCACAAGACAGCCTTTGTAGGAACCGTGTCTCAGCATTACAAGGCTGAAGATAAAGTCTTGTCAAAAACCTATTTGAACAAAGCAAAGTACAGCACAGGAACAGGCCCTTTGGCCCATCAAGCCTGTGCTGATCATGATGCCCTAACTAAACTAAAAAAAACCTTCCCTTACTCGGTCCGTATCCCGCTATTCCCTCCCCTATTCATGCACCCAAACAGATGCCTCTTAAAAGTTGCTAATGTGCCTTCTTGCACCACCTTCTCTGGCAGCGTGTTCCAGGCACCTATTACTCTCTATGTGAAAACCTTGCCCTGCACATCTCCCTTAAACTTTCCCCCTCTCACCTCGAACCTGTGCCCCCTTGTAATTGACATTTCCACCCAGGGAAAAGCCTTCGACTATCCACCCTGTCTATGCTTGTCATAATTTTGTAGACATCTATCAGGTCTGCCCTCAGCCTCCGTATTTCCAGTGAAAACAATTCCAGTTTATTCAACCTCTTCTCATAGCCAACAGCCTCATGATCAGGCAACATCCTGGTGAACCTCCTTTGCACTCTATCCAAAGCTTCCACATCCTTCTGGTAGTGTAATGACCAGAACTGCACGCAATACTCCAAATAACATTTGCTCAGAGACTTCTATACATTCCTGAACAGTTTTCATCTATTTGGTTGAAAACTTAATCTGTTGCCTTGTCTTCCCATTCAAGTAACGGATTAAGATTCCAGGGTGTGATTAACATCTAACGTTGTTAGCTGTGGTACAGTGGTGGCGCTCAAGGAAGCATATGGTCTATTTCTGCTTTTATTTCTTACATTCTTACACTGAGGCCAATCAGATCATTACAGATCTTTGATCTTGAAATCCAAAAAATGTAGTAAAACATAGACCGGAATTTCTCTCCCACGGCAGGAGCGCACTGTTGGGACAAATCCCGTCTCCACAAATCTGGCCCTGAAAATGTGCCTCCAATGTTGGGATTTTCATTCTGGGGTGACAGGGTCTCTGGAAGTCGAACGCCCCGAGAATTGTGTGCAGAGGTGGCCTGCCTCTGCGCTCCAACGCTGTGTCTGCGAGTTTAAAAAAATTTTATAAACACTCCAGCACTCATGCCTCACACCCCTCACCCATCACACATTTTTCATGCCCCACCAATGCAAACACATGTCACCTACCCTCCATTGTTCTTTTTAACCTCTGTGCCAAACAATGTCCATCAACAATCACCCTTTGCCCTTACACCTACTGTGACAACTCATCCATTATCCACCATGAGCAGACCTCAGGACGCATGTTGAGATTATATAATTTAAAGTTTGAAGTGTCGATTGCAGACTTTGTCTTTAAAAAAAAATTTCATTCATTAAAAACCCATTCACTACATTTATATTCCTTCAACTACATCCTTATGAAAACAAACATTTAATTCAAATGCTTAATCCATAAGAAAACAAACATTGGAATTTATAGTCCCACTTAAAGTCTATAACCACCCAGAACTATCAATAAAACTGTGAAATGGAAGGCACCCTGCCATGATAATGGAAAGTCATGGCATCAGTCCAAGTAAATTCAGTAATGGTAGCCTTCAAACTTATGTCAACAGACAGATTAAATAACAAACAATCATTTCTTAAACACTCCAGTCATTTTTTCAAAGGTTTAAAGTGCAGGAGTTTTAAACGCATTGACAGCTTGACATTTGCCTTTGATAGTTCATTTCAACACTTTTGACAGTTCCAATGAGCTCAACAATTAATTAGTTTATGCAAAGTTTTCATACATTCATGTCTACTTTTAATCATCCCAAGGGACACATTATCTCCTCCAAGAAACACCTAACCTCCCCCAAAGGTGTCCTGGAACCATGTCCAAAGGTGTACCCTGCTTCTCCAAAAGGGTACTTCATCTCTCCAAAGGACTCTGTAAAGTTTAGATGTGTTTTTACTCGGTCTAATCTGCATTTGTCATGTTTCTCACACCTGGCTAATGAAAATCAGACATGACTTGGGGTAGCTGACATCCTACTTCTGCGAATTGTGCATGTGGAAATTCTAAGCCAGACAAATTCCTGCCCTCACAGGTGCTGTATTTGGGAGTGGAACTTCCAGATTTCGGCCTATTCCACCATTTTCACTACCATGGAAAAGCTGCCCAAACATGGTGAAAATCCAGGTCAAAATGTCTATCTCACAATCACTTGTCCATTGTACTCTGTGGCATGTTTTATTCACAGAATTACATTCCTATGGAAACTTGGCTGTTGGTGAGGATTATTCCTTATTATACAAGGAGAAACTTGAGCTTTTACTTGTAAATCAACTTCCCAGTTTACGCCTGACTCAGCACTTAACAGACTTGTGTAAAACTGATTGCCCCATTGTTTTAGTGAAAGAATGGTTCCAGCAATGAAGAAGGCCATTCGGCCCATCATACCTATGTTAGCTATCTGCAAGAGCAACTGCACTCCTCCACCTTTTCCACATGGGACAAATAAATAAATTCCATGGGAAAGCCATAGAGTTGCAATGAGCCCAAAGAAATTTTTTACAAATTATTTTATCCATGTGCCCAGATGAAACCAACCTCTTCTGAGTTTAAAAATGTCTGAAAGCTCTTATACACCACATTTTATCACAGCTAGTGCATTAGTTTGAAGTTGAGTGTTTCCTAGGCAAACATTTATAAAGATAAGACTTGCTTGCTTTTTACAGAAGCTATTCATTTCCAAACAAAAAGATGAGATATACAGATTAAAATTGTCCCCTATGAACCTTGGTTATGAATAAAATAAATAATATGATAAAGTTTTCAAGTGAGCTGCAGGGTTCAGAAGATGTCATCAATGCATTCAGATTCAGAAAAGGTCTTGCAGTCCTTTAAGGCCTTGCCAGAGTCCGCAGAGATATTTGTTGCAAGGTACTCACCTCACAAAGCACTCCTTCCTTTAAAGTGACATCCAATTCATAAGCTCCAGTCATCTGCCCCCTCGCTAAGAAGCCATCAATGTAATTTTAGTCCATGATCAAAGACAGCGGCAGATGGTAAACAACCAAAATGGGTGCCGTTGTGTCAACTTTCCTTAAGCTTAAGATGGTGTCTTTTATGGATGAACAATGATGTGCATCATTGTTCTTCTAATAGAGGTGACACATGATTGATTACTTTAGATTATAAGGTAGAACAAGGTTGCTTTTAAAGGCAGAAGGTGATTTCCTTGCGAATGCTTTAGCCCCAGTTCATGACCTGCTGGATTTTTGGAGATGGTTGGGGAGGGCAATACTACAATTATTGCTAAAGACATGAACAAGGTACGGATAAACATCCAAAGGGATATTGTTGGTGCTGCCACTTTTGAAACTGTGATTCATCTTTTGGCCCAATCAATCCATATGTATGTGATTCAATACAAGGTGCTAGAAGTCTAATCTTTAACAGAGAAGGAGCCCTCCTCCACCCACATCATTCAGTAACATTGCTAGGTTTTTCAGTTGAGTTTTACAGCTGGCAACCCCAACTTCAAACCTGAGCCATGGTTCTCACTCCTCATCCCCTAGTACAAGATGACAATCTAAGAATGAAAAGCACTCGGAGGTAAACAAACAAAAATGATTGAAAAGAAAGTAATGTGAGTTGTGGGTGAATGTTCATCGTACATTTTACATCCTCTCCCCTTTGGTTACCTTACGTCCATGAGGTGAATTAGTTGCACTGCTCAATGTCATCATGGTGCTCCAACACAGAATGAAAGTGAAAGTCTATAATTTGTTATCAGGGATACAGTACTATATATGTAAAGGAATACTTTAATAAAAGAAAATCTATTTAATTCCACTTACGAGTTCTTATGATATTAAAGATGCAATTTGAAAGGTCTTGTGTGAGTTTTTTTTATTTTAAGGCATTTCAGAATGTATAAATTCACAAGGAAATAGGCGCTTGAAGTTTAATCCTTATTTAATGATGAACTTGACTTGTTCTATCATTATATCCCAGCTGCTAACGGTCTCTAGAAATGCATTACAATGTCACTTCGGCGGATTTATAAACTCCCTTTGGTGTCTTTTCCTGGTAACATATACAACAATTCCATTGCCCCTTGAGTAACAAAATTATGCTGACTTTTCCTCCTATCTTCCAGCTCCCTACATTTTAAACTTATGTTTTCCAGAACTTGAAACTTTCAACAGAGTGAAGATTTTCCTTTATATTCCTGAAAGCTTAAAGTAGATCAGTAAGTTTTATTTTCCAAAGAAAACAAAACTCAATTTCCCACTACTGGAGTCATTCAGCCAATCGAATCCATGCCAACTGTAGCGCCAATCCAGTCTGTCCAATTTCCCGCTCTATCCCCATAACCCTCAACTGCCTATCTAATGTCCTTTTGAAATCATTGATCATCTCTGCTTTCAGCATCCTAGTAGGCAGCGAGATTCAGATGTTGCATAAAAATAGTTCTTCCTCACATCTCCCCACCTTTCTTGCCCAAATCCTTAAATCTAAGTCCCCTAATCCTTGCACCGTCAGTTAATGCAAACAGCTTTTCTTTTTCTATGTTTTCTAAGCCTGTGATATTGTTGTACACCTGGATAACGTCTCACGTTAATCTCCTTTGCTCCAAGGAGCACAATCCGATCTTCTCTAACTTAACCTTGCAGCCCTGGTATTGATAGAATTGACTCTGTTGTCTACCTCTGTACTATCACAATGACAATAATATCCTTCCTACAATTAACAACCAGAACAGTTCATAATAGCTTTAATGATTTCTCATGATCACAATATTTGACCAAATATTTGGATATGTGTTGATCCCTCATAAATCTTCAGCATTTTAATTGACTTTTGCATTGAGGTGAAGTACTGTGTTCAAACCTATTGATGATAAAAACCACCTCTTCACATTATTAGCTAATGACATTATTAGCGCTGAGTCACAAACCATCACTATCCCAATAACTACTAACCAAAAACTCAACTGGACTAGACATATAATTGCTGTGGCTATTAGTGTAAATTAGGTAGGCATCCTGTGGCAAATGGCTATCTGTGTCTCCAAAACCTCGCCACCATTGACAAGGCACACAGCAAGAGTGTGACAAGATACTTTTCATCTATCGGGGTGGTATAGATGCAAAAACATTCAAGAAGCTCTTCATTATCCAGGGTAAAGCAGTCCACTCAGTCAGAATCTCATTCACTCACCCACACATTCATCCCATCCACCATTGGCATATCATAGCTGCGTTTACTAGATAAACTACAATGACTCAACAAAACTTCAGCAGCACCTCCCAACCCATGACCATCACAACACTGAAGGTAGGGGCTGCAGGTTCATAGAACATAGAACATTACAGCGCAGTACAGGCCCTTCGGCCCTCGATGTTGCGCCGACCAGTGGTACCAATCTAAAGCCCCTCTAATCTACACTATTCCAATATCATCCATATGTTTATCCAATAACCACTTGAACGCTCTCAACGTTGACGAGTCCACCACTGCTGCAGGCAGGGCATTCCACGCCCTTACTACTCTCTGAGTAAAGAACCTACCTCTAACATCTGTCCTATATCTCTCACCCCTCAATTTAAAGCTATGTCCCCTCGTGCTAGCCAACACCATCTGAGGAAAAAGGCTCTCACTATCCACCCTATCTAATCCTCTGATCATCTTGTATGCCTCTATTAAGTCACCTCTTAACCTTCTTCTCTCTAACGAAAACAACCTCAAGCCCCTCAGCCTTTCCTCATACGATTTTCCCACCATACCAGGCAACATCCTGGTAAATCTCCTCTGCACCCTTTCCAACACTTCCACATCTTTCCTATAATACGGCGACCAGAACTGTACGCAATACTCCAAATGCGGCCGCACCAGAGTTTTATACATGGGAGTATCTTCAGTGGGTCAACATTCTAGAACTCCTGACCTAGCGGTGTAGAGGGAATAGTTTTGGTGCACAGAATGCAGCAGTTCAAACACAGGTCCTACCATCACCCTCTCGCCCTGTGGTAGCGAATTCCACAGGCTGTCCACTCTCTGGGTGAAGAAATTTCTCATTTCTGTCCTAAATGGTCTACCCTGTACTGTGACCCTGGTTCTGGACACCCCCATCATCAGGAACATTTTTCTTTGCATCTACCCTGCCTAGTCCTATTCGAATTTTAAGGGTTTCTATGAGGTCCTCCCTCATTCTTCTGAACTCCAGCGAATATATTCCCAACCAACTCCAACTCTCCTTGTACGTCAGTCCTACCATCCCAGGAATCAGTCTGGTAAACCTTCTCTGCATTCCCTCTCGAGCAAGAACATCTTTCCTCAGTTGGTGACTAGTGGTGTGCCGCAGGGATCGGTGCTGGGGCCTCAACTGTTTACCATATACATAGACGATCTGGAGGAGGGGACCGAGTGTAGGGTAACAAAGTTTGCGGATAATACAAAGATGAGTGGGAAAGCGAATTGCGTGGAGGATGCGGAAAGTCTGCAGAGAGATTTGGATAGGCTAAGTGAGTGGGCGAGGATCTGGCAGATGGAGTATAATGTTGACAAGTATGAGGTTATCCACTTTGGAAGGAATAATAGTAAAATGGACTATTATTTAAATGGTGAAAAATTACAACATACTACTGTGCAGAGGGACCTGGGGGTCCTTGTGCATGAATCGCAAAAACTCAGTTTGCAGGTGCAGCAGGTGATCAAGAAGGCAAATGGAATGTTGGCCTTTATCGCGAAGGGGATGGAGTATAAAAGAAGGGAGGTCTTGCTGCAATTGTACAAGGTACTGGTGAGGCCGCAACTGGAGTACTGTGTGCAATTTTGGTCCCCTTATTTGCGGAAGGATGTATTGGCCTTGGAGGGAGTACAGAGAAGGTTCACCAGGTTGATACCAGAGATGAAGGGGTTAGCTTATGAGGAGAGATTGAGTAGATTGGGTCTATACTCGTTGAAGTTTAGAAGGCTGAGGGGAGATCTTATAGAGACATATAAGATAATGAAGGGGCTAGACAGGGTAGAGGCAGAGAGATTCTTTCCACTTAGAAAGGAAACAAGAACTAGAGGACGCAGCCTCAAAATAAGGGGGAGTCAGTTTAAGACAGAGTTGAGGAGGAACTTCTTCTCTCAGAGGGTAATGAATCTCTGGAATTCTCTGCCCATTGAAGCAGTGGAGGCTACCTCGTTAAATATGTTTAAGTCACAGGTAGATAGATTTCTGATCAGTAAGGGAATTAAGGGTTATGGGGAGCGGGCGGGTAAGTGGAACTAAACCACTATCAGATCAGCCATGATCTTATTGAATGGCGGGGCAGGCTCGAGGGGCTAGCTGGCCTACTCCTGCTCCTATTTTTAATGTTCTTATGTCCTCAGATAAAGAGATTGTAGGCTTGTCAGAAATACTTACATAGTCATAAAGGCTTACAGCATGGAAACAGGCCCTTCGGCCCAACTTGTCCATGCCGCCCCTTTTTTTAACCACTAAGCTAGTCCCAATTGCCTGTGTTTGGCGCATATCCCTCAATACCCACCTTACTCATGTAACTGTCTAAATGTTTTTTAAAAGTCAAAATCACCTTCAGATTTACAGCTTGAGATTTAAAAAAAAACGTACATCTCTTATTGATATTTAGATTCCTTGTTTCAATACTAATTATTCCGCACATCAATGAACTTCCAACAGCCACCTACTGTTCAATAACCCAGCAGATCCAACCTCTCTGAATATGGCACTGTGGCAAATAGTTAGCATTGCTGCCTCACAGTACCAGGGAACTGGGTTTAATTTTGGCCTTGGGTACCTGTCTCCGTGGCTGCGGGTGTTTTCTCCAAGTGCTCCAGTTTCCTCCCACAGCCCAAAGATGTGCAGGTTGGGTGGATTGGCCATGTTCAATTGCTCCTTAGTGTCCAATGCTGTATAGGTTAGATGGATTAGCCCTGGTAAATGTGTAGGGTTAGGGGGATAGGGCAGAGTGGAGGGCCTGGGTGGGATGCTCTTTTAGAGAGTCGGTGCAGATTCGATGGGCCAGATGGTCTCTTTCTGTACGGTTTCTATACTTCTATACTTACTATACTATACTTACATTCTTCCTCATTATTTAGTCTGCCTGCTATTTTGCTACCTAGAAACTTGCTAATTTAATGTCTTGATTCAAATCATGGTAAGTTTCAGCTATTGCTCAGTGATAGCACTCATGTCTCTTGGCTGGTTGTGGGTTGAAGATCCACTATAATGATACAATGATACGAGCACGTAATGCTGGGTTGACATTTCAATGCATTGAGAGAATGCTCCACTCTTTGAAGGGCCATGTTTCAGAAGAAACATTAAATTGAGGCCACCTCTGAAAAAGCACCAGGGAATCTTTTATATTCATTTGAGGACAAAGAGCAGGTGATTATCTTTGACTCTGGCCACTAGTTTTCTTCAATTAACATTGCTGGCGCAGGTTATCTGGTCATTGTGACATTGCTGTTTGTGATACCTTGGGGTCCATTTGGCTAGAGTTAAGCAAGAAAGGTATAGTCACCCTACTGAGGATATTCTATCAACCTCCAAAGTGTGAGAGAGAGATAGAGGAGCAAATCTACAAGGAGAGCAATAGAGTGGTGACACTAGGGAATTTTAGTTTCCCAAATATCAAATGAAATGTTCAAGAAAAGGGAAAGGAGGATGAATTTCTGAAATGGGGGGCAGCATTTTACAGCCTCGCTCATTCCAAAACCATAAAATCCGGCCCGAGGTCAACGGACCTTTCCATGATCTGCCCTTCGCCCGCTCCAATTCCCATGGTGGGCGGGATGGTAAAATTCTGGCCGTGATTGTAGTGTTCAATGGGAACAGTGATCAGGAGAACTTGCTTGAGCAGTATGTTCTCAGTCCAACTGGAAAGGAGGTACTGCTCGTTCCGCTGCTGCGGAATGAGGTGGGTCAAGTGGACCAAGTTTCTGTGGAGGAACAGTTAGCCAGGATCGATAATCATATAATATAATCATATAATAAAATGATGGAATAGAGCGAAGAACAATCTCAAGTAGAAGTTGTAATTTGGAAAAGGGCGAAGTTCGACCATTGCCACTTCCATCTAGAAGGACAAGGGCAACAGATAAATGGGAACATCGCCACCTGCAAGTTCCTCTCCAAGCCACTCACTAGCCTGACTTGAAAATATATCGCCGTTCCTTTGCAGTCGCCGGGTCAAAATCCTGGAATTCCCTCCCTAACGGCATTGTGGGTCAACCCATAGCACATGGACTGCAGTGTTTCAAAAAGGCAGCTCACTACCACTTTCTCAAGGGCAACTAGGGATGGGCAATAAATGCTGGCCAGCCAGCCACGCTCCAAGCCACGCTCATGCGTGGGCTTGGAGGGCCGAAGGGCCTGTTCCTGTGCTGTATTGTTCTTTGTTCTTTTGTCCCCACAATTAAATTAGAAAA
The DNA here is from genome assembly GCF_964213995.1 of Mustelus asterias. Taxonomy (NCBI): domain Eukaryota; kingdom Metazoa; phylum Chordata; class Chondrichthyes; order Carcharhiniformes; family Triakidae; genus Mustelus; species Mustelus asterias. The sequence continues at coordinate 31,310,972 of NC_135807.1, read as the reverse complement.
AGTTCAATGGACCTAGCCAGAATACAATGGAACCAAAACCTGATGGGAAGAATTGTAAAGAGGGGATGTTTCAGGTACAGAATAGGTACATTCCAAAACTGAGGAAATGTAGTGGAACCAAGGTCTTGGATAATGAGGGAAACGGAGAATATGGTGAAACAAAAAATGATGTATGATGCATACCAGGTGAATTCTCAAGTGAGAACTTAGTCAAATGCAATAAGGTGAGAGGGGAAGTGAAGAGGAAAATGAGTCTGACGAGGAGAGGATATGAGGATGGGATGACAATCAGTATAAAAGGAAACCCAAAAATTTTCTAACAGCATTAAATAGTGAGGGAAAGCAAGAGGCAGAGTGGATCCTATTAGGGGCAAAGAAAATGATATAAATTTAGGGCCCAGGGCAAGCCTAAAACATTTAACAAGTACTTTGTATTAGTGTTTATTAAAGAAGAGGATGCTGACAAGATATCAATAGAAAATGATAGTGGTAATGGATGGGCTGAAAATTGGTAGGAAATGCTGGCTATCCTTAAGATAGACAAGTCCAGATGCCTTGCATCCAAGGGCGCTAAAGAAAGTGGGAGTGGAAATAACGTAAGGGCTTGCAATAATCTTCCAAACTTCCTTAGGTATGGGGAGGTTCCAGAGGATTGAATGGTGGCAAATATTCAAATTAGGATGCAAAGACATTCCTAATAACTACATCCAACAGAGGCAGCAGAGGACCATTCTGGGAGAAGTCAGCTCAGTCTCCACGACTGAAAAATGGATCACAAGAATGTCAGGGCACTTGAGAAGGTGCAGAGATTTACCAGAATGGTTCCAGGAATGAGGGATAGAAACATAAAAGATAGTTACAAGATTATGTTGGAGAAGCTGGGGCTGTTCTCCTTGGAACAAAAAAATTGAGTGAAGATTTGATATAGAGTTGTACAAGACAATGAAAGACTTAGGTAAGGTGGTCAGAGAAAAGCTACTCCCTTTAGCTGACTGTGCAAGGAATAGGTGACACAGATTTTAGGTCTTGAGTAAAACATGCAGAGGGCACTGCGAAAAACTTTTCTAAAGCACATGGTAATGGCCTGGAATTCGCTACCTTCGAGGAGGGGTGGAATCAATAATTTCAAAATGAAATTGGAGGGCATATTTAGAAAATAAACTTGCATGAATAAGGGGATAGAGTGGGTGAAACATAGAAACATAGAAGATAGGAGCAGGAGGAGGCCATTTGGCTCTTTGAGCCTACTTTGCCATTCATTACGATTATGGCTGATCGTCCAACTCAATAGCCTAATCCTGCTTTCTCCCCATAACCTTTGATCCCATTCACCCCAAGTGCTACATCCAGCCGCCTGCCTCTTGAATACATTCAATGTTTTGGCACCAACTACTTCCTGTGGTAATGAAATAAAATCAGTGGAGAATGTGGGCATCGATCCCACTGCCTCTCACATGCGAAGTTAGTGCTCTACCATTTGAGCTAATTCCCCCAACTTGACATTGACTGACTGACTGGATTGTTCCACAGAGAGCTGGGATAGACTTGATGGACTGAATGTCCTTCTCCTGTGCTATAATGATGCTATGTCCTGGAATTGTAATGTTATTCTTTAAAGTGGAAATTTCTGTCCCTGGTTTCTAGATTACTTTAATAGAATAATTATTAGCTACTTTGAAACTTGAAAGAATATTCACTGGCTCCACAATGACCCGGAGCTCGGTTTCTGAGCAAACTGACTTATTATTCATTGGTGGGACACGGGCGTTGCTGGCTGGCCAGCATTTATTGCCCATCCCAGATAAGGACGGTAGATTTCCTTCCTTAAGGGACATTAGTGAACCAGATGGGTTTTTCCGACAATCGACAATGGTTTCATGGTCATCAGTAGATACTTAATTCCAGATATTTTTAACTGAATTCAAATTACACCATCTACCATGGCGGGATTTGAACCCGGGCCCCCAAAACATTAGCTGAGTTTCAGGAATAATAGTCTAGTGATAATACCACTAGGCCACCACCTCTCCGACTTGAGATTGGATTGATTTTAGTTACGAGTTGAAGGTGGTGTAGGTTTAAGTTTCTTGTTCATTCTAATTGCCTCCATGCCAATAAGTAATTTACTGAAGGTGAGGTGCAGCATTGCAGTAAGATGGAGAAGTATGTTGTTATGATGACACAACCCTGTTTGACCCCAGTGCTCACTAAGATAGGTCTGTAGTGGTTCCTTCACTGAGGATCATGGCTTGAACGTCATTGTGGAGTAGATGGAGGATGACGACAAATTTTTGAAGACAATTGTTGTGATCAATTGTTTTTTTTTTTGATTATGTCTGTTGATAACCCACAGTACAGTGTGCAATGATTCAAGTCTGTGGGTTCGGTTGGAGAAACACAAAAAAAAAGCCCTTGGTTTCCCTCTAGTTTTTAACTAGCATATAAACCTTTCCCATTGTAAAGAACTAACTCTTGAATAGAGTACTTTGGAAGATTGGTTAGGCCAATTGCAATATATTTACCTACTCCACCTGGGAAGGAAACCATCTGATCCTGGGAATTTGCCACGGTTTAGTTTTTTTTCAGTACTGTAATTCTCTTAAATTTTAAGTCAAGTCGCTGACCTTCATTCAATATTAGTTCCCTTGAAGCATCTAGTATACTGGCCTCTTCCTTACTGTAAATACTGACAAAACCATATGTGCCATATCCTTGACAATATCATTGATTTGTAGCCCACTTTGCTCCCTGCCTGTCCTTTTTCCTAATGCAACTGTAAACATTTTGATGATTTTTTAAAAATAACCCCTCCAAGTTTCTTTTCATACTTCCTATGGCATCAGGGTAGAGGCAGGGAGGTGCAGAATGATTGATTTCTTGAAGATGGTCGCTGGTCAACACTTAGCTGCCAATTGTGCCAATACTTATCAGCTGAAGTCTGGACATTATCCTTTTGTAGGTTTTATTGGCTGCTTCATTATCAAAGGGATGGTCAGTGAACACTAACTCATGACCTTATGATGGAAGGAAGATCATTAAGGAACAGAGGAAGAGTTAACCCAAGAATACTGCCCCAAAGAACTTTTGAAAGGATGTTCTAAGGTCTTAATTCTTATCTTTGCCAACCATCTTTCTTTGCCCGAGATACAATTCTAGTTGTATAAATGGGAATTTCTATGCAAATAGTCATTCTCTTTTAGCCAAAATAAACCCAATTACCCATTTTAAGTATTGGTATTGGAGTGTTGGATACCACTTACATTTTCAATCAACCAATTATGTATCCATTGCAAAATATTTACTTTGATTGCTTTATTTGTTCAGTGCCATCCCTGGCTCTACCTTGATCAAGATCCCTTGTCAGACCTAGAAAAAAACCCAGCAAATTATATAAGGGGCGGACACCTTGCTAAAGATTTTTATTCCATTCGCGTGGTCAGAATCCATTTGCTTATCGTAATAGCAGAATGTGCTAAGTAGGTAAACAAACTGCACTGCTACATAGTTTATGACATCCTGATTTATTAAATCTTTTATAGCTCTCTCCACAACCACTTTGCATTTAAGATGTGAATTGCTCTTGCAGCAATCGGTGCTCACTACTTTAACCTCAATCTTGAACTCATGGTGGAGCATTAGACATATAGTGCAAAATGATTTATGGTGAAAAGTCAATATTACATTTTTTGAAGCATTAAATTCCACCCATTGTTTGAAGTTAGGCAATGTCAACAGTGAAGGGTCCCATCACTGAATATTAGCAGTATACCCGCCAATCTAACATCCTAGATTGGAGGGTAGCTAATACAAGCCCACTATTCAAAAAGGGAGGTAGAGAGAAAACAGGGAATTATGGTCCAATGAGCCTAACGTCAACAGTGGGGAAGCTGCTGGAATCCATTGCTCAGCACTTGGAAAGCAGTGGTATCAATCAGCATGGATTTAAAGAGGAAATCATGCTTGAAGAATCTATTGGAATTCTTTGAGGATGTAACTAGTAGAATTAACCAAGGCGAACCGATGGATGTGGTTTATTTAGACTTCCGACAAGGTCTCAGGTAGCAGACAACTACGTAAAATTAAAGTGCATGGGATTGCGGGTAATGTCGTGAGATGGATAGAAAGCTAGTTAGCAGATAGGAAGCAGAGTTGGCATAAATGGGTCTTTTTCTGATTGCTGTGGTACCCCACTAGTCACTGCCTGCCAATAGTTGGACCCCAACTATTCACATTATATATTGATTTGGAAGAGGGAACTAAATGTATTATTTCTAAATTTGCAGATTTGATTTGTGATCACATGCATTAGGATAAAGTGAAAAGTATTGTTTCTTGTGCGTTATACAGACAAAACACTTCATAGAGTACATGGGGAGAAGGAAAGTAGGGATGCAGAATATAGTGTTAGTCATTGCTAGGGTGCAGAGAAATATCAGCTAGAAATATGGTAGGTCCATTCAAAAGTCTGATGGCAGCAGGGAAGGTGTTCTTGAGTCGGTCAACATGTGTCCTGACGTTTGGATCTTTTCCCCAGTGGAAGGTGGAAGAGAGTATGTCCGAGGTGCATGATTAAGCTGGCTCTTCTGAGACAGTGGGAAGTGTTGGCAGAGTCAATGGATGGGAGGCTGGTTGGTGAGATGGACTGGGTTTCATTCATGTACCTTTGTAATTTCTTGCTGTCTTTGTCAGAACAGGAGCCATACTAAGCTGTGATACATCCAAAAAGAATACTTTATATGGTGCATCTTCAAAATTGGAGTCATAGCGGACATGCAGAATTTCTTTATCCTCCTGAGAAAATTGATGGTAAGCAAACCCGCCAATGCCTCTACGTGGAGGGATCGGGACAGGTTAGTGATCTGGAAACTTGATACAAAGTTAAAAGCAAATTACTGCGGATGCTGAAATCTGAATTGCTGCCAGACCTGCTGAGATTTTTCAGCATTTTCTCTTTTGATACAAAGTTGGATGGGAAGGTGAGCTGCGAGGATAACAATGCCTCAGCGTGATTTGGACAGGTCGAGTGAATGGGCATATGCAGTATAATGTGGATAAATGTGAGATTATCCATTTTTGGTAGTAATAAAGCAGCAGGTTATTATTTGAATGGGTGTAAATGGAGAGAGGTGGATACTCAGCAAAATCTTGGTGTCCTTGTGCATTAGTTACTGAAAGTAGGCACACCAAGTGCAGCAGGCAGCAAAGAAAGCAAATGGTATGTTGGTCTTCATAGTGAGAGGATTGGAGTATAGTAGTACAAATGTTTTACTTCAATTGTATAGGGCATTGATGAGACACCTGGAGTATTGTGTGCAGTCTTGGTGTCCTTATCGGAGGGTGATAAAGAGTGTGCAGCAAAAGGTTTACCAGGCTGATTCCTGGGATGGCAGGTCTGTCATGGAGGAGGAGATACTAAGTTGGTTAGGATTATATTCATTGGAGTTTAGAAGAGCAAGGGGATGTCATAGGAATTTATTTTATAAAAAGATTAGACGGGGTGGGGGAATCCAGAACTAGACATCAGCATTTGAAGATGAAAGGTTGATCCCTTAGGAGGGAGGTGAGAATAATCCCCCCCACTCAGGTGGGTTGCAAGAAGAAATAAGATACAACTCATGGGGGATAAAAAGGATATGGGAACACGGGAGTAGAAATACAGATTCATGATATTGAATTGCATGATCAAAATGAAATGAATGGTGGAGCAGATTTGAAGGGCTGAATGACCTACTCCTGCTTCTATTTTCTATGTTTCAAGATCCCTAACAGAATTAAATGTCTAATTGGCAGAAGGAACCCTGCCACCAGTGACAAAAACGGTTGATGAAGGAAGGGCCGTGGATGTCGTCTATATGGATTTCAGTAAGGCATTTGACAAAGTCCCACATGGCAGGTTGGTTAAGAAGGTTAAGGCTCATGGGATACAAGGAGAAGTGGCTAGATGGGTGGAGAACTGGCTTGGCCATAGGAGACAGAGTGTAGTGGTTGAAGGGTCTTTTTCCGGCTGGAGGTCTGTGACCAGTGGTGTTCCGCAGGGCTCTGTACTAGGACCTCTGCTATTTGTGATATATATAAATGATTTGGAAGAAGGTGTAACTGGTGTAATCAGCAAGTTTGCGGATGACACGAAGATGGCTGGAATTGCGGATAGCGAAGAGCATTGTCGGGCAATACAGCAGGATATAGATAGGCTGGAAAATTGGGCGGAGAGGTGGCAGATGGAATTTAATCTGGATAAATGCGAAGTGATGCATTTTGGAAGAAATAATGTAGGGAGGAGTTATACAATAAATGGCAGTCATCAGGAGTATAGAAACACAGAGGGACCTAGGTGTGCAAGTCCACAAATCCTTGAAGGTGGCAACACAGGTGGAGAAGGTGATGAAGAAGGCATATGGTATCATAGAAATCATAGAAACCCTACAGTGCAGAAGGAGGCCATTCGGCCCATCGAGTCTGCACCGACCACAATCCCACCCAGGCCCTACCCCCACATATTTTACCCACTAATCCCTCTAACCTACGCATCCCAGGACTCTAAGGGGCAATTTCTTTAACTTGGCCAATCAACCTAACCCGCACATCTTTGGACTGTGGGAGGAAACCGGAGCACCCGGAGGAAACCCACGCAGACACGAGGAGAATGTGCAAACTCCACACAGACAGTGACCCGAGCCGGGAATCGAACCCAGGACCCTGGAGCTGTGAAGCAGCAGTGCTAACCACTGTGCTACCGTGCCGCCTTTATAGGACGGGGTATAGAGTATAAAAGCTGGAGTCTGATGATGCAGCTGTATAGAATGCTGGTTAGGCCACATTTGGAGTACTGCATCCAGTTCTGGTCACCGCATTACCAGAAGGACGTGGAGGCATTGGAGAGTGCAGAGAAGGTTTACCAGGATGTTGCCTGGTATGGAGGGTCTTAGCTATGAGGAGAGATTGGGTAGACTGGGGTTGTTCTCCTTGGAAAGACGGAGAATGAGGGGAGATCTAATAGAGGTATACAAGATTATGAAGGGTATAGATAGGGTGAACAGTGGGAAGCTTTTTCCCAGGTCGGAGGTGACGATCACGAGGGGTCACGGGCTCAAGCTGAGAGGGGCGAAGTATAACTCCGACATCAGAGGGACGTTTTTTTACACAGAGGGTGGTGGGGGCCTGGAATGCACTGCCAAGTAGGGTGGTGGAGGCAGGCACGCTGACATCGTTTAAGACTTACCTGGATAGTCACATGAGCAGCCTGGGAATGGCGGGATACAAACGATTGGTCTAGTTGGACCAAGGAGCGGCACAGGCTTGGAGGGCCGAAGGGCCTGTTTCCTGTGCTGTACTGTTCTTTGTTCTTTCTGGCTGCACCAGGGACATTCAATTGCTGTACTGTTGTGTTTGGGGTGGATATCCTGCTCCACCCCAAAATCCTAAGACTGCAAGCAGTTCGCCAATGCCATAACAATGGTGGTCACTAATGCCGAGGTCCAAGGAGATCATCAGTAATCAGGAGAGTGAGACAGGATGGGGATCCCAGACAAAGGGCAGCCTCAATTGGTCTCCACGCAGGAAGATTGTCCTTGAGCTTGCCAACCTTGCTCTTGAATCAGATGGAGGTGAATTTCCACCTTGAACCTTCCTGATTATATGTCTGCACCATGCCCTAGATTGCACCTTATGGAGGGGGCAGAACATTGAATTCTGCCCACTAATTCAGCAGGTTTGGATAACAACTAGTTAAACAGTTGATACCAGGTTTAATCAAAGTTAATTGAATGATCATTGTCTCTTTTCTTGATCTACTGTGACCCAATGACTCATGGTAGTTGAAGTTGAAAGTCAAACTTAATATATTTAAATCCCATTTAAAACTCAATTCTTTAACCTTTCCAGCAATATGAATATTAAAAATGAAAAGTAAAGCTTTAAATTACAATACTGAAATAAAAAGTTTATTTTCATTAAACATTTTAAATAACAGTAAGCTTTGTTTCAGAAGCAAATTGTAAAGTTTCAAAAGTTTATTTTCAAAATAAATATGTCAACTTAAGTTTTCAAACACTTTGATTTTAAGCTGTTTGTTCAGATTATCATTTGTAGGATCAGAAAGGATCATAGCCAAGCCAATATTAGGATTCAATTTAAATAGATCTCCAGATAGGTGATAAGAATCATAGGAAACCATTTTCATTCAATATTAGGCAGCAAAACCTTGGCCCCTAGACATCAGCATGACTCAAAACATAGTTCAAAGCCGTCTTGCTCTAAAGGCAAAAAGATAAGAATGATATCCTTTTACTACCATCCCAGTCCAAAAGAAAACACTCGATACTCCACTTAGTTTATTGCTGTCTGTAAATGGCAGGGAAAGGGGCCCCCAAAAATTCAAATGACAGACCTACCATATCCTTTGCTTGGCAAAGGTTTCAACACTTTCATGTATTACCATGACCATGTTTCCTGTTGAGAGGCAACCTTGAGGTAAGATGGGCCAATCTGGTTTTGGAATGGGTAGAAACTAAATTTTGTAAGTAAATGCTTAATGGGGTTGGCGTGCGTTTCAGGGCACCACAATTAGAGATCACATTGTGATAACATTCTAGTTTTCAGACTGTTTTCAAATCTGTAAAAAAAAGTATTCATCTTTTGAGGAAATGGGTCTAGGTGTATTACAGAACTGGTACTTAAATGATAACCTCAAACTGCAAGTGTGGTAAGAAACCATTTCCAAATTCAGCATGACTAATGGAGGCAAAAATGAATTAAGGTGGGAAGAGGCTCATGTTTACACACACACACCTTTTGGGCCAAATAGAATTTTAAAGCATAAAATGGCCTATGTAATTTGTACCTTCAGATGTGATTGAACATCAAGCCTGAAGGGAGTGGGGAAAAGAGAGGTATTTTTGGGTCAAGAAACAGAAATGAGGCCAAATGCTGATAAGCTACTTATATTTTCAGTTTACAGAGTTCATACGAGAAGAATTGCTGCTGTTGACAAGAGTGCAGAGTGAATGAATGCCCTGAAAGAACTCCTGTTAAAAAAACCATAAAGTCTGGAAAGTTACACCATGTCAGTCATCATTTGAAAGGAGATTAGAACATAACTTTCATTAGAACTCTGAAAGTGTTCTCCTTGCAAAGCACAACAACTGAAAATTACAATGTCGTTTCAAAAACTTACAAAAAATTCAAAAATACAAGTTTCTGTAGTACAATATAAATGCATTCTGGAGTAGATTACACAACCAGAAAATATGAAACAACATGCCAAGCACTTTTAGCCTACCTTAAAAGGATCAAATTCGTAATTGCCTACTCAAATTTATGCAGATTAGGAAAAGGTTATACAAGTAGCAGTATCAATCTACATACATACTAAACCAGAAGTAGTTTTTCAAAAAAGCAATGCAAATTCTTCTGCTTTATAAACAACAGCATGTCAACAAAGGAGAAAAACAACCAATTGAAGTTTGATAAAAAGTTACACAAACTAACAAGATTTAATATTTCCTCTCTTTAAGAAGATGAATCAAACTATGTACATCTCAACATTCAACTCTAGCTTCATATGACTCAAGGGCAAGTAATGCTTGCAAAACGTTGTTACCCATACTGCACTACTCCCTGTAAAAGGTGCAAGAAAAAGGAACAGCATGTTTTGTGTTACCTTCAGATTTTGTATAGACCCATTACTTTCAATTATGGCAATAATTAGAAGAGTCACAAACAAGAGAGTATGCACAAAATAGAAGCAGGTGATTTTAGTCTGTGCACCGTATTCAGTTTTAATCCTGAGGTCCTTCTAAAAAAAAAACTCCAGGTTATGTTCACACTATGCCTTAAGGGTAACTTTACACTTTTTCTTAGGGTAAGGAGAAGGGTTCTCAACATGAAATTTCTGCTGCTTGAGGGGCAGAGTTTTCAACGCTTCCCACATTACTATTCGAGTTAGCATTGGTGTTCTGGTTCAACCCCGTGGTTGGGTGGCTATAAAACTTGGATGCTTCCCCAGTGTGAGCTCGACTCCTGTTGTTCTCTTGGGACACTACGCTGGATCCTGATGCTGAACGGGATCTCATAAGACGAGTCATGCTGGCTGCAGGCACTACAATTTTAAAGAACAGGGCAGAAAGAAAGAATGCATGGTTCACCAGGTGCAATGATGAATATTTATAATTGTACCAAACCCATTTAAGGTAAATGCTTTCTACTTACTGTAGCCCATGCCTTGCACAAAGTATTTGAAAGCTTCTGTAAGCTTTGCCGGCTGTGAGAGAAAAAACAAGAATAAAACCCATTAAGGAAAGCATTAAAAACTTATCAGAATTATCCTGCATAAAAATAATCCATCTTGCTCATGACAGACTTGTGTCCATAATGTGCCTTTCATTTGGAAGATAGTTAAGTGCAAGAGCGCTCAGAGAACTCTGCTCTGTTCAAATCCACCCAAAGCCCCCCCAAAAGAAAATCCAGACAGGAGACCAAGTCAGTTTATACATGTGGGTAGTATCCTAATGAGGGGACAACACCACACAATTTATATAGCACCTTTAATTTGATAAAATGTCCCAAAGCATTTCACAGTGTCATTACAGATCAAGACCTTGGGTATTTATGAATAGATAAGGGAAAACTAGTGGATGTGGTGTATTTGGATTTTCAGAGAGCTTTTAATAAAGGCCCACATAAGAGGTTGTGTGCAATGTCAAAGCACACAAGTTTTGGGGGTAATATACTGGCATGGATTGACAATTGGTAAGTGACAAGAAACAAAAAGGAACAAATAAGTCTTTTACAGAGCGGAAGGTGGTGCCTAGCGTGGTATCATAGGGATCAGTGCCTGAGCCCCATTTATTCACAATATATAATCAATGATTTGGAGGAGGGAATCAAATGGAATATTTTCAATTTTGTGGGCAACCTAAAACTAGGGGGAAAGAGAGAGAGAAGAGGATAGAGAGGTTTCAAGGTGATTTAGGCACACTGCGCAGAGTTTTCCCATTCCACCCGCCACAGGAATTGTAGTGGGCGGAACATGGACCATGAAAAGCTTTGTTGACTTCAGGAGGGATTTTCCAATCTTTGGGGGCGAGCGTGGCCGGAAAACCCACCCATTGAGTGAATGAGCAAATACATGACAGATGACGGATAACGTGGATAATTTGAAATTATCCACTTTGGTAGGAAAAACAGAACGGCAGAGGATTATTTTAAATGGTGATGATTTGAACATACTGACGTGCAAAGGGACCAAGGTGTTCTTGTACAGTGATTGAAAGCAAGCATGCTTGTGCAGCAAGCAGTCAAGGCGGCAAATTATATGTTGGCCTTCACTGCATAAAGATTTTAGTACTGAAGAAAGGATGTCTTACTGCAGCTATACAGGACCTTGGTGAGATCACATTTGGACTCGTGTCCAGTTTTGGTCTCCTTGCCCAAGAAAATATATCACTGCCATAGGGAAGAGTGCAGCAAAACTTCACCAGACTATTTCCTGTGATGGCAGGATTGTCCTATGAGGAACCATTGGGTCAACTAGGTCTGTATTCACTTGTGTTTAAAAGAATGAAAGGGGATCTTCAATGCAGACAGGGCTGGACGCAGGTATTTTTTTCCCCCTGTTTGGAGATCCAAAACAAGGGGTCAGTCTCAGCATACAGGGTAGGTATTTAGGACTGAGAGGAGGTGAAATTTCTTCACTCACCTGTATTACATTAGGCTGTGGGGGCAAAGTCACTGAATGGATTCAAGAAAGAAATGGATAGGGTTCTAGACACAGAAGGCATCAAGGGATATGGGGTTGAGAGCGCGAGTATGGCATTGAGAGAGGGGATCAGCTACCATCACTTTAAATGGCGGAGCAGACATGATTAGCTGAATGAATGACCTACTCCTATTTTCTCTCTTAAAAGAATATCTTTGAGGTAAGTGAACAAGAAGGTTGGAGAGTTTAGGGAAGAAATTCAAGAGCTCAAGAGCCCAGGTAACTGAACACGAAGCCACCAATGACAGAATGGTTAAAAATCAGAGTTGCGCAAGAGACCAAATTAAGATGAGCGGGGATATCTTGGAATTGTGGGGCTGGGGGAAGATTAGAGATAGACAAGGTTGAGGCCATGGAGGGATATCACCATTAAGTCAGTGTGTGTTAAATAGTCTATTTGACATAAAGTCTCAAACATACCTGAACAACTTGTGGCAGTCCTCCACAGTCAGACATCTAGTTCAAATCAAAGGAGAGGATAGTTGTCAAAATCTTGTAACTAAATTGTGGGAATGGTGTAATTGATTCTTTAATTACTTATTTAGCCCTTGAACAATTGGAATTGTATTTGCCACAATAAAGTTATTTATTTATTTTGTATGTTGTTTGGAAAAGGTTTTTCACCATTGCTGTATCCAACAATTATTTTCTTGGAAGTCGCCATTTTAGTTTCAAAATGTCTAGATACATAGACTAATTATTTACAATACCCACTTTCTTCATAAAGATATTAGACTCAAGCCCAGAAACCAGCCCCAGCTGTCATCAGGTAGATAAACTGTTCAAGCTAGGTCAGCAGCATTGCAACTACACCATGGCTCAGCTTTCGAATTTCCCTCTATTTGTGGGCACATGCTGTTTTCACTCAGCGAATAATGCATGTTCAGTAAGTACTCTCCACGGTTTTAAAAAAAAAATCCATCAAGCCAGGTCCCATTCTTTGATTTGACTTGTCCAGTAGTATCAGTTGGGATCATAACACTACCTTGCACATTAGTTATAGGGCAAAACAAATAGTGTTCCAACTTGCACAATTAGAGGCAAAGCCAAGCCCAATTTCATCCTCTCCAAGGCATCTATGTATTTTTGCCCCCCCACTTCTGCCTCACTAAAAAAAGGACCTGGGCAAACCAACAGTTGCACACTTGGGCATATAGTGAGACCTCTGGCTTATGTAACTTCAGAGCATTTACCCACTACAAACATCCAAAAATAATAGGAAGAAAAAACTCAAAAGGTCCATCAAGCCTGCCCTATACTTTCTGTTCAAGTATTAACAAATGAATTGGAATACAGAGAATTTCAAGACATCTTCTGGCTGCCTTAAGGTCGCTAATGTAGACAAAATACACATCTGACTTGAGAATTTTTAATGCCAAATAATATCATTTGCAATATTTGTTACAGCAATTTTGAAGTACACAATGAATGATGAGATGGAATTTTTTTTGTAAAAGTCACTGTGGGATTGGCTTTAAGTGTCAAAAGAACTGCATCAGTGTTGTTAGTGCCAGATTTTTCCTGAAGACTGATGTCAGGCTAACTGGCCTGCAGTTCCCAGTTCTCTCTCTCCTTTCTTAAAACGTAGCATTGCATTTGTGAACTCTCAATCTAAAAAACTTTGGAAAATCCCACCAATGCATTCACCATCTTTGCATATTTTAGAAGCTTTGGGACAGAGCTTTTAATCCCAATTCCTTACATTTACTTCACTTGGAAGGTACTCTTCAACTGTTACATCGATTTTTATATTTTTTTACTAGCTTACTCTCATTCTATTTTTCCCCCTCAACTGCAAGCAATGCCTTCCTGTAAACTTGTCTTTTCAACAATTAAAGTTTCAGCCACACCAACCTAATTCAACTTCTATAGCCATTTACAACACATACCAACAATTTGCCTTTGTGCAGTTAGGTTACATTACCTTTAGCAGAGTAGTCTTTGTTGGATCAAGCTTAGTATTGCAGTCAACCTGAAAGAAATATCAGCATTTTCACATTAAACTCTTTTTCATAGTTATGAAGCTGATCACAGTTAAGAACCAAAGAGGGGGTGGGGGGCAGTTTAAATAAATAGATCTTATACATTCTGAATGCATTCCAACTCCTGTTTTGATAAGGGCAGCTGCTTTGTGTAATGACAAGATAGGGTGAATGTGTTGCACACTAATTAAACGCAAGTAAATTCTATGCAATTCAATAGTGTCAACTTTCTCCCCTCAAAATATGGACTCCCTGCATTTCACTGACAGTACACATGGGACTTGAAACTATGCCAATAACTAACTTTTAGGAAATATAAAGTGACTTGGGACAGGGGGCAGAGGCCAGATACAATTGGGGCTTTCCAAGGAAATTGGATCAGCACCCGAAGAGGAAATACTTGCAAGACTATTGAGAAAGAGGAGGGGGATGAGCCTAGCTGCAGAGAACCGCAGCGTGGATATAACAGGCTGAACGGTCTCCTCATGCTCTCTCACCTTTGTCTCTCGGTTCTATAATTGCTGTATGATTTTATACTAGCAATTGGCTTTAAATATCAGGCCAACTCATTTTTCAGCACCTTCTGACATCGGACTGGTGATGAAATTTATTCATGAACAACTGGAACCATCTCAGATATCGCAAAGTGACAAACTGAATGCCTGCAAGTTCCTCTCCAAACCACACCATTTCGGCCTGCCATTCCTTCTCTGTCAATGGGCCTAATTTATGAAACTGCCTCCCTAACAGCACCGACTTTGCCTACAGGTTCAGAAGGCATCTCGCCATCACCTGCTCAAAGCAGCAACAAATGCTGGCATTGCTAATGATGCCCCAATCTCAAATGAATCTGCACAAGCGTCCACTTCCAGCAGGAAGCAAAAGACTGAAATAATTTCATTCTTTTTCTTCTCATACGAGGACACTTAAAACTAAATGACACTAATCTTCCCTGGCCTGGTGGGTTGCTGAGTACCCCTTTAATATTTATTGTAGGCCTCCTTCAATCATCATTCCACTTTGTATTAGTCAACATGCACCAAAGTTGTTTCCACATTCCAATTTCGAGGTCTTAAATCCAAACATTTTGAATCTATTTGGCAGTTGTGGATAGATGCTTACAATTTTTAAAATTGTTACTGGTGTAGGGTTAACAAAGTACTACATTTAATTTTCTACTCCAATGAGTAAATCAACTACTGAGCACTGTAATTAAATCAGTTTGTGCAGACCAAGATCAGAGAAAAAAATCAATTTTGAGTAGAGATTCCAGTTAAAATGCTGGGTATATATTCAGACATTTGTGCTAATGGTGACTGCAGGTGGGGAGACAGTACAAACAATTCACCTAACAAATAGCCAATAACTCTTTACCCCCACCATTGAAGATGGGTGAAGGCAAGACTTGTTAATGTTCACCGGTTCCTCAATAGTATCTCCAAAAAAAAATGGATGGATTTCAGTGAAACTTTGTACGCAGGACTGATTTCCAAACATCATTTTTAAAGAGTATAGATATTTTTGTTGCAGAATAATCTACACTGCAAATAAAAAAAAAGTTATATGCAGCGACATGAGTAGTCAGACCACTTTAGTCTATTATTGCAGCAAAAGTAATAAAACGTACTTAAAATCCCTGAACTTTAACTTTAGAAAACTGTCGCATTTAATTCAACTCAAATGTGCCAAGTCACTAAGACTTCTTACTATCAAATTCAAAAATTAAATAAGTTTCCATTTTGTGGATTACACAAGGCAAGGAGTCTGAACACAAGCTTAAATTGATGACATGGTATGTACTCAATAAGTAGTTACCTTTTTAAAAAAAATGAAAGTCTGAACAGCAATTTATGCAATCTGAATAATAATCTTAACATACCACAGCATCTACCGCAGGTGAAGCATCTCCAACCACCAACAAAGCAGGACATCTACAAACAAAACATGATCAATGCAACATATTACCATCAAGGAGGCAGATTGTAGCTTAGAATCTAAATAAAACTCAGCTAAATGATGTTCATTCAAGCCTAATCAGGTCCCAATTTCCACATTCCACTCCCAATCCAGAGTCAGGCCTGACTCTCTCACCTCCGCTCACACAAGGTCATCCCCCCACCACTCAGAACCTGGTCATCCTGGCATGGACCAATTTTCTGCTGCAAGTCAGTGACCAATGCTCCACCTCATAATCCTACAGTGAAGGAGGCCATTCATCTCATCGAGTCTGCACTGACAGCATCCCACCCAGCCCTATCCCCAGCTAGTCCCCCGACACGAAGGGGGCAATTTAATATGGCCAATGCACCTAACCAGCACGTCTTTTGGACTGTGGGAGGAATCTGGAGCAAACCCACGCAGACACGGGTAGAACGTGCAGACTCCGCACAGACAGTGACCCAGCTGGGAATTGAACTCAAGTCCCTGGCGCTGTGAGGCAGCAGTGCTAACCGCTGTGCCACCCCCTGACTGAAAGCCCAAATGTTGATCTGGACTGATCAGACATCATTTCATAAAAAACTCCAAAGCATGGGCACAAGTTGGAGGAATTTCACAAATGGTGGATTCCTCTGATTTTCTAGCTGTCCTGCTGTTGTGGGTCAGGCCTGTGAAAGTTTACCCCCCCGTGACTAGCCCGACGTAACATGTTCCATTCTTTTACTCAGCAAATCTTCTTCAATGTCATATTTAAACTTCAAAACAAAAAGACAGCTAGCTTTTATTCAATTTTACAAATTAATTGGAGTTATAAAAGAACTTATAAATAAACTCACTGTAAAATGTTGTGGTGATGGTGGTGGTGGTGATGATGATGACCTGCAGGAAGAGGGCGCTCAACATCCAAATCTCTTCGGCTGCAAGAAAAAGAATGTTTAGGGAGTTTGCTTATGTCCAAAATCAGTAGCTGCTTTCCTGTTTAATTCTCAAATTTCCACTGGGACTCAATTTCTTCTGCCAAAAGTACAGAATAAAACTGCTTTGCTTTAGGCACAGATGTTCCACATATCACAACTCCATATTTTAAGTTTATTTATTAGTGTCACAAGTAGGCTGACATTCACACTGCAATGAAGTTACTGTGAAAATCTCCTAGTCGTCACACTCCAGCGCTTGTTCAGGTACACGGAGGGAAAATTTAGCATGGCCAATGCCCCTAATCAGCATGTCTTTCAGACTGTGAGAAGAAACTCATGCAGACGCGGGAAGAATGTGCAAACTCCACACAGACAGTGACCAAAGCTGGGAATCGAACCCAGCTCCCTGGCATTATGAGGCAGCAGTGCGAACTACTGTGCCACCCATATGAATATTTTAAGAATTTACCAGTTGCACCAAACTGCAAATAAGTCGTTTGCTAGTTCCAAATAAAAAAAATCTTGTTTGGTAGCACTAATACACCAGCCATGGCATAAAAGTATAGGAGAATAGCCAAAGCAAATGTTGGTCCCCTTGAGGCAGGCAAAATCATCATGGGAAATGACAAAGACATTGTTCATAGGACACAGACACCCAAGGCTGGAATTGAACTGCAGTGCTAACCACTGTGCCACCATGCTGCCCTCTGGACATCATTAGGAAAATACGGAAATCCACAGTGCACTGCAATCCCTTGGCTTTCCTAAATTCACATTTTTCCTCCATCTGCCAAATTAAATCTTTGCCCACTCACTTAACCATATAGCTATCCCTTTGTAGCTCCTTATGTCTTCTTCACAGCTTACTTCCCTACCCGTCATTAGAAAATATAGCAACCATATAGAAATACAAGATCCTTTCGTCCAAGCCATTGATACAAATTGCAAGTTTATACCAAATTATAGTCAAGGCCCTAGCACTGATTCCTGTGGGACTTCACTAGTTACATCCTGCCAACACGAAAAAGACCCATTATGCCCACTGTTTCCTGTGAATAACCGAATCCTTTATCCAAGCTAATATTATGTCCTACACCAAGAGCACATATTTGTCTAGTAATCCTTAATGTGGCACCTTGGATTGACAAGTGTACCACATCTACAGGTTCCCCTTTATTCACTTTGCTTGTTACTTCTAAGAAGTCTAATAAATTAGTCAAAACACCATTTCTGTTCTACCTCAATCCGTTCTGGAATAGAACAGAGTTACATTATTTTCCAATCTGATGTGACCTTTGCAGAAACTAAGACAGGGGCTGGTCTGGAACATTAGAACCAACGCATCTACTGTCTCAGCAGCCAATTTATTTGAAGACCCTGGAATGAAGTCTTCATCTCCATCAGAACATATTAGTATCCTTTCCCTCATGATTGGATTTTTAGGATGCTGACTAGCCCAGCATTTATTGCACATCCCCAATTTCCCTCAAGGTGGTGGTGAGCTGCGTTCTTGAACCGCTGTAGCCCACGTGGTGTAGGTATATCCATAGTGCTGTTAGAGTGTTCCAGGTCTTTGGCAATATAGTTCTAAGCGAGGATAGTATGAAGCTTGGATGGGAAACTTGCAGATAGTGATGTTCCCATGCATTTGGCTGTGTCACTGCCTTGAGGAAACAGCATGAGCTGCAACTGAGCTGCTTCACAATACTGTATTTTTCCAAGTCAGAATCATTTATTACTTATAATGAAAATGGATCCGGTGCTACTTTACCTGTTGTACGAGTCAACAAACAGCTGCAGATTGTTGTGATTAAGATCAGAAGAAATGTGAGAGCGGTACAAGTGGATCAAATCAGGGTTAGAATGCATTTCATCCTAAAATAAATTGCAAATATATTAATTACAATACCATAATGTACAAGCACAGGAGATAGCTAACTGCTGATTTAGGGAACATAACTAATGGCTGTGGGCAAGGATTGACAAGATTTTACTTCCCAAAAAGACCACTCACATTACACAAATGTACAATGACAACAAAGAAATGATGTGGAGATGCCGGCGTTGGACTGGGGTAAGCACAGTAAGAAGTCTCACAACACCAGGTTAAAGTTCAACAGGTTTATTTGGTAGCAAATACCATAAGCTTTCGGAGCACAGCTCCTTCGTCAGATGGAGTGGATATCTGTTCTCCAACAGGGCACAGACACAGAAATCAAGTTACAGAATACTGATTAGAATGCAAATCTCTACAGCCAGCCAGGTCTTAAATGTACAGACAATGTGGATGGAGGGAGCATTCACAGGTTAAAGAGATGTGTATTGTCTCCAGACAGAACAGCTAGTGAGATTCTGCAAGATCAGGAGGAAAGCTGTGGGGGTTACTGATAAGGTGACATAAATCCAACATCCCGGTTTAGACCGTCCTCATGTGTGCAGAACTTGGCTATCAGTTTCTGCTCAGTGACTCTGCGCTGTCGTGTGTCGTGAAGGCCGCCTTGGAGAACGCTTACCTGAAGATCCAAGGCTGAATGCCCGTGACTGCTGAAGTGCTCCCCCACAGGAGGAGAACAGTCTTGCCTGGTGATTGTCGAGCGGTGTTCATTCATCCGTTGTCGTAGCGTCTGCATGGTTTCCCCAATGTACCATGCCTCGGGACATCCTTTCCTGCAGCGCATCAGGTAGACAACATTGGCCGAGTTGCAAGAGTAGGTACCGTGTACCTGGTAGATGGTGTTCTCACGTGAGATGATGGCATCCGTGTCGATGATCCGGCACGTCTTGCAGAGGTTGCTGTGGCAGGGTTGTGTGGTGTCGTGGTCACTGTTCTCCTGAAGGCTGGGTAGTTTGCTGCGGACAATGGTCTGTTTGAGGTTGCGTGGTTGTTTGAAGGCAAGAAGTGGGGGTGTGGGGATGCCCTTGGCGAGATGTTTGACCTCATGATGCTCCACTTCTCCAGCTTCCACCCTAAACACGTAAAAGAAGCCATCCCCTACGGACAAGCCCTCCGAATACACAGGATCTGCTCAGATGAGGAGGATCGCAACAGACACCTCCAGACGCTGAAAGATGCCCTCATAAGAACAGGATATGGCGCTCGACTCATCGACCAACAGTTCCGACGCGCCACAGCGAAAAACCGCACCGACCTCCTCAGAAGACAAACACGGGACACGGTGGACAGAGTACCCTTCGTCGTCCAGTACTTCCCCGGAGCAGAGAAGCTACGGCATCTCCTCCGGAGCCTTCAACATGTCATTGATGAAGACGAACATCTCGCCAAGGCCATCCCCACACACCCACTTCTTGCCTTCAAACAACCACGCAACCTCAAACAGACCATTGTCCGCAGCAAACTACTCAGCCTTCAGAATAACAGTGACCACGACACCACACAACCCTGCCACAGCAACCTCTGCAAGACGTGCCGGATCATCGACACGGATGCCATCATCTCACGTGAGAACACCATCTACCAGGTACACGGTACCTACTCTTGCAACTCGGCCAACGTTGTCTACCTGATACACTGCAGGAAAGGATGTTCCGAGGCATGGTACATTGGGGAAACCATGCAGACGCTACGACAACGGATGAATGAACACCGCTCGACAATCACCAGGCAAGACTGTTCTCTTCCTGTGGGGGAGCACTTCAGCAGTCACGGGCATTCAGCCTTGGATCTTCAGGTAAGCGTTCTCCAAGGTGGCCTTCACAACACACGACAGCGCAGAGTCGCTGAGCAGAAACTGATAGCCAAGTTCTGCACACATGAGGACGGCCTAAACCGGGATGTTGGATTTATGTCACATTATCCGTAACCCCCACAGCTTTCCCCCTGATCTTGCAGAATCTCACTAGCTGTTCTGTCTGGAGACAATACACATCTCTTTAACCTGTGTTGAATGCTCCCTCCACCCACATTGTCTGTACCTTTAAGACCTGGCTGGCTGTAGAGATTTGCATTCTAATTAGTATTCTGTAACTTGATTTCTGTGTCTGTGCACTGTTGGAGAACAGATATCCACTCCATTTGACGAAGGAGCTGTGCTCCGAAAGCTTATGGTATTTGCTACCAAATAAACCTGTTGGACTTTAACCTGGTGTTGTGAGACTTCTTACTGAACAAAGAAATGCACAGGTCTGGCAGCAACACCTCCATTGATGCTGTCAGACTTGCTGAGCATTTCCAGCACCCACAGTACTTTACTTTTGTTATCAACTGTAGATTCGTAAATTTCCATGGTTTACTTACCAAAATGATGCAGATTTGTTGACAATATTCAACCTTGTTTTTATTATCAATGGTCTGGGAGCTATTCTTCTTGAACATTCTTGGGATGTGTGAAGCTGCCAAAAGTCACATTTAATGAGTGCAGCATCACCTCTTTCTCCCCCCCCAACCAAAAGGGTTCGATTCCCAGTTTGGGTCACTGTTTGGAGTCTGCAGTTCTCCCGGTGTTTGCGTGGGTTTCCTCAGGATGCTCTGGTTTCCTCCCAGTCTGAAAGTTAGGTGCATTGGCCATGCTGAATTCTCCCTCAATGTACCCAAACAGGCTCCGGGGTGTGGCGACTAGGGGATTTTCACAGTAACTTCATTGCAGTATTAATGTAAGCCTACTTGTGACTAATAAATAAACTTTAGGTACAGTAAGTCTCACACCAGGTTAAACTCAACAGGTTTATTTGGAATCATGTGATTCCAGACAAACCTGGTGTTGAGACTTCTTACCGTGCCCAACCCAGTCCAACGCCAGCATCTCCACATCATTACTTTTAGGTAGTGATGACACTTCAAATGCTTCGACCTCATGATGATATTTCTTCAGTGAAACCATCATGGGAGCAGATAGATGTTGTGCCATCAAATGTGACAAGAAATCCAAAAGGTGCCCAAGGAAGTTAGTGTCAAGTCTGATGTTATTTGCACAACATACTCAATGGCAAAATTTACAAGGAAGCAACGGGACAAACTTTGGCGAGTTACTGCTTCGGCATCCTGTAGATCATATATATGCCACTGATGGAATTTCAGGGTGCCAATTATGCAGAATGCACTATTCTACACGTCAATTTCGGTGTACCTGTCAAAGAGAGTGTTTAAGCATTTCACGATGCACTGGATTTACTGGTGGATGAGGCTTACACTTGGATCAGTCATTTCAATGCTGGCTACAAAGTAAGCTTTTGTTCTACAGGTATTCTCCAATGTTGACTAATAAGTCATCCATGGTAGCATTACCAGTGTGGATTTGTTATTGGGGGGGGGGGGGGGGGGGGGGAGGAGGAGGAAGGAGAGGAGAGGAAGAAATGTTGGAGATGGTCATTATATAACAAATTGCATCTTACAACTCGTCATAAAAAGGTGCATGCTACTGAGGTCCCTTGAAGTGGACATGGGTCGCTTCATGATCAGGGATGGTGCAGGTAGGAACAATCTGAAATCAGGAAGCAGCCATAATCCTCACCCATGATGGGGGGAAACTCATGGTTGGGCTGACAACAATGCTTCAGGAATTCCTATAGCAATATCCTGATGCTGCTGGAGGAATGTCCCGTTTAACTAACTTCAGTTGTTAGATAGTACTTGGGGGCAGCTACCCACTTTTTTTTTTCCCCCAGCATTTAGTTCTTCTATCCATACCTGGATCAACAGCATGAAGGGGACCAAAGCAAAGTGGTAGGGGTTAGAAGCCGAATCGACTGCAAGCATGCTGGAGGTTTCACTTCAGAATTTCTTCAACAATTTACTCCCAGTTGATTTGCCCATTCAGCATCTTCAGTCTGCTTTCTTATCTTACTAAAGGAGCCTCCTCTAGTTGCCCAATTTCTCACCTCCGTTCTTGACAAGACATGTTGAACTAGAGAGCTTTGCTCTTATCCACTTGGTACTGAACTCCCTTAGCTGCACATACAGATAGCCCTGCATTATGGCTTAATTATTGGTGCATTATTCTATTCCAAGGTAAGCCTGTTGCTGCTTCCAACACAATCTTTTGTACTCCCCATTGAAGCAGTGTTGGTCTCAGTGCTCTTGCATCATGATCAAGTAAACTTGCATTATGTCATGAGGCACTAGATTGAAGGGCTGTATAATTCTGATGGTGCAGGGTCTCAGAAGCTCAGTTTTGGGCTGCTAGCCATTTTCTACGGTGGCAGTACAAAATGTACTACACAATGGAACATAGGATAGTGAAGTCAAGATGGTGCAACCAGTCATTCCTACCAATGCAAGACTAAATTACAATGTCTGCAATAGGGATGAGAATGAGATAAAGCTATTTCCTCATGTAAAATTAGTCTGGTAGCTACATCCCTCAGTGGTATGATCAACCCTAACATGGACTTTCAAGATTCCTATCCAGTGCACATTCTGTGCCCTTCGCCACCATTCCCAATCCCACAGAGGTCTGTTGAAACAAGATTAGATAAACACTCAAGGGGAGAGAGAGAAATAAAAAGGCAATAATAATCAACTAGTTGCCTCTCTTTCATATCAAACAATCAAATATCATGAGACGTTACGCCCAGGGACAATTTGTACCTTTACCTTAAATTAGGGGAGAAAACTGAACAAAATTAAACTATTGTGGTGGAAAAATATAACTACATTTATTGTACGAATAAAAACATGGAACTCACCTTTCCAAAGAGATGAGAGATCACAACATCTGTCAAGTTAGAGGTCCAGCCAGTAATCTAGAAGGAAACAATTTTTTTTTTTTTAAATCACTAACTTAAATCCTCAATACACAGCACCTTCATTCTTTCCACCCCCACACACACCCTCAGAAAAACCAATAACAAGTGATGTTATGCAACAATGGTGAGAAGAATAGCAGACTTCAGAAGGATATCCACATATATCTCTGCTATAATTTTATTGGGGAGGCAGTGGCATTGTTGCTGGACTAGCAATTCAGAGATTGGTGTCATGAAATATTAGGATGCTATTAAAAAGTTTTTGTTTGCACAAAAAGTAAAATTAAACTGCCATGTATTTTGTAAACCATGTCAGGGCAGCACCCAAGGGAAAGGAAATAGGGAACAGGGTGATCTTTGCAATTGATACGTCAAGTGCAGTAAACCAGGAAGCAGTTTAGACACAGCTCAGAATGAAGAAACTGCAGCCATCTTCAGGAAATGGCTTAGCCAGAGATGGAGTGCTGGAGACATTCCCAAGTCCTGACCACTTAATCTGTATGGTGCGGTAATCACTGGCTAGATTTGACCAGTTTGCTTAACTGCAAATCACTGCTTTCCAATGTGAGCTTTGACCCATGCTCTACTGCCACAATGTGCTCTACCATTCCATTGCACTCTGCTGCGCTTCCACACTTTCCCACCCCTATTAAGTTCTTTACAATCCTAATTATGAATGGACCATAAAATTATATTTTTAAAGAGATCAGTTGGGTAACAGTGCAGTCTCTCAAAATTTCAATCAGGAGACTTCTGAATTCTCAGCTCTCTGGCTGGCTTTGTCTGGGGTAGCGGTCGGGTAGTTTGCAGTTTTAGGAGATGCGCTAGTGTAGACATCTGCTCCAGTTCCCATGGGAACACCACGAGGGACTTCCTCTGAAATAAATGGTCCCACTGAACTTGGCACTATTGGAGGAATGCTGGTAGCTGCTTCTGGGTTAAGTGATTCCTTGTGGTCTACATCAGATCGGACACTGGCCTGTTTTTGTTATGATTTTCCCAGAGGCCCAGGCTGGACCAACCTTAATTCCCGACAAATACCAAGTCATTTACCTTGAACAACCCATCACCCTTGACAGAATCATGATATCCCCTTTGTGCACTATTTCCACCTTCCCCACTAAACTGGGAAACATTGCGTCAAGAAGTTGACTAAACTATTTCTTTGAATTGTTAAATGTATTTAGTATACAGCGAAAATTATTGTTTCTTGTGCACTGACTTTTGTATCTTTTTCCCGACGGAAGAGAGTACATCCAGGGTGCGTGGGGTCCTTGATTATGCTGGCTGCTTTTCCGAGGCAGCAGGAAGTGTATGGCGTCAATGGATGGGAGGCGGTTTTGCCTGATGGGCTAGGCTTCCTTCACGACACTGCAGTTTTTTTGCAATCTTGGACAGAGCAGGAGCCATACCAAGCTGTGATATAACCAGAATAAGGCTTTCTATGGTGCATCTGTAAAAGCTGGAGTGTGTCATGGCGGACATGCCAACTTTCTCTAACCTTGAGGAAGTAGAGGCATTGGTGAGCTTTCTTAACTATAGTATCAACATGCAGGGACCAGGGCAGGTTGTTGATCTGGACACCTAGAAACTTGAAGCTCTCAACCATTTCCACTTTGTCCCCATTGATGTAGACAGGGGCATGTCCTCCACCTGAAGTTGATGACTATCTCCTTTGTTTTGCTGAGAGATTATTGTCGTCGCACCAGTTGGCTATATTCCCCCTCTTTCCTGTACTCCGTCTCATCATTGTTTGAGATCTGACCCACTATGGTGGTGTCATCAGCAAACTTGAAAATCAAGTTGGAGGGAATTTGGCCATAGTCATAGGTGTATAAGGGGTATAGGGGGGGCTGAGGACACAGTCTTGTGGGGCACCGGTGTTGAGAACGATCGTGGAGGTGTTGTTGCCTATCCTTACTGATTGTGGGTGGAGGGTTAGGAAGTTTAGGATCCAGTCAGAGAGAGGAGCCGAGCTCCAGGTCTCGGAGTTGAGATGAGCTACGTAGGAATGATGGTGCTGAAGGCTGACCTGACATAGCTGCCTTAGGGTTGAGTGTAGAGCCAAAGAGATGGTGTTTGCTGTGGACCTGTTGCAGTAGTGGATCCAGGAAATCTAGGAGGCCGGAATTGGTTCGTGCCATGACTAACCTTTCAAAGCACTTCATAGTGATGGGTGTCAGAGCCACCGGACGACAGCCGTTAAGGCACGCTGCCTGCCTTTTCTTTGGTACTGGGATGGCGGTAATTTTCTTAAAGCAGATAAGTTACCTCAAATTTGTGTAAAAAGTTAAAGATGTCTGCGATTACCCCTGCCAGCGCAGCATCTCCGTGCTCGTCTGGGTACCCCATCCAGACCAGTGGATTGACTTTCAAGGCGGCTGCTCTGACACCTGCAATGGTTCGTCCAAAGGGTGGAGGGCGTGCTCCTGCTGACCTCTTGCTCAAAACGGGAATAGAATGTGCTGAGCTCATTGGGGAGGGGGTGCATTGTTGCCAGTGATTTTACAAGCCTTTGTCTTGTGGCCGGTTATGTCTTGCAGATCTTGCCATAGGCGGGAGTCTGTGTGGCTCGCCTAGGACTCTAGCCTGGTCCGGTATTATCTTTTGGCATCTCTGATGGATCTCCATAAATCATATCTGGATTTCTTGTATAGGTCAGGGTCACCTGACTTGAACGCCTCAGACCTGGACTTCAGCAAGCAGCAGATATCCCGACTCATCCATGGTTTCTGGTTAGGAAATATGCGGATTTGTTTCATTAGCACAGTTTTCTACACACTTACTCGTGAAGTCAGTTACTGTAGTGGCGTACTTGTTCAGATTGGTCGCTGAGTTTTTAAACATCGACCAGTCGACTGACTCAAAGCAGTCCCATAGGAGATCATCCGATTCTCCAGACCAACACTGCATGACTTTCTTTAATGGATTCTACTGTTTCAGTTTTTGTTTGTAAGCTGGGAGCAGGAGCACAGCCTTGTGGTCTGATTTACCAAACTGTAGGCAGGTGATAGAGCCGTAGGCATGTTTGATAATTGTGCAGCACTGGTCTAGAATGTTTGGGCCTCTGGTAGGGTGCTCTTGAGTTTGGCCTGATTGAAGTCCCCGGCCATGATGAACAAGGCCTTGGGATGTTTCGTCGCAAGGCTACCTGTGGTGGTGAATATTTTGTCCAGCACAGTCTTCACATCCGCATGGGGTGGGATGTAAACTGCTGTCAGAATAACAGAGGTGAACTCTAGCAGAAGGTGGTAGGGGCAGCATTTTAGCATCAGGTATTCTAGGTCCGGGGAGCAGAAACTCGTCAGTGTTGCTACGTCTAAGAGGGGTTGATTAGAAAGTAGACCCCACATTCCCTAGCCTTGTCCAAGGCTGCTGTACAGTCCATTTGGTGGATTGGGAACCCCTCTGGTTGTATGGCACAGTCCAGTGCAGCAGGAGAGAGCCACTCCATGAAACAGAATACACAGCAGTCTCGGCTCCATTTGAAAAGCGAGTCTGGTTTCAAGTTCATCTAGCTTGTTTTCCAGAGATTGGACATTTCCTAGGAGTAAACTGGGGAGGGAGACCTTCGGACATGTTGTTTCACTCATTTGCAGGCTTGCACATTTCTTGAGGGTGCTGATATTGTTCAAGGCAGTAGAAGGTGACTGAGGACATCTGCATTCGATATTTTAGTACCTGGTTTGTGTTGGAGCACGTAATGTATGCGGTTAGAAGTAAGGCCCATCATTGGTGGGCCCACCTTCATATAGCATCAGTTCAACTGCTTCCAGGCACATACATTTGAAAGTTTTTATTCACAATTGAGGTAGACTGTAGACAGTAAGAAAATGTCATGTTAATGAAATAATAGCCATAGTGTATCGCAGTTACTCCATGGCACCCCAACAAATTCCTCATTGGAGGCTTCTGTAGAAAAACCCATCTGGAATTTCATCCTTAGGTGAGCTAGTGTACAAACCATGTTTTCCCCGTCTGCACTAAAACCTACATGATTTACCATGTGCTGATCCCAACTCTACACTTGGTGTCAATATCCATGGGGGCAGTTATGAGTATCAGATCAAGTGACAGGGCATCTTCTTCATTAGTGCTGCAATCTACTTGCTTGCCTGCTGAGCCTCACTCATTAGCTTGCGCATGGGTCCTATTCACAGAAGTCAAATATCCAGGATGATATTATTTTTTATATAATATTCTTCATTATGACACCACGCCCCTTCTTCACCACACAAAATTGGCACAGCAAAGTATAGTCTGTCTAGGGTGGGAGATTGCTAGGAGTCTACTAATCCCAAAAAACCCTGATTCAAATGCCACAAGAATCATTAAAACTAGGCAATACTGCAATCAGGGTGGGACAACACTTGTATGGCTCTTTCTGAATGACTCCCTGACTTGGCCAAATTCTTGGAAGGCAATTAATTAAACAATGAAGGTAGTCACTGAAAATGCTTACATGAATTTGGGATGTTAATTGTGTGTAAATGGAGCAACACGGTGGAAGAGTGGTTTGCACTGCCTCATAGCATCAGGGACCTGGGTTCAATTCCTGGTTTGGGTCACTGTCTGTGCGGAGTCTGCACGTTCTTCGTATCTGCGTGGGTTTTCTCCGGGTGCTCCAGTTTCTTGCGAACCATAAGAACTAGGAGCAGTAGGCCATCTGGCCCCTCGAGCCTGCTCTGCCATTCAATAAGATCATGGCTGATGTTTGTGGATTCAGCTCCACTACCCGCTCGATCATAACCCTCAATTCCTTTACTGTTCAAAAAAATGTATCTATCCTTGCCTTAAAAACATTCAATGAGTGGCCTCAACTGCTTCACAGAGCAGGGAATTTCATAGATTCACAATCCTTCGGGTTAAGAAGTTCTTCCTCAACTCGGTCCTAAATCTGCTCTGCCTTATTTTGAGGCTGTGCCCCCTCATTCTAGTTTCACCTGCTAGCGGAAACAATCTCCCTGCTTCTATCTTATCTATTCCCTTCATAATCTTATATGTTTTTACAACATCTCCCCTCATTCTTCTGAATTCCAATGAGTACAGTCCCAGTCTCTCCGCATAAGCCAACTCTTTCAACTCCAGAATCAACCGAGTGAATCTCCTCTGCACCCCCTCTACTGCCAGTATATCCTTTCTCAAGTAAGGAGACCAAAACTGTACACAGTATTCCAACCTCCCATCCATTGACTCTGTCTACACTTCCTGCTGCCTCGGCAAAGCAGCCAGCATAATTAAGGACCCCACGCACCCTGGACATTCTCTCTTCAACCTTCGGAAAAAAGATACAGAAGTCGAAGATCACGTACCGACCGACTCAAGAACAGTTTCTTCCCTGCTGCTGTCAGACTTTTGAATGGACTTAATGCAAGGAGAGTTGATCTTTCTCTACACCCTAGCTATGACTGTAACACTACATTCTGCACTCTCGTTTCCTTCTCTGAACAGTATGTTTTGTCTGTATAATGCGCAAGAAACAATACTTTTCACTGTGTGCTAATACATGTGACAATAATAAAATCAAATCAAAAAGATGCAGCCTCACCAACACCTTATAAGCTGCAACATGACCGCCCTGTTTTTAAACTCTATCCCTCTAGCAATGAAGGACAAAATTCCATTTGCCTTAATTACTTGCTGCACCTGCAAACCAACTTTGTATTCATGCACAAAGACACCCAGGTCCCTCTGCACAGCCGCATGCTGCAATTTTTTTTTACCATTTTAAGTAGTCGTCCATTTTGCTGTTATTCCTACCAAAATGGATGACTTCACATTTACCAACATTGTACTCCATCTGCTAGACCCTCGCCCACTCACAGACTATATCCCTTTGCAGACTCAGCGTCCTCTGCACACTTTGCTCTGCCACTCATCTTAGTGTCATCGGAGAATTTTGACACACTACACTTGGTCCCCAACTCCAAATCATCTATGTAAATTGTAAACAATTGTGGTCCCAACATTGATCCCCAACTAGAAAAACACCCATTTACCCCCACTCTTTGCTTTCTGTTAGTTAACCAATCTTCTATCCATGCTAATACATCACCCGTAACGCCGTGCACCTTTATCTTATGCAGCAGTCTTAATCCCACAGTCCGAAAGATGTGCTGGTTAGGTGCATTGACCATGCTAAATTCTCCCTCAGTATACCCAAACAGGCGCCAGAGTGTGATGAATAGGGGATTTTCAGTTACTTCATTGCAGTTAATGTAAGCCTCTTGTGATACAAATAAATAAACTTTAAACCTTTTAATAGTACAAATGTAAACTTTTCCCAGATATATTGTACCAATACAATCAAGATAAACTAGGTGACAACACTATACTTTAATATTCAAGATAATGCAACAATTTAGCAAAGCGAGCTTGATCAAGCAGTTAAATTTATTACTGCATCACTTGATATATTAATTAATAGGATTTCTTTAGCAATGCATTACCTTGGTTGCTGCCCAGTCCATCCATCCTTCAGCACAGCAATTAATATTAATGAGACATAGTCCCTCAACAAGATCAGGAAAAGACAACTGAAAAAAAAAAATGAAAGTGCTCAAGTTATTTGTAGTACACACAATTTAGTATGGTAAATTAATTGTAGGCAAGATTTTCCAGACCGGAGGTGGTCCAGCCTATTTTTGTCAGGAAGTTGAGCACAAGCTTGCCAAGGCAGATAGCAACAGAGACAGGCAGTTGGCGAGACTGGCAGGTTAAAGGCCCACCTGTTTATTAGGACATTGGCCTAGTTACAATCATGGTTGCCAGGTGTCTCCCACCCTCAACTACCACCCATTCCTACCACCTCACAGTACGCACTAGGTATGCAACAAATGAGCCATAAGACTGGTATAACATTGAAGACTTGCCAAACAGCGATTCAACGTTTTCTTTCAAAAATATTCCCTCAAAATCTTATTCAAATACAAACACAGACATTGAAAATCGTATTCAAAAGATCTGGCAACTGCATCAAAAGAAGTAGGCAGACGACCAGACATCCATTTACAGACAGCCTCATGATGAATGTTGGACTGAGCTCCATGAATGGCTAATGGATTCCCTTCAGCAGGAGTCTGTTTACTCTGTTCCAATGGGAATGCTAGCCTTGTGTAATTGACATCTTTATTAATTGGTAATTAAATGACCTCCCATTAAAGGGAGCATTTTTTCAATCCATGTTTATTTGGACAAGATTAAGACTTTCACTACATAATTGTGAAGGTGAGGGGAAATGTTTTTATAATGGGAATGTTTTATACCTAAACTTCTGCTTCCTGTCTCAAAACTAGGGTTCCCTTGTGGTTCATAACTCAAGGTGCAGTGAATCATGCGGAGCTCAATATCTACTCCTACAATGCAGTGGACAAGGGCAAATTCTGCACCCTTTAACCAGTGGCAAAAAAAAATTGCTAGAGATTGTAATGGGGAAGGAATGCTGGAATTTGGTCCTGTCCACTATTTTTTTTTAAAAAGAAGTCTGCTGACTTGGCCCAACTTCATGAAAATTCAAACCTACAAGCTTACCCATGCATGAATTCATAGGATGAGACTGTCTACTGCAACAAGGTCCATAAAGTTACTCAAGTACTCTCAGACTTACCGCAAACTTAGTCAGGATATATGCACCAGCTCCAACTCCTATTCCAATAACACTTTTTATGCTGAAAGACAAAATAATGCTAGTTTAGCTATCTACACCAGAGCAGGTGAGATGCAATGGCCATACAATCAGGGGACAAAGAGGTCCAAAATACTCTTTCATATTGGCCTACAAAGGGCCTGATTTTACCATTGCATTCCGCCCGTTTTTGGGCGCGAAAACATGGTAAAGTCGGATGTGAGGCCATTAACGCGATCCACGCCCGCGCAGATGGCCACTTTACTGAGACCCGGGAATGGCCGCGATCCAATTTGCGCCCGGGCGCAACAGCGATTTAAATACATTTAAATTGAATTAATGAACTGCCCGCCCAATTTTATCAGCATTTCCCACCGGGTTCGCCGATCCAGAATCGCGCCAAAATGGACATACTGAATAAAACTGAATTGGGGCGCTGCAGCTGCTGAAGAGGTGAGTTCAGAGTTTCTAACGACTCTGACTCAGATCGGTTGGGGGGTGGGGGGAGAAAAAGGAGGAGACAGGCCAGATTGTTGTCTGGTTGGGGGCAGGGGTCCGTTGCCACTCCTGTCTGGGTTGGGGGGGGGGGGGGGGGGGGGGGGGGGGAGGGGGGGGGTGCAGCAGCAGAGATAAAAGGGGACAGTGATGTCTGTGGGGGCCTTCGCTCCCGCTTTTCGCTCCTGGGCCGCTTTCTGGCCCGACAACTCAGAAGGGTAGGGAAAGAGAGGATGAGCAAACTGACCACAGCACCAGGGTACAGGGAGCCATTCAAGTGGTCGTCGACTTAGCAGGGGTAAGCCATGGTGTACAGGTCACTGGCTCAGAGTCTGTCCTTGTTGCTCAGAAGGGAAGGGGGGAGAGGAGTAGAGGATTAGTCATTGGGGACTCCATAGTTAAAGGGACGGATGGGAGATTCTGCGGGAAAGAGAGACTCGCGGTTGGTGCGTTGCCTCCCAGGAGCCAGAGTCCATGATGTCTCGGATTGTGTTTTCAAAATCCTTAAGGGGGAGGGGGACCAGCTCCAAGTTGTGGTTCACATAGGCACTCAAGACATAGGTAGGAAAAGGGATGGGGATGTAAGGCAGAAATTCAGGGAGTTAGGGTGGAAGCTTAGGGCTAGAACAAAGTTGTTATCTCTGGTTTGTTACCCGTGCCACGTGATAGTGAGAAGAATAGGGAGAGAGAGCAGTTGAACACATGGTTACAGGGATGGTGCAGGAGGGAGGGTTTCAGATACCTGGACAATTGGGGCTCTTTCTGAGGTAGGCGGGACCTCTACAAACAGGGTGGTCTGCACCTGAACCAGAGGGGTACCAATATCTTTGGGGGGGGGGGGATTTGCTAATGCTCTTCAGGAGTGCTTAAACTAATTCAGCAGGGGGGGTGGGTACTTGAATTGTAGCTCCAGTGTACAGGAGGTTGAGAGTAGTGAGGTCATGGATGAGGTTTCAGGGTCGCAGGAGTGTACTGGCAGGTAGGAAGTGTGTATACTTCAACGCCAGGAGCATCCGGAATAAGATGGGTGAGCTTGCAGCATGGGTTGGTACCTGGGATTTCGATGTTGTGGCCTTCTCGGAGACATGGATAGAGCAGGGACAGGAATGGTTGTTGCAGGTTCCAGGATTTAGATGTTTCACTAAGTGCAGGGAAGGTGGTAAAAGAGGGGGAGGTGTGGCATTGTTAGTCAAGGACAGTATTACGGTGGCAGAAAGGACATTTGAGGAGGATTCGTCTACTGAGCCAGTTTGGGCGGAGGTTAGAAACAGGAAAGGTCACCCTGTTGGGAGTTTTTTTATAGACCTCCAAAAAGTTCCAGAGATGTAGAGGAAAGGATTGCAAAGATGATTCTGGATAGGAGCGAAAGTAACAGGGTAGTTGTTATGGGGGACTTGAACTTTACAAATATTGACTGGAAAAGCTATAGTTCGAGTACTTTAGAGGGGTCAGTTTTTGTCCAATGTGTGCAGGAAGGTTTCCTGACACAGTATGTAGATAGACCAACAAGAGGCGAGGCGAGGCCACATTGGATTTGCTACTGGGTAATGAACCAGGCCAGGTGTTAGATTTGGAGGTAGGTGAGCACTTTGGTGATAGTGACCACAATTCGATTACATTTACCTTAGCAATAGAAAGGGATCGGTATATACCGAAGGGCAAGAGTTATAGCTGGGGGAAAGGATGCGATTAGGCGAGATTTAGGTGGCATAGGTTGGGGAAGGAAACTGCAGGGGATGGGCACAATTGTAATGTGGAGCTTGTTCAAGGAACATCTACAACGCGTCCTCGATAAATATGTACCTGTCAGACAGGGAGGAAGCAGATGTGTGAGGGAACCGTGGTTTACTAAAGAAGTTGAATCTCTAGTGAAGAGGAAGAAGGAGACTTATGTTAAGATGAGATGTGAAGGCTCAGTTAGGACGCTTGAGAGTTACAAGTTAGCCAAGAAGGACCTAAAGAAAAAGAGTTAAGAAAAGCCAGGAGAAGTCTTTGGCAAGTAGGATCAAGAAAAACCCTAAAGCTTTCTGTAAGTATGTCAGGAGTAAAAGAATGACTAGGGTAAGATTAGGGCCAGTCAAGGACAATAGTGGGAAGTTGTGCGTGGAGTCTGAAGAGATAGGAGAGGCACTAAATGAATATTTTTCGTCGGTATTCACACAGGAGAGGGACAGTGTTGTCGAGGGGAGTACTCAGAGGCAGACTGTTGGACTGGACGGGATTGAGGTTCATAAAGGAGGAGGTGTTAGCAATTCTGGAAAGGGTAAAAATAGATAAGTTCCCTGGGCCGGATGGGATTTATCCTAGGATTCTTTGGGAGGGGAGATCGCAGAGCCTTTGATCTTTGTGTCGTCATTGTCTATAGGAACAGTGCCAGAAGACTGGAGGATAGCAAATGTTGTCCCCTTGTTCAAGAAGGGGAGTAGGGACAACCCTGGTAATTATAGACCGGTGAGCAACGTTTTGGAAAGGATAATAAGAGATAGGATTTATAATCACCTAGAAAGGAATAATTTGATTAGGGATAGTCAGCACGGTTTTGTGAAGGGTAGGTCGTGTCTCACAAACCTTACTGAGTTCTTTGAGGAGGTGAATGAGGGTAAAGCGGTTGATGTGGTGTATATGGATTTCAGCAAAGCATTTGATAAGGTTCCCAATGGTAAGCTATTGCAGAAAATATGGACACATGGGATTGAGGGTGATTTAGTGGTTTGGATCAGGAATTGGCTAGCTGTAAAAAAACAGAGGGTGGTAGTTGATGGGAAATATTCATCGTGGAGTTCAGTTACTAGTGGTGTACCTCAAGGATCTGTTTTGGTGCCACTCCTGTTTGTCATTTTTATAAATGAACTGGATGAGGACGTAGAAGGATGGATTAGTAAATTTGCGGATGACAAAGTCGGTGGAGTTGTAGACAGTGCGGAGGGAAGTGGCAGGTTACAGAGGGACATAGATAAGCTGCAGAGCTGGGCTGAGAGGTGGCAAATGGAGTTTAATGCGGAAAAGTGCGAGGTGATTCACTTTGGAAGGAGTAACAGGAATACAGAGTACTGGGCTAATGGTAAGATACTTGGTAGTGTGGATGAACAGAGGGATCTGGGTGTCCATGTGCATAGATCCCTGAAAGTTGGAACCCAGGTTGATAGGGTTAAGAAGGCATACGGTGTGTTAGCTTTTATTGGTAGAGGGATTGAGTTTCGGAGCCATGAGGTCATGCTGCAACTGTGCAAAACTCTGGTGTGGCCACAGTTGGAGTATTGCGTACAGTTCTGGTCGCCGCATTATAGAAAAGATGTGGAAGTGTTGGAAAGGGTGCAGAGGAGATTTACCAGGATGTTGCCTGATATGGTGGGAAGATCATATGAGGAAAGGCTGAGGGACTCGAGGTTGTTTTCGCTAGAAAGAAGGTTAAGAGGTGACTTAATAGAGGCATACAAGATGGATCAGAGGGTTAGATAGGGTGGATAGCCTTTTTCCTTGGATGGTGATGGCTAACACGGGAGGACATAGCTTTAAATTGAGGGGTGAGAGATATAGGACAGATGTTAGAGGTAGGTTCTTTACTCATAGTAGTAAGGGCGTGGAATGCCCTGCCTGCAGCAGTAGTGGACTCGTCAACATTAAGAGCATTCAAATGGTTATTGGATAAACATATGGATGATATTGGAATAGTGTAGATTAGAGGGGCTTTAGATTGGTTTCACTGGTCGGCGCAACATCGAGAGCCGAAGGGCCTGTACTGCACTGTAATGTTCTATGGCTCGGGAGCGATCTGACATGGGCCCGCTGTCAAGTTTTTTTTTCTAACTGCGCATGCGCAGTTCAGAGCTCCGATCGTTTCGGGCGCACTAAGCCCCATCCACAGCGCGATTCAGACCCGGATTTTTTTTTCAGGCTGAGTGCGTATGGGGGCGCCTGAAAATTGATTTCCAAGTTGGATCTGAATTGCGCCCAGATTCAGCACTTAGAATGAAAATGGTAAAATCAGGCCCAAAGACTCAACTTAAGGTAAATCCTTCTGTACTGATTTCAACAAGCATGATTGCTCATGTAGATGGATTCTAGTACAGAAAGAGAAAAAAAACAAAACCTTAATACAAAAGGTTAAAACACTATTGTTTTGTAGAAAAGAAATGAAACAATTCGCTTAAAAAAGTGGCAGTTTGGTTTGATAGGTAGCGGAATGGTTCAGGACACACTCATTTGATGCTAAATCTATTAAGATGATGGTCCCAGATTTCACTTCAGGCAAGAATTGGCTTCTCACCTATGCAGTGGTTAAGAATGGATTTCAATTGTGCTCTATTTGAGAAAGGTGGAGGGTGAAGAATGGAGCAAAAAGGTCAGCTAGTGTTCCTAGCCTAACCATGACGTGATCTCCACTCAAGGCCTGTCCATCAGCTACAAGGCACAAGTCTATGATGGAATACTTTCCACTTGCCTGGATGAGAGCAGATCCCACAGCATTCCAGAAGCTTGGCACCATCCAGGACAAAGTAGCCTGTTCGATTGTGCTATCCATAAACATTCACTCTTCCCTGCACTGACAGTGGCAGCAGTGTGCATCTATAAGACACTGCAGAAACTCACCAAGGCTCCTTAGGCAACACCTTTCAAACCCACAACCACTACAAGGGCAGAAGATACATGGGAAACCACCATCTGGAAGTTCCCTCCTAGCCATCATTTTTTCACGGTCACTAGTTTCAAATTCCTGGAATTCTCTCCCTAACAGCACTGTGGGTGTTCCGACACCACAGGGACTGCAATAGTTCAAGGAGGCAGCCACCACCTTCTCAAGGGCAAAAGATTCTGGCCGAGCTAGTGGTTCTCATATCCTGCAAATGAATAAAAATAAGCACGCATAGTGAATATTGAGCAAGAACAGAATAGGAAGAAAATTGGGAGGACAAAAAAGTAGCTGAGCAGATAACATCTTAATGTCTGGATCCCAGTTTTCTACCCCAAAAATGTTAATTTGTTGTCAGGAGTGCATAAAAGCAAATAGTACAGTTCATGACAAAATATTTCTTGCAATTAT
Source organism: Mustelus asterias (assembly GCF_964213995.1). Taxonomy (NCBI): domain Eukaryota; kingdom Metazoa; phylum Chordata; class Chondrichthyes; order Carcharhiniformes; family Triakidae; genus Mustelus; species Mustelus asterias. The sequence goes on along the minus strand of NC_135807.1, from coordinate 31,274,518 downwards.
AGAAGCTGATAATTGCAGCACATTAAACAGGTTGAAGTCTTGCTAAAATCAATTCTTGATATTTGTAATGTGACTTTTAACCTTACCCAAAGTGCTTCAAAATAGCTGGAAGCATCTCAGACATTTGGTCCATCGATGGGTACTGGTATCTACAATTAGATGCAAAAAGGTTTTTTCCAAAGTATTTTCAAAATAGTATTGATTGTCATTTAAAACACTTTTGAAATCAGTTATTCACAACAAGTCTGAGGATTTAAAAATACAACTTGTGGTTCTAGGAGTTGGCTTTAAAAGATACAAGATAAATGGAAACACCCAATTAAAGATGATAAATAACCGATGTAAATGCAAATCAAACAAGCCTGAGCCAATCACAGGTTCTCTCACTTCCAACTCAACCTTGTTACTTTTTAACTAAGCAATGGATGGACCATCTTTGAGCTTGTGGTGGAACCAGAATGTCTGCATTATTGCAGATTCATGCAAGTCACAAAATAAAGGGTTATTTTGAGATATGTTGGAATATCTCTAAGCTATGGCATATTGCTATGGGAATAAGTCAGTCAAGAAGTGCTTTGTTTTGGGTTTAAACTGTGTGTGTTAGCTCACAGAAGCTGTCAGCTGGAAGGCCAGAAACGTTGAGAAACTGTGGGAGCAGAAAAAAAGCACTGTGTCCATCCAAAGAGCATAGAAGCCATTAGGAACAAGGGTGTTCCTGATTTTTAAAATCACTAAGCAAGTAGACAGTTTTGATCCATGCTTATGATGTCTTAAAGGAAGTGGAGAGTTGCTTAGTCAAATGCTCATGGAAGGACCCCGATGAAACCTTGCACTTGAATAGCAGAAATATGGAGGAAGAATTAAACTGAATTCCAAACAGTTGGAGAAAGAGTCATGCCCAGGCATCCGAGTTAAGTGACTGCAACAGTAATGCAGTAGAAATGGCCTCCCTAGCTTGGGCTAGGAAAGGAGCATCAAAAATATCACTCAGCACTCCCACGGGTAAACTACAATGGGGGCTTCCAATAATTTGGGGTTGTTCTTGTATTCTCTACGTGTACTTAATTGCAGACCGCGGGTCTAACTGAGGATTTACTTGTTCCCTTAATAACCAAGAACAGACAGAAACCATGGTGGTTGGGGGAATACAAGTTTGAGGTTAATTCTGATTAAAAGTTTAAATTAAATTAAAAGATTGGTCTTCAGTTGAATCCTTCAATATTTGGCTTCATGTTCCATAAATGGCAAATGTGGGGCAAGGACAGAATTGTGTTCCTCCGTGAAAAAAAGTGTTTTAGGAATTCGCTTGCTTCATAAATGTGTGGGAAGGATATATTTCTGAGAGAAAGTAATACCTTCAGGAACAGGAGGGGAGAAAGGGTAAAGCAAGATATATTGTTAAAGATGTTCCATGGTAATTCACGTATTTCAGAGTGGTAAGGAATATAGGCACAAGAAATATCAATGTGCCTAAGAGAGACATATGCCATTACAAATCATATAGAAATAAAAGAGATCATGTCCTTTAGAAAAAGGAAAGAAATGTGCTATCCTTACATGTGACTCCAGACCCATAACAATCTATGGTCAACTCTTTCCAAAATGACCGAATACTCAACTATTTCATACTACCGAGTGACTTATGAAAATGGTCCAAGAATTAAACCAGATGAGCCTGACATCCAACAAGTACCTAAAAACTTATAGCACTATAGTGGGTGTACCTTTAATATATGGACTGCAATAGTTCAAGGTTCACTACCACTTCATGGGTGATTAAAATACGTATAAATGCAGGCTTGCCAATCACATCCCATGAACAAATAAGTCATCTTTTGTTTGCCTTGATACCACAAAGTCAGAAGCCACCAACTATTTGACTCAGTTACTGGTTTGGAATGGTCATTCTTACCCAGTTGGAAAAGTCGGAGCTCCCTCTTGCTGGCCAGGTGCATTAATATGATAAACAGCAAAATGAAGTGTAATTTCCTGCATGTCTTCAGAATTGAAGAGAGTGTTGAAGCATGATTTGTCTACGAAAAGAGAGAGTAACCATTTAAAATGTTTGTGGTAAATGGTGAAAATGAATACAGAGGGCTGATGGATGATAAGAAGCAATTTTACACAATTAACGAGCCTCATCTGGTAACTACCCTCAAATCAGGAAGTCAACAGCAAGCTGCAAAATAATTTTCCATTTATTAGTTAACAGACAGAAAAGGAAATCAAGACAATGCAATGCATCTACAATGTAACATTCTTAAGTCTGAAAGTGGGCTGGGGGAATATTTTCTTGTTAAATATAGGGGACTATTTGCAGTTAGGATAAGTACAAGAATTTATTTTTCCTTTAATGTTAATTCAATAAAAGGTCGATATCTGGCAGTGAGTCAACTCATGGGGCCGTTATGCCCTTGGTGGCAACTAGCATCGGATTGTCAGCCGGGCTGGGGAGAGTCAGTCCCATGTGTGGCTAGAGTCCTATCTGGATGTGGGGCAGGCAATTAGTCGAAGGGATGGAAGAGTCCCCTGGGGGTTGAGAGTGTAGGGAGTTCCAATAGAAGATCAGTCTGGTGTTTCAAATAGTTACCCAAGAGAGGTTTTAATTCTAACTATTTTGTAGTAACTAGCATAACCCTGGGCAGAACCATCTGAATTGGTGACTTAAATCAAATTAAGGCCTAACCAGGGTTATACAAAGGTCTATACAACTCCCTTGCTCCTATACTCCTGCCCTTTCAGAAAATCTTGTATGCTTTTTATGCAGTGTTCTTAACTTGCTCGGCCACCTTACAACTTCCTATTTCCACAGTCCCCTGGAAAATTATAATAATGCGCGGAAATTACAGTAGTTAAAAATCAGCAGAGAAAAATTAGAGAAACTTGGACTAAAATTCAACAAATCCCCAGAACCTGATGATCTTAGGGATTCTAAGAGACAACTGCAAGATTGTGGCTGTACTCAGTGAACACGCAAGCAAGAGCAGGCAGTTCACCATCACCTTCTCAGGGCAATTAGGGATGAGCAATAAATTCTGGCCCAGCCAGCAATGCTCACATTCCAAATTATTTCTAAATATTTATTGAAAAAAGAGAGACAAATAATTGGCCCTTTTGGTTTGGTCAGAGTGAAAAAACATGTACAAATTAAATTTGTGGAGATTCATACTTTAAAACTTAGCAGAAAGCACAGTATAACTTGCATTTATTTCACACAAAGAAAACCCATTCCATTTTAAATAAATATTTACAGTGCTCAATCAGCTTGTTTGAAAAGGCACAAATAAAGCACCTGGCTAAACAAGATTATAAAGGGGCTACATTAATCCCAGATTAGAGTGAAGTAGTTGCAAATGGCATCAGACTGAGCTGATGTTTGTGACCCATTTACATTAGCTTAGGCTAACTTAGTACTATAAATCCAATTTAAATAAATAAAATCAAAAGGCTGACAGGCCTTGATTTTAAACGAAAACAGAAAATGCTGGAAAATCTCAGCAGGCCTGACAGCATCTGTGGAGAGAGAATAAAGCCAATGTTGAGTCTGGATGACCCTTCAGAACAGTCATCCAGACTCGAAAAATAGGCTCTATTCTCTCTCCACAGATGCTATGTTTCGAGTCTGGATGACCGTTCTGAAGGGTCATCCAGACTCAACATTGGCTTTATTCTCTCCCCACAGATGCTGTCAGGCCTGCTGAGATTTTCCAGCATTTTCTGTTTTGTTTCAGATTCCAGGATCCGCTTTTATATTTGGCCTCGATTTTACCCTTGCCCCTTGCTCTCAACCCAATTCCTAACTATGATGCAAGTAATCCAATCCCCCTCACTTACTGCCAGGGACCATTCTCGTAGGTTCCCAGTATAACTTCTTATAACCAAATTCCTGCTCCCACCCACTAACCAGGTAGCAAACCTGACCAGGTATCTGGAAGCTTTATTTCAATGTTCTGCCAAAGACTGGCAGGACCTTCCATGTCAAAAGCCTCTCCTGGTGTGCCCCCTGCTACTGGCTCACAGCCAGCCATAGCTCACTGTAAAGATTAATGTCAAGACTGAGGCCAAAACATGAAAAATGAGACATGTTAAAAACTTGACACTGTGGAAATATGCTAGAGTCTTTAGTTTCACCGATTTTACTTCAATTTAACGTTTTAGCATAACCAGAACAGTCCATGTAGGTCAACACAATAGAACACAAGATAGAAGATGCTAAAAAAAAAAAACCAATGCATATCAACTGGATATTCAGAGCAGGCAGGCAATTTATGACAAGTCAGGTTTGCACCTCGGTTTCTTAAAGTTAGTGCATTGCAGCTTCAAAAGTATAGTTTATGAATAGACAAAATTATCATTGTGATGATTTGTAATGCATAAAAATTTCAAGAGACCACAACTTAAGGGCTCTCCTAGAGACAGACAAAGAGAAAATACTGATCATGTCAGAGGATAGAGTTAATAAATAACTTGATTAAGCTACAGCTCAAATGTCAAAAAAAGAGCCTCAAAATAAAAGATAAAAAAGTTACTAGAATTAAATCAGATAACGTTTGCCTTAGTAGCAATGTCCATAAATAATATGTGGACCTAAAGAGAGATATTTAAATGGGTCATCTCTCAAACTCTGCTGTTACCCGAGGATCTACAAGCAGCAACCAGAGTGTAACTGTTGTTACACTACTACTTACAGTTTGTCCCAATGTCATGAAATGTGAGTATGACTGGCCGACTTCCTTTTGGTGTCCCACGCACTGCGACACGGATATCACCAAATGGAGTTTCAACATCATGCTCCTGTGGAAGAGGTGGATTAGCAGACCTTCATTAATTGTTTCTTCAGTGTGTATAATGATATGCAGAATAGTAAAACTGAATAAGAATCATAGAATCCCTACATTTAGCCCATTGAGTCTTCGCCAATTCTCCAAAAGAGCATTCTACCTCGGCCCACTCCCCCACCCTACCCCCGTAACGCCACACATTTACCATGGCTACTAACACTAAGGGACAATTTAGCATGGCCAATCCACCTAACCTGCACATCTTTGGACAGTGGGAGGAAACATGCAGACATAGGGAGAACGTCTACAAACATCTGCAGCTAGAATCGAACCAGAGTCTCTGGTGCTATGAGGCAACAGCCACCCAATTTAATAAAGTTAAATTGTGATAGTTGCACAAAATTCAAGTCTTGTCTACTATCAATAATCCAAGATGGTTTCTGAAGACCAAAGAGTTAACATGCTATATGTTAGCTTGGTTCAGTTACAGGTGTTCATTACCATTCGATTATAGTCTTAAGTAGGGTAACTGTATGTATTAACTGCAAGAACTATGTACATGTAAAAGGTTCAAACTAGGAGCTATCTCCATGCTTGCTTGTGCACATGGCTCTTTCCAATGTTAGACAGATTCCTGTGTGTGTGTCATGCGTTTTCTTACATCATTTTGTGGGCAGTATACTACAGCAAGTGTAAAGAGATTCAATATCTGCAGCACATAACCTAGCCCACTGTCAGTACAGTGCAAAAGGAATACTGCATCATCAGATGTGTTGAAAGAAATAGCAACCATCTGCCTTCATAGTAGTATATATTTGAAGATCCCAGGCAATATCTTGGGTTTGGACTCTGATATTGGGGTAAAATGATGTTACAACCACACACCACAGGAATCAAATCACCTATTTGACCAACTTGGGAAAAATCAATTGGCAGCCAAGAAGGTGGGCTCACTATTTCATTAAAATTGGCCAGTGTACTCAGGAGGGGATTAGTAAGGCCCTCCAGACTGAAGAATTAAATTAGTGGCAGGCTGCTGCAGGTCTTCAAGTACACTTCCACATTTAAATAAAAGTATAACACAATCAGTAGCCCTCCACAATGAAGGGCGAACCCTTTCTCAGACCAACCTGCAGCCCAGTTGTGTTTAGGCAGCCAGGGATGGCCTCAAAATCTCCATGGCATGCTGGCAGCCTGCCTCAAGACAACTAGCTTGCCCTCAATTTTGGGGGACTTACAGGCCAACCTGAAAATTTCAGTCAGCCTCTGTCTGGCAATAGGCTGGAATTAAGCTTCAATACCCTGGTGGCTACTTGTCATTAGTAAGCAGATAGCCCTCAGTCCCAAAATGCATCTAAACATTTGGCTTGGGGACAGTATGGTGCCAGGAAACCAGCACAAATGTTCATGCTTGCATTCCCATCACCCACCACTTCCCCCAATTAAAAAACCTTTATTTTTTTTGGACAGACTTTAAATCACCGCTCTCATCACGAGTCTGGTGTTTGCTTTTGCATTCCATAGTATGCCCCAAAATGGCATGATATAAATATTAATTATGTATTAAAATATGCAGCTTTAGTTTCCTATACAGTAATCTCACATGCAAATTCAGTCTTAATTGCTTCAGTTAAGGATCTGTAGGATTGCTGACCTGCTCCTCTTGCCCTCCCTTAAAGAAAACAGCTTATAACGCGTAATCTCTTTACTGAGGTGCAGTCTAACTGTTGTAGCCATACATGGAAGAGTGAACATATGGTGGTTATTTACACAAACATCAGCTGTGTGTCAGTCAGGCTCTTTAAAACAGCCTGATCAATATAAGTACTACCTTCTGGATTACAGCCCTACCTTTGATCAGCAAATTCTCACATCTGTTGCTGAAATCCTCTCAAAGATTCAATTATATACCAGGGTCAAATTTTAAGTACACTTCACAGTAAGACAATATTGGAAGCAATTTGATTAGTTATCAGTTGGACAGAAACAAATTTGCCCAAACAGGCCAGAAAATAGTTTTAGGATTAGCTATTTCCTCCGCCCTGGTATAGCCATTTCCCTCAGGTCTAAGCAACAGGTTATCAAGACCAACACTGGATCAGTGATAAAGTCGAAGTGAGACAAGCATAATTTTTTCCCAATGAACATCAATAAGAAAAGCAGCAAATTTAATGGTACGTTTAACAGTTTGTGGGTTTGCCCTTTAAAATTTTACAATCCTAAATAGCCAATATCCAGAAAAGTCAACTTAGAGACGTTAAGACAAATTTAATGTGATACAAAATGCCAATAGCATAGCATATAGGAAAATCTTGTATGTAGGCAGTTAGAGGGGCTGGGGTCAAGTAGGTAATAGATATATATGGGACATGTCAAGGCACTGTAAAACAGCAAGCAATGTTTTAGTATATTGTACCAAAATCAGCAGAGTGCAAATCTGAGCAAGGTTATGCTCATTGTGTTCTGGTTAGATGACATCTTTACTGAGGTGGTGGTGTTCAGTTTTTAAAAAAGTGTGTCACTGGTTTGAAATAAAGAACAAAAAAATTCAGAAATTTAAGGCGAACCGAATGGCTCTCATTCAGTTTGGTTGAGATATTCTGCTCCTGGTTCTTGTTGCAGAAAGCAAGGAGCACAATATAACTGCCATTCTAGAGTGGCAGAGCTACAAGTACAATAAATAAATGAGTTAGGGATTACTGGGACTGGAATGAATTGCAGCTAACAAAGCATTTTGCATTAAATCACCAAAATCTCAGATAATTAAGCTTGGATTGTCACTGGCATCAAAAGCACGTTAATTTTGTAACTATTAAATCGGAAAGGATCAAGAAGAGCTCCCCCCTTCAAAATGACAACTTTCACTGCTACATTTAGCAGGCTCAATCTCAAAAGGAGAATTTAGAAAAATACTTCACTAATGTATTTTAGAAGGAGGTGGAAAAGAAGGAGGAAACAGATGGGTTTAATTAGGGGAAAATGCAACCTGTTCAGTTTCAACTGCATTCCAAGTTCTCCCTACATGTCTAGTAACTCCAGCTTCAGAAGTTATCTATCCAGCCTTGAATCCACAACCTTCTTACTCAGGTACCTAAGCATGGCTGACGCACATAGCTGATCCACTTACACATGTATTGTTTAAAGGGTCACAACAGAATCTTCCTTTATTTTTTAGCCATGTACAGTGCCCTGTATGAAAAAAGACCAATTTGTCAGGTTACATGGAAAAAAAGCTGAAGTGCTCTTAAATTGGCTAGCTCTTTCAAAGACTTGCACGAGGAACTTATTGACAGGATTCTATAGATATAGAACATTGGTTCTTTGGCTCCCCAATATGGGTTTAATAGTTAGCTGCCACTGCTGCCTCAGTGCCAGGGACCCAGGTTAGAACATTCCCCCCGTGTCTGTGTAGGTTTCCTTCGGGTGCTCCCGTTTCCTCCCACAGTCCAAAGATGTGCAGGTTAGACGGATAGGCCGTGCGGGTTAGGTGGATAGGCCATGCTAAATTGCCCGTGTGTCAGGGGGATTAGCTAGGATAAATGCATGGGGTTATGGACATAGGGTCTGGGTGTGATTGTGGTCGGTGCAGCCCCAATGAGCCGAATAGCCTCCTTCTGCACTTAGGATTCTATGATTCCAACCAAAGTTGGGAAATAAGTCATTGGGGGTTTGGAGTCCCCTTCTTGGGATGATGGTAGGATTTGTCAGAGAAGATTTTAATATTTAATCTGAGCTCTCAAGAACAGTAGCTGTTATGACAAAGCACCGAATAGTAGGCAGGACCCATCAAGCCAGATCACGGCAAGCGGGGAAAGGAAGGAAAATCGCAGCTTCTGCATTAGTTGCCCGACAATCACACAAGTTACTGGCATGCTCTTGATTAGTTTGAGTTACTTTGATCAAACAAAAAGGTCACACAATCACCACATATTAGTCATTAAATTTGAGAGCTAATATCAGCTTTTGATTCAAGATATTATACTGTAATCTCTCCAATTCAGAAATCTACTATTTGGAAATGCCAGGGCCGCAACAGCATCTGCCAGCATCATCTCTGCACTGTAAAAAGTTTGGCAGGGAGGTGCCAAGACCGTTTAAATTTCATTAGTGGGCCTGGGACTGAAGTCTCCAGCCCCACCAGAGTGGTTCACTCCAGCAGGGATTACAGTAGCTCCCCACAAATGGGGAACTAGCTGGAGACCCCTGGGCAGTGCCAGCCTGGGCCCTCTGCCTAGAGGCAAAGTGCCAAACCCTGGGGACATCTTGGCACTGCCCATCAGGTATGAGGTAGTGTCAAGGGACCAGCTGCCACTCTGCAGTCAGGATTGATGGGGAAAGAAGGGAGGCCAGCAGACAAGGGCCACTGCGCATGCACCAATCTCAGCACTGACAGATCGGTGCCTGCAGTGGCCTGCTTAGCGCTATGCTGCTGGTCAGGAATAGGCCCCACCCACTGATCTTTAAATAATATACATGTTAGTGACCAGTGACCTCTGCAGCGCACAGAGTGTGGGAGATTCTTCTTTGTACTCCCACTGAAAGTGAGAATTACTCCAGTTTTCATGCGAATTTGACACTTTAGAATTTTTCTGGGAGAATTCCGGCCCAGTTGTCTGGAAATTCTGAGCAGACCCAAGCAGTTCCCTCAACTTTAGTGCAGACTTTGCAGCAGAATATTTGGTTAAATAACATTTAAAATAATAAATATTTACATCCAAGGGGTTTTTGGTTCACACTCATGGTTAGGCATTGTAATATAATTCCATAATCCATAAATGACTTGGTTCCAAGCTTTCTGTTCCAGAGAGGTTACAGTGAATTAGGATTTAAAACATAAAAAATTACCTGAGTTTCAAGTACCTGGAAGCTTCTAGTATTTGCCTGTTGTAAAAAGAAAAAAATATATATACACAAGTCATAAGAGACCAGTAACTGAGGACTTGATCCAACTGTCTTAGATGGGACTCCTGGTCGGTGCTGTAATTGATGCTTCTGCATCTAACTGACCTCCTGTTAAAGATTTTCCATGAATGTCTTCTTCCACTCTATTCAAATAATTACACTCATTTTCTAACTATATCTTCTCTTTTGTTGATGATTCCATTCCACATTACATCAACTTCCTTCTGACCTTGCGCTTTCAGTCTCATAACCTTTTGTGACATATTAGCCGAGTCACTGCACTTAAACCAATTGCATATTCAATAGACAAATGACAATATTATTTCTTTCATCTTTGATGGCTCCATTTGAAAACTTTAATTATCCAAGTGCAAACTGGGACCGCACACGTGTAGAGGGCCGTGAGGGGCAACGTTGCTAGATTGTGTTCAGGGAAATTTTCTGCAGTAGTATGTGTCCAGTCTAACAAGAAAATATGCTTTGTTGGACCTGGTTCTTGGCAATAAGGTAGGCCAAGTTGATCAAGTATCAGCAGAGGGACCTGGGTGTTATGTGCATAGATCATTTAAATGGCAGGACAGACGGAGAGCAGTTAATAAAGCATATAGTAATCTGGGCTTTATTAATAGGGGCATAGTACAGACCCAGGAAGCTATGCTGAACTTGTACACAACACTAATTAGGCCTCAGCTGGAATACGGTGTACAGTTCTGGGCTCCACACGGTGGGAAGGATGTAAACACATTGGAGTGTGTGCTGAAGAGATTTACAAGAATGGTTCCAGGGATGAAAAAGTGATGGATTGGAGTGGTTGTGACTGTTCTCCTTGGTGAAAAGGGTAAGAGGAGATTTGATAGAGATGTTTAAAATCACAAAGGGGCTGGATAGAGTAGATAGGGAGAAACTGCTCCTGCTCGCAAAGGGATCAAGATTTGTGATTTGCAAAAGAAACAATGATGATGTGAGAAAATACACTTTTTCATATGAGTTGTTCAGGTCTGGAATGCACTGGAGGCAGGTTCAACCGAGGCATTAGATGTGTAATGGAATAGAATCAATGTGTAGGAGTATGGCACTAAGCCACAACGTACGTTTGGAAAGCTGGTGCAGACATGGGCCAAATGCCCTCCTCCTGTCATATCCATTGTGATTCTAAAATTTCAGGACAAGAAAAAAAAAAGCTAGTTTTCCACTTTTTCCCTTCCTTCTCCAAATCTTTGTGGTCTTACTTTCCTCCTCACCACAGTATTTTTCATTTCTTCTTTGAAAACATTGTTTGACAAGGTCTTCATTATTTCTATATTCCAAGAGGAGAAATTACACATTTAACTGCAGACCATCCTCTTCTATTTTTTCCTTCTTTATTCTTCAGGTTTTTAAATCACCTGTTATTCCTTGATTGATATTAAATTGCTCCTTTTCAACTTGGTGTCTTCCATTTCAAAAATGTGCTCTTCAATAGGATTGCTTCTGCATCACAAATTCATCCACTGCCTTAAACAGATCACATTTTTTACTTACTTGAGCCTATGGATTGTGAAAAAAATGAATCCATATATTCCAGACTTTAGTCACAAGACATGTTCTTGCAGCAGAATTTTAAAAAGTAATTCTGAAAAAGGGGAAGGCCATCTGCTTAACGTATTGAAGATAAAAACATCCATTAGTTTACAAAATCTCTCTTTTTCCTTCTTTCAGCCACTCCGCTGGAGATTTTATCTTCAGCTAGATCTCTTCCCTACCACATTAATTTATTGGTTGCACTAAATGGAGCAATTTATTCCTTCTTAGATTAAGTTGATGAGTGACATCGAAATTCTACCGCACAGGAAAAAATTGATAAGTTTGTCATACTCTGTCAAAGTATAAGTAGGGCAAGAATTATTGAATACATGAACTACTCTAATAGATCCAGTTTTAGAGGTTTGAAATGTTATTCGCAAGTTCCTTTCCCTGTCCAAATCTTAAATACAATGGCACACAATACCATGTCGTTATGTATTTTTGAAAATACCAACAGGTGAAAGCAATGACACTGGTGAAAGGCTGAAGTGGAAGAAAAACGTGACAAGACCAAAAGGGCAATTTTATACCCATATAACCAGTGGAAACTGAAGGGTCACAGTTTTGCCAACGTTATTTACCTGCTGCAAAGTTGCCACTTTCAGCTTTATACACTCAGGCTTCATCAAGCTACCCACCAAAAGGCAGAATTGTCTTCTTTTAATATGCAGCTCAGGATCTAATAATGTCATTAGGTCCCAGCTGCAATTTTAAGTACAATCTGATTGATATTAGGTGCTGTGCGTGATTTGCCAAGAGGAGGTGAGCCGTGCCTGCTAGGAAGAGGAAGTGGCCTTAAGAGGCAAATATTACATTTTGTGGGGTCAGGAAAGTTTAAACTTCCCAGGCTCTCGCACTCCCTTACCCAAACCTCCATTTTCTCTTGCTTACCCAAGTGCCAGCAGGTGTACCTTTGCTGCTTACTGTAATGGAGATTATAGCTACTTGCTGCCCATTGCAGACAGGTGGGTGAGCTGGTATTACAGTAAAATTGCCCAGGTCTATTTTCAGTTTCATTGGGCTAGTTCGTAACACATTCCATTACTTACCTGCATACGGTTAACATTAGAGAACAAGAAATATCACAACACAGAAGTGCCCAATTGCTTAAAATGTTTTATTATTCTCCACACCAAGTTCCTGGTCTCAGGAATGCTGTCTCTAATTTGTCAGGTGCTACCCACTTGGGATGATTAGAATGAAGTTAATTAGAGACCCTCATGAGGCTTCTAGGGAGCAAGGCAAGCACAACAAAGGATGGAAACTGATTCCAAAAATGGAGAAAATATGGGTCATCCAAAGACAAAAAAACCCACCAAAATGCCATCTTTTGACTGTCCTAAACTTCAGTTGAGGACGAGACTGAAAATTTTAAAATTCATAAATGTTCTATTTAACTGCAAGTTGCTGTTGTGGTATCCACTTTGTGATAATGGATTTATTTTGCAGGTCAGACTTCCTCAGTGTGGAAGCAGATGTCATTTCAAATCCTCATTTGCAGTATTCTATTTTGCATGGAGTGCAAAATATATCACTAATAGGCTTAAGAGTATTAAAAGCTAGTCAAGCTTTTGAGATGAAAGGTTTACAGAGGTTTATTGTTGTTGTTCTCGCGTTATAGTAATTAGACAGTAATTTAAGCTTAGTTCGCATTGTCCTGCCATGGTCTCTGGGCAAAATTCATCACACTCGTGTCTCCACTTTTATTTCTGGAATCAAACTATGGGGATTTTTTCAGGTCCTAATATCACTTTTCTCAATTCAAAACCAGTTTCCACTAGTGGAGGGCCAAAAGAAAAAGGCCAGAAATACAAGATAGGTTAATTTGACTAATTAGGAATTCAGGAGAAAGATCTTTACCCCAAAAATGTGGAACTCACTATCTCAAGTAGTTGAGTAACAACATAATGCTTAAAAGGTGAAGCCTAGATATGCATGAGACAGAAAGAAATAAGGATATCCTGATAGGATTAGATGAAGAGGGGTGGGAGAGGACTCATGTTGAGCATAATAGCACTTGGGCCAACTGGCTTGTTTCGGTGCAGTCAATTGATTTTATGTAAACATAGAACATAACAGCGCAGTACAGGCCCTTCGGCCCTCAATGTTGCGCCGACCAGTGAAACCAATCTAAAGCCCCTCTAATCTACACTGTTCCAATATCATCCATATGTTTATCCAATAACCATTTGAATGCTCTTAATGTTGACGAGTCCACTACTGCTGCAGGCAGGGCATTCCACGCCCTTACTACGAGTAAAGAACCTACCTCTAACATCTGTCCTATATCTCTCACCCCTCAATTTAAAGCTATGTCCTCCCGTGTTAGCCATTACCATCCGAGGAAAAAGGCTCTCGCTATCCACCCTATCTAATCCTCTGATCATCTTGTATGCCTCTATTAAGTCACCTCTTAACCTCCTCCTCTCTAACGAAAACAACCTCAAGCCCCTCAGCGTTTCCTCATACGATCTTCCCACCATACCAGGCAACATCCTGGTAAATCTCCTCTGCACCCTTTCCAACGCTTCCACATCCTTCCTATAATGCGGCGACCAGAACTGTACGCAATACTCCAACTGTGGCCGCACCAGAGTTTTGCACAGTTGCAGCATGACCTCATGGCTCCGAAACTCAATTCCTCTACCAATAAAAGCTAATACACCGTATGCCTTCTTAACAACCCTATAAACCTGGGTGCCAACTTTCAGGGATCTATGCACATGGACACCCAGATCCCTCTGTTCATCCACACTACCAAGTATCTTACCATTAGCCCAGTACTCTGTATTCCTGTTACTCCTTCCAAAGTGAATCACCTCGCACTTTTCCGCATTAAACTCCATTTGCCACCTCAGCCCAGCTCTGCAGCTTATCTATGTCCCTCTGTAACCTGCCACTTCCCTCCACACTGTCTACAACTCCACCAACTTTAGTGTCATCCGCAAATTTACTAATCCATCCTTCTACGCCCTCATCCAAGTCATTTATAAAAATGACAAACAGCAGTGGCCCCAAAACAGATCCTTGCGGTACACCACTAGTAACTGAACTCCAGGAGGAATATTTCCCATCAACCATCAGAATTGGCTAGCTGTTTCCTTACAGCTAGCCAATTCCTGATCCAAACCACTAAATCACCCTCAATCCCATGTGTCCGTATTTTCTGTAATAGCTTACCATGGGGAACGTTATCAAACGCTTTGCTGAAATCCATATACACCACATCAACCGCTTTACCCTCATCCACCTCTTTGGTCACCACCTCAAAGAACTCAGTAAGGTTTGTGAGGCACGACCTACCCTTCACAAAACTGTGCTGACTATCCCTAATCAAATTATTCCTTTCTAGGTGATTATAAATCCTATCTCTTATAATCCTTTCCAAAACTTTGCCCACAACAGAAGTAGGCTCACCAGTCTATAATTACCAGGGTTGTCCCTACTCCCCTTCTTGAACAAGGGGACAACATTTGCTATCCTCCAGTCTTCTGGCACTGTTCCTGTAGACAATGACGACACAAAGATCAAAGCCAAAGGCTCTGCAATCTCCTCTAGCCTCCCAGAGAATCCTAGGATAAATCCCATCCAGCCCAGGGGACTTATCTATTTTTACCCTTTCCAGAATTGTTAACACCTCCTCCTCCTTATGAACCTCAATCCCGTCCAGTCCAACAGCCTGCATCTCAGTACTCCCCTCGACAACACTGTCCCTGTCCTGTGTGAATACCGATGAATATTCATTTAGTGCCTTTCCTATCTCTTCAGACTCCACACACAACTTCCCACTACTGTCCTTGACTGGCCCTAATCTTACCCTAGTCATTCTTTTACTCCTGACATACCTATGGAAAGCTTTAGGGTTTTTCTTGATCCTACTTGCCAAAGACTTCTCATGTCCCCTCCTGGCTCTTCTTAACTCTTTCTTTAGGTCCTTCCTAAAAGAACACGTGGGGGGCAATCTTACCGGCTTGTCCCTCCAGTCAGTCGGCGTGGCGAGCCAGTAACTGGTTAAGATTGAGAGAGACGGGAAACCGGCTTCGTACCTCTCGCAATACTACCGGCACAGTGAAGCTGGCAAAATCACTGCCCATGGGGTGGGGTGTTGTGTACTCTAATCAGGGAATCAGCCAGGGATGCCAGATCGCTGTTTTACGTACACAGAACAGTGGGAGATCGGTGCATGCACCCTCTAGCTGTCAGCAGCTGGCTTTCCAACCAGAATAGACTCTGCCCACTCCCCCTACTGGTGTGAATCACATTTTCCTTTTTTATTTTGCACTGAGTGGCATAAGATTGTGTTGGAGAGCTTGCCGAAGAAATGGGTGCAATTCTCTCCCGTTTTCATGCTTGTTTGGCACTTAGAATGTTTTTGGCAAGATCGCCCCCTCAGTGTCTTAAATTGTTATGTTCATCAGCTTCAAAAAAAAAAGAGGAATTCAACTGCACACCATATTGAATTTTTTTATTATAGTTTTAATCAAATACAAGCCTTTTTTTCCCCCTCTACTTTCATAGGATGTACACTGACATGGGCAGTATTTGTTGCCCATCCCTAACTGCCCTTGGAATGAGAGGCTTGCTAGGCCAGTTAAGAGTCAACTAAAAAATGTTTGTGGATCTGGAATCACTTAGGCCAGACAAGGATGAAATAACTTATTCCCCCCCCCCCCCCAAAAAAAAGGAAAATAGTGAACAGGATAGCTTTTTTTAAAAAAAACTTTTGTTTGCTGGTAGTTGTCATGGTCACCATTACTAAGATTAGCTTTATAATGCATTAATTGAATTTAAAATTTCACCAACTGCCATGGTGGAATTTGAACCTGAGCATTAGCTGGGCTTCCAGGTTATTAGTCCAGTAACATTACCATTATGCTGAATTCCCCCAAATACTCAAAATAAACTACATCAAACCACTGGTCTGCTCACCTCAGAGAACCCCGAATTGTCCACTAGTAGCTGTCGGACTTCAGCAAGTTGGATCTCTCGTAGAGACATCTTGCACTTTGTAGGGTAACTATGATAAAAACAAAAATGAATATCACAAAAAGGATTAACCACAAGAATGACAATTATTAAATTAGGAATAAGAAAACATTTTTACTCCTGATTAAATTCCCCTCAGGTAGCCAAGGAAAAATCACCATTGTATATGTATTAAATTAAAAACACATTGCAATTTATTTCACTTAGGCATAGCTAAAGACCCCGCAGACCACCCAGGGGTTCTATCCAACCCACTTTAAAATGTCACAATTAATGGGACGAAAGTTCAATCTCCCACATTTAACCAGTTCCTCTGCTTTCAGTCCCAGGTGTTCAAAATCCAATCTTGCAGCTGTACATTGTAAAAAGTAACATAAATCTTGTGTAAACTGCATGATACAAAAACAGAAAATGCTGGAAAATCTCAGCAGGTCTGACAGCATCTGTGGAGAGAGAATAGAGCCAATGTTTCAACTCTGGATAACCTTTCGTCAGAGCTCGTTTCAGATTCTAGGATCAGCAGCATTTTGTTTTTATCTAGTTGTGCGATGCAACTCAAGTGATAATGAGGCTTCTGTCTAACCTGTTTTATTATATGGTCTTGCGCATCAGTGACTTGTATTTTGGATTAGCTGACCAGTGGTTTATGAGAACCAATTGTTAAGAATAAATACAAAAATTTCTTCTGTTGCATTGCATTTTGCGAAAACCAAGAACATTTAGTTGATGAACTACTTGATTACACACCATAAATATGGGCTGAGGAAAGTTGGTTAGTCGAGGACCTGATGTGTTAACTGTATTATTTATTTCTCCTAAAGCCTACGCACATAGCATAACTGTAATAACCAACACCAAAAAGGATTTTAGTGCTATGGAATAGTTTACTAAAATAAGGCTGTGGAGGTACTAGCTAAGTGCTGGAATATGAACTTCAGTTAATTGGATTCAAATTTACAGCTGTATGCAATGAAAAGGGTGTACTTTATTTGCACTGAACAACTTGGGCAGGGACAATATGGTGGAGCATGAGGGAAGGTAAAAGGGACACAGATGTTAATTCCAATGGCAATTGTAATAGCAGGGGCTCATGAACACTTCCCCTGAACACTGCTTTGATTGTTACATTAACCCAGGCGTCTGAAGAGCCATAAAAGCTGCACAAATGCCAGAATTTTAACTCTAGCTAGATTTCCCTGGTTATAACAATCCCCGATGAGGCCTTGGACAATATTCCATACCTTTGGAGCCTACTGTCAACAAGGGCAGACATTAATGACACAGTTCAGTCATCAGAGGAGGAAGAATGTTCAAGACCAGGACCTGAGACCCAGCATCAAGCTCAGATCCAGAGCATTGAGATGCCCAATCTCTTCTATATGGCTCAGAGATGTGAACTATGTATATATAGCAGGCACCTCAAAACCTTTGGATGCTAATTCATTGTCAGGATCAGTGCACCTTGGTCAGCGTTCTCGTTCAGGTGAACATCTCCAGCATCAAAGCATTGACCACACGTGGCCTGCCCAGCAGAGCTAATCCAAATCATCCACATGCCAAACACGAGACTTCTGAAACAAGTGCTATACACTGGAGCTTCAACACAGCAAGTGATCCCTTTGAGGGCAAGGCAAATGCTTCAATAACACCCTTAAAGTCTCCTTAAAAAGTGCAACATCCCCACTGACACCTGGGAACCCCTGGCCCAAGACTGCTTGAACTGGAGGGGAAGGCGCCAAACACAAGTTTTATTGTTGAGAGCAAGCTGAAGTCAAGCGTCAACAGTGAACGAATGTGAACCTGGGCACCCACCCACCTATGACCGAGGTTGTAGGTCATGCATTCAACTCCTCAGTCACCAGAGAACTAATTTTTAGTGTGGAATCAAGTAACCCTTCATTCTATTGTCCAGGACACTGGGGATAACTCCTCTGGCTGAGATTGTACCAGTTTGCGGTTGTGGTTCACTTTTGAGTCACAAGGTTGTGCTTCCAGGGCTTGAGCACAAAAAAAAACATGGTTGACTCTCGAGGAGAGTCATAGAGGTTCACAGCATGGAAACAGCCCCATCGGCCCAACTTGTCCATGCCGCCTTTTTTTTTTAAAAACTCCCAAGCTAATCCCAATTGCCCGCATTTGGCCCATATCCCTCTATACCCATGTCACCATCTAAATGCTTTTTAAAAAGACAAAATTGTACCCATCTCTACTACTACCTTTGGCAGCTTGTTCCAGACACTCACCACCCTATGAAAAAATTGCCCCTCTGGACACTTTTGTATCTCTCCCCTTAAACCTATGCCCTCTAGTTTTAGACTCCCCTATCTTTGGGAAAAAATATTGACTATCTAGCTGATCGGTGCCCCTCATTTTATAGACCTCTATAAGATCACCCCTAAACCTCCTATGGTCCAGAGAAAAAGTCCCAGTCTTTCCAGCCTCTCCTTATAACTCAATCCATCAAGTCCTGGTAGCATTCTAGTAAATCCTTTCTGCACTCTTTCTAGTTTAATAATATCTTTTCTATAATAGGGTGACCAGAATTGCACACAGTATTCCAAGTGTGGCCGTACCAATGTCTTGTACAACTTCAACAAGATGTCCCAACTCCTGTATTCAATGCTCTGACCAATGAAACCAAGCATGCCGAATGCCTTTTTCACCACTCTGTCCACCTGTGACACCACTTTCAAGGAGCTATGAACATGTTCCCCTAGATCTCTGTTCTGTAACTCTCCCCATGCCCTAACATTGAACCAGAGCAGGACTTAGTTAATCTACCAAAATGCATCACCTCGCAGTTATCTAAATTAAACTCCATCTGCCATTTGTCAGCCCACTGCCCAATTGATCAAGATCCCGTTGCAATCGGAGATAACTTTCTTCACTGTCCACTATGCCACCAATCTTGGTGTCATCTGCAAACTTACTAACCATGCCTCCTATATTCTCATCCACTTGACTTTAAAAGGCTCTATCTGGCTGCTCAGGTGGATGTTTTAAGGTCCCATGCCCCCATTTCAAGAAGAGCTGACAATTTCAAATAAATGTTTGTCGTATTCCTGAATTAATACACATGTCTAAACTACAGTTAGGAGAAAGAAACAATAGGAAGTCAGATGTGATCCTTTGTGCTTCAAGATACTTTACCCAAAATGTGAGTGGATATAGTTACTGTTGATTCATCAAAAAAAACAAGGTCATGGATATGCTACGTTTTATTCAAAGCTACTATGTACACCCATTCCACCAAACTGTCAACCCATCAATTCCTTCCTTTGTTTACCATGCTCTCCAGTTTAGTAGAATTAGCAAACCAGAACTGTGGTGAAAAATACAAGAGTTCCAACTTTGTTTCGACAACAACTGATATCATGGACAGTGGCAGCCTTCACTAGTGAAATCAAATGGGAACCCCATGATAGCACATAATTTGAATTTTAGGGAGTGTACTTTATTTTCATGCCTAGCTGCTATTCACATTGCAGTTATTTAAGCGGTGCGGAGCAAACGAATGTACAAACTCAGTTAAACGTTGGAGTAATTTTTCTTTTAAGAATTCTCAACATAATGTACCGCGGAAATACTGAGATAATGCACAATGGCTTATTTCACCTAAAAATAATCCAGCGTCAGACCCCACTTGGAGTACTGTGCTCAGTTCTGGTCGCCTCATTACAGGAAGGATGTGGAAAAGATTGAAAGGATGCAGAGGAGATTTACAAGGATGTTGCCTGGATCGAGTGGCATGCCTTATGAGGATAGGCTGAGGGAGCTTGGTCTCTTCTCCTTGGAGAGACGTAGGATGAGAGGAGACCTAATAGAGGTATACAAGATGTTGAGAGGCATAGATCAGGTGGACTCTCAGAGGCTTTTTCCCAGGTTGGAAATGGCTGCTACGAGAGGACACAGGTTTAAGGTGCTGGGGGGTAGGTACAGGGGAAATGTTAGGGGGAAGTTTTTCACAAGAGGGTGGTGGGCGAGTGGAATCGGCTGCCGTCAGTGGTGGTGGAGGCAAACTCAATAGGGTCTTTTAAGAGACTCCTGGATGAGTACATGGGACTTAATAGGATGGAGGGTTATAGGTAGGCCTAAAAGGTAGAGATATGTTCGACACAACTTGTGGGGCAAAAGGGCCTGTTTTGTGCTGTAGTTTTGCTATGTTTCTATTTCGGATTCTAAAGTTAACCCACCTTGTAAACACAATGAGTAGTCACATTGCCGATTACTGAAGTAAGCTCTTACAGCAAAATTCTTCAGCCCCTCCTGCTGGCAGGGCATCTTCTAGTCCAGCTGATATTGATCACCACAAGGGTGAGGAATGTGTAAATTGCCATCGACTTTAGTGGGTCAGAAGATCATGCTGGCAGCTGATGATGAGCCGCCTCCACGGTGGGAAACCAGCAGAGTGAATGGGGGAGGCACTGCAAAATTCTGACCTTTTGTATAAGCATCAGGCAAATCCGTGTTCATCTCAGTTTTTACATTAGCCTCAAGTGACCAGATGCAATTTGTGTTAAAGGGTGCTTTGGAAAATGCACCCTCTCTAATGGTGGGAAACAGGCAATATGCAAAGATACTTAGATGTTATAGCAGCAAAACAAGGATCAAGTTACATGAAGGCCGAATGTTACTCAAAGTAAACAAGGCAAGTTTGCTTTCAAGGTGATTGTTAATAATGCAGGAGAATTTGTTGTTGCTTAGAGAAGGCAGTTAATAATTGGAACAAATCATATTCTTGGATAACTAGCCTGGCATTTGGATTCATCGAAATAAAAAAAGATAAATAGAACTGCAATTTGGAAAGACAAGATGAAATGAATTGGAGAGAGTGTTCTTCCTCAAATATCTCGGCAAAAAATGGGAATTATCCAAATTGACCCCAAGTCAGCCACTTCCTGTTTTTAAAATGGGAGAGGTGGGGGCGGGTATAAAAGAGACCAATTCACACCAAGTTGGTCATTAAAAGTTAGACTGGTATTACAGTCTTTTAATTTTTTTTTATTTGTACATCACAAGGCTGGGACCAATGGGCCTTGGGAAACCCAACAGGTAGTGAGAAGGGCCAGATGAACAGGAGTTTCCACCCACCCAAGATCCAATTGGTTTACCTATACATGGTCAATATTGACAAACCTATCCCATGATGTCAAATTTCCCCTTACCCCCGTCGGTCTTAACATTCAATTCCCAACTGTTTTCAAATCAATCTTTTAGTGGCATAGGAAACCTGTTGAAAATGCATTTTTAAAACATATCCTGCAGCTAATTTTAGTAGAAAGCACAGAAAAGCCTCATTTCCCTTCAGGCCAAATTAAAGATCAGGCCATGGTTGGAAAATGGAGATGGCTTGTAGGTGGTCTATAATGTGTCACAAGTTCAAAATGGAAGCCTCACCCCAAATATACTAGCATTGTTTAAAATGCAACATGTTGTCTGGGGCCTGATGTGGCAAATCAGAGTCCATGGAGCTTCGGTGGCCATCACGTGACTGGTAAATGGTTCAATACGCACAAAAAATTAAAGTAATCAAATGGGCCAGGGCAAGACATCGGAGCATAGATCTGGTCAGACTAGTCAGCATCCAGTACTCCAATAGGTCTTGCGTAATCTCACTGGGCAGAAAAGCCCAGAGTTGAGACCAAGGTGAGGCAGGAGACTAATTGGCCAGAAGCTGGGCAGCGGTCAAGCCTCAGAGAGGGATGCAAATGTGTGTATATATAAAAGAGAGAGAAAAAAAAAAGGAGAAAAAAAAGGAGAGAGAGAAAAAAAGCAAGCCTGATATATGAGAATCAGCATTGTGGCATTATTTTTCCCATTAAAAAATGACAACGGGTAGGACTTATATAAATTTTAAATCAGTGAACTAATTACTAGATTAATATATGTCTAGACATAGCTAGACTTATTTACATTTGATTTAAGTTTATTTCTGAGTGTCACAAATAGGCTTACATTAACACTGCATTGAAGTTACTGTAAAAATCCCCTAGTCGCCACACTCCATGCCTGTTCAGGTACAGGAGGGAGAATTTAGCATGGCCAATGCACCTAACCAGCATGTCTTTCAGACTGTGGGAGGAAACCAGTGCACCAACAGGAAACCCACGCAGACACGGGAAGAATGTGCAGTGGAAATTTAACCTGGGTCCCTAGCACGGTGAGGCAGCAGTGCTAATCACCATGCCACCCTGTGCTCATACCTATTACTTGTTTACATTTGATTTCATTCATACTTCTTTCAGGCAAAAAAAAGGGTGCTGACATCAGAATGCCTGAAGTTCCCCAATGTTCTTTGTAGGCATTTGCTACCAAATAAACCGGTTGGACTTTAACCTGGTGTTGTTAAAACTCTCACTTGGTAGGTCACTCAGGATTCCACAACCCAGTGGTAGGTAATGCAACTAAGAATGGGAAATCTGTGTCTCTGCTGAGTTAATTGGATTTCAAAGACATCCTTTGTCTTGGCACATATCTCCAAACTCCTTTCCCTACAGGAAGTCCGTTTCACTATGCCTCTTTCCCTTTCAGGTGTGACTGAGCCCCAAGCTGTTAGCACACCCGTTTCAACTCCCTTAAATTGACAGTCCCACAGCAGATGAGGGATGGACTTAGCTGAGGTTACGAGACACAAGGATCAAATGCACCAGTAGCAGCTGAAAGCTGTGTTGGCAGACAGCCCATGTCACAAAGACTTTACTGTTGATATGATCAGTCGACACAATGCACGCTTCTGCCTTCACCTTTATCCCACTATAACAATAATCTTGGACCATTCCTAGAGACCACAACAGCTTTATAACAAGACTCACATTTTAAACAGTGGCTATATCACTATGCTGCAAAGATTCCAACAAAGGCACACACCTATCTCCCAAGTAACAAAAATCTTGGCACCAGTTCAGTTTCTTCAGGAGGAGCCATATGCCTGCACAGAATTAACATCTGCACCACAAACAGCTGCCAGCTCAGACAAGAAGAGACAAGGGTCCCTCCTGGAGGATACTCCCATTGGAAACCCAGGAGAAAAAAAATCTATTTGATCTTAGTCTTGATGTCAAGTCATACCGTGGCTGCCCATGCACCTGGCAACCTTCTTTGCCAAGAGAGCACCTGAACCCCCTATCAAAGGAGGCAATCACAGGCAGGACCAGGGAGCTTGCAACCAATGGGTCACAGAGGGGTGTCCATTTTCACCAGAAAATGATGTGTTCCATTAGCTGATGGAGGGATTAGCCAGACCACAGAAAATTACGAGGGGCCATAGGTGCAAGCAGAAGCTTCTCAAGCCTGTGCTGGGTGGCAGGATTGGTATGGGCTAGTCAACCTCATGCTGGGTCACAATCTTGCTCTTTCCTTTCCATCTCCTCACAAATTGATTATGAATTTTGGTCTCGAGCCAGGCCAGCTCATTTCATCCCTGCTGACTGCTACCGAGGCAGATAGGTAGTGGTGAGAGATCCAACACCACATGAGCCAGCAGCGGAACATTAGGGGCCTGCCACGCAGTGCTACAGTAGGTCCATACCTGCTGGAGGTGCTGGTCTTATCATGCCCAGTGTGGCACTCGACACAATAGGCTGGCCCTCACCTCCACAGCATCCAGTCCATGTCTGTGTCTAGGAACCTTGGGACAGCTCTTCTTGCAGCCATATTGCTGGCAGAAATGAGTGGGTGCTGAAGGGAGCACATATGTTGGTCCTGCTTATAAAGGGCTAATAGTTGATTCGCAACTCCAGCACATCAGGAAATCAGCATCACTCATGGTGGGAAAAGCTGGCCCATTTACATAGGCTGAATACAACAATAAATCGTAGCATAAAGTAGATCTGGCATAAGGAAACCCCATTTTTCTTACCCCACCCCCCCATGCTTTTACAAATACTCAAGTGTACAACTCCCCCCGACCTCCCATTCAGCCATGACATCCATTATTAGTAGCCAGCTTCAATTTTTATTAGAGCCTTATAGCTGGGCAGAAGAAATCAAGTAGGTGATGGTATGCCTACCCTTTGCATTGGATGCTGAAAACATTTCAAAATGATCATCCCCACACCAACAGTTCAATAAACCAGTTTTTGGAGGGGCTCGAGGTGTCTATTTTCCTAGTACCCATATTATACCAAAAGATATAGAGACACAGAAAAAGGTGCAAAATTTATACTGTTATCCTTGTAAGCCTGAGATTAGCAAAGGAACAATGGCTGGATCTCAAAAATAAGCTCAAGGGTAATTGTTTGGATGTCTTTAAAATTATATATGTGTTTGTTAGAATAGTGTCTTCCCATTTGTTGGCACGAATAAAACTAGAAAGAAACTTTACCCGAGGACATGGAATTCACAACCACAGGAGTGTGGTTGATGCGAAACAACATAGATGCATTCAAAGGGAGGCTAAATAAGCATAGGAGGAGGGAGTTTTGTCAATAAGAATGGAGGAGGAAAGATGAGAGGAGGCTCAAAAGAGCCAAAATGCTGGCATAGATTGGTTTGAACAAACTGTTTCTCTGTACATTTTATCCCAGCATGATTAAGTCCCTTTAGGAAATATGAGGAACAAGCTGGTAGCGTGGAAGCAGCAGAACAGAGCAGGGATCAATGAAGCAAATTATAAATTTTGTTCAGTGACCATTTCCAATGATGCAGAAGTTTGCAGATTTTTCCCTAAAGTCACAATCTCAAAAAACTTTTAGTCTCTGCAAGTATTTCACAAATATTCAAAATCAGGAAGATATTCTATTTCAATTGCAACCAATACAGACAGAAAATTCATATACATTCTACTGAAGTTGTTAATTAATGGGATCACCCAGAACGAATGGCTGAGAAAGTTTCTTGGTTAAAAAAAAGCACAATACTTTTACATCTCATACCAGTTTTGATCACTGGCAGTAGTATACTCCTAATATCAACTTTAAGACCTGTACAGAGTCTCGATTGTATTCTATGGTATATTACTAGTTATCAAATGTCACTCGGATGTTTCATTGATCACACAGCACACTAGAAACATGGGTTTAATATATACTGTAGGTTCAGAAAACCCCACTTATGCCGAAAAGATTTGCATCCAAAATGTTACGTACTGGCTCAGTTTTCAAGCACCATTCCAGAGATTTGGGTACATCATCCAGGCTGACAATCAGTGCAATACTGCCCAAGTACTGCCATCAGAAAAAAAATTGTTAAACCAAGACCTCACCTTCCCGCTTAGGTGATTGCAAAAGATCCAACGGCATTATTCAAAGAGCAACAGGCAAATTCTTTCACAATACTTGCCAAATCTCCTCAGCCAACAAGAAAAGAAACACGAGTAGGCCATTTAGCCTGTTGAGCCTGCTCCGCCACTTAATATGCTCATGACTAATTAGCATTTCAATGCTTTTTACACACACTATCCCCATAACCCTTTACATTATTGTTCATCAGTAATCTAAGAATCTTGGCTTTAAACATACATAATGACTGAGCTTATGAAAAGAAATTTCTCCTCATCTTGGTCCTTCGTGGCATCCCCTTTATTTTGAAATTGTGCCCCAAAGAGAAAGAAACACAAGTATTTTGTAGGTTTCAATTACATAACCTCTCATTCTTTGAAACTCAGAAGAATACATGCCCACTTTGTCCAATATCTCTTCATAAGACAGCCCTGTCTTGCCCGGAACATGTCCAGTGAACCTTTGTTGCATTCCCTCTACGGCAATAAATATCCTTTTGAAACAAGTGAACTAAAACTGCACACAGTACTCCAGATGCAATCTAACCAAGCTCCTAAGCAAGACCTCACTACTCCAGCACTCAAATCCTCTTGCAATAAGGGCTTTCCATTAGAGTTCCTAATAGCTTGCTGCAATTGCATGCTAGCCTTCAGGTGATTTCTGGACAAAGCCATCCAGGTTCCTTAGTGCAAAACACTCTGCACATCTGTCCCATCTACCAAAACAGATCTCACATTTTTCCACATTATATTCATCCCCACATCTTCAAACCAAACTCCAGCAAGTTCATCAAACATGACTTCCCATTTGTAAATCCATGCTGAATATGCCCAAATCAGGTGATGATTGTCCAAGTGTCTATTTGTCACATTCAGCATTTTTCCTACCACTAAAGGCTAACATATTGTAGTTCCTGGTTTTCTCTGTCCCTTCTTAAATAGTGGGATGACATTTGCTACATTCCAATCTTCAGAAACCCTTCCAAAATCTAGAATTTGGGAAGATGATCACCAATCCATTCACTATCTCTATAGCAACCTCTTTTAACACTCTGGATGTTTAATAGCAGATCAGGGGGACTTTCAACTTTTAGTCCCATTAATTTCTCCAACACAACCAACCTTATTTTACTAAGTTCCGTCAATTCTGCTTTCACCCTAGTCCCTTACACCATCACATCTGGAAGATTTCCTGTATCTTTGTGACAAGCATCTAATCATATATATCTTTTGACTATTCACACAACTCCAGGTGCAAACTGACTCCCATGTAATGGACTGCAATGTGCTCTGGAAATCCAAATGTCCACTTTGATACAGTATCCACACCGATTACAATTCCAGACTTCACTCTAATGAACCACTTACTAATTAAAGACTTATAACAAACACTTCATTCAACTACATAATCCCTTATGAAAACAAACATTGAAGTCCCCCTCCCCACAAGGGCCAACTGCCACATTCCTATACTCTGCACCTTTGTTCTGATCTCTTAAATGGACGCTCTTAGTTCCATTTACGTTCCCTTTGTATTTTTGCCTATGCCATTCCTATCAACTACAGTCCCCCCCACCAACAGTATAAATCTTGTCTTCAGCTCTGACAAAGGATTATCCTGTCTTGCAATATTGGCTCTATTCTCTCTCCACAGATGCTGTCAAACCTGCTGATATTTTCCAGCATTGTGTTTTTGTTTCAGATTCCAGCATCTGCAGTGTTTTGCTTTTATATTAGGCCAATTCAGAGCCTATAACCACTTGTAGATGTCAAATGGTAGACACCCTACTGTATGAATGAATGGTTGTGAACATAGAACAGTACAGCACAGAACAGGCCCTTCGGCCCACGATGTTGTGCCGAGCTTTATCTGAAACCAAGATCAAGCTATCCCACTCCCTATCATCCTGGTGTGCTCCATGTGCCTATCCAATAACCGCTTAAATGTTCCTAAAGTGTCTGACTCCACTATCACTGCAGGCAGTCCATTCCACACCCCAACCACTCTCTGCGTAAAGAACCTACCTCTGATATCCTTCCTGTATCTCCCACCACGAACCCTATAGTTATGCCCCCTTGTAATAGCTCCATCCACCCGAGGAAATAGTCTTTGAACGTTCACTCTATCTATCCCCTTCATCATTTTATAAACCTCTATTAAGTCTCCCCTCAGCCTCCTCCGCTCCAGAGAGAACAGCCCTAGCTCCCTCAACCTTTCCTCATAAGACCTACCCTCCAAACCAGGCAGCATCCTGGTAAATCTCCTCTGCACTCTTTCCAGCACTTAATTAATCATGCAGAAATAATCCAGACATGATAGTCCTCAGACTTGTATCAATGAGTGGAATAGCAAGCAATAATTTTTAAATACTCCAGACTTTACTCATTTCCCACCTCCGAAATAATTAGAGCCTGAGTTTTAAATGCCTTGTAAGCTCCTTGACAGTTGCTTTTGACTGTTCCAATGAGCTTATGTACTTTTTCTGCACGTTCATGTCTAGTCTAGGGAGGGAAATTTGATACGGCTCTTCAGGGGGGTTTAAACTAATTTTCCCACTCCCCTGACAAAGGAGTTGTAGTCCAGAAGTCAGTGTTGAGGGTGGTGAGGTATTGGGGAAGGTATCAAGGTCAAGGGTGGGTACCGGTAGACAGGAAGGTGGGTTGAAGTGTGTCTACTTCAATGCAAGGAGCATCCGGAACAAGGTAGATGAACTTGTGGCATGGATTGGTACTACGATGTTGTGGCCATTACGGAGACGTGGGTAGAACAATGACAGGAATGGTTGTTGGACGTTCTGGGGTATAGATGTTTCAGTAAGTGTAGGGAAGCTGGTAAAAGAGGTGGAGGAGTAGCATTGTTAATCAAGGATAGTTTAACGGCTGCGGAAAGGCACTTCGAGGGGGATCTGCACACTGAGGTAATATGGGCTGAAGTTAGAAATAGGAAAGGAGCGGTCATGTTGTTAAGACTTTACTACAGGCCCCCAAATAGTAATAGAGATGTGGAGGAAGAAATTGCTAAGCAGATTATGGATATGTGTGGGGGTCACAGGGTAGTTGTCATGGGGGACTTTAACTTTCCAAATATTGATTGGAACCTTTGTAGCTCAAATAGTTCAGATGGGGCAGTTTTTGTGCAGTGTGTGCAGGAGGGTTTCCTGACACAATATGTGGATAGGCCGACAAGAGGCGAGGCCACATTGGATGTGGTACTGGGAAATGAACCGGGCCAAGTGTTAGATTTGGTTGTGGGACAGCACTTTGGAGATAGTGACCACAATTCGGTGTATTTTGTTATTGCAATGGAGAGGGATAGGGCCGTACAGCAGGGCAAGGTTTACAATTGGGGGAGAGGTAATTATGATGCGATTAGGCAAGAACTAGGGGGCATAAGATGGGAACAGAAACTGTCAGGGAAAGGCACTAATGAAAAGTGGAACTTTTTCCAAGGAACAAATACTGGGTGTCCTTGATAGGTATGTCCCCGTCAGGCAGGGAGGAGATGGCCGAGTGAGGGAACCATGGTTCACAAAAGAGGTGGAATGTCTTGTGAAAAGGAAGAGGGAAGCTTATGTAGGGATGAGGAAACAAGGTTCAGATGGCTCGATTGAGGGTTACAAGTTAGCAAGGAATGAGCTGAAAAAGGGACTTAGGAGAGCTAGAAGGGGACATGAGAAGTCCTTGGCGGGTCGGATCAAGAAAAACCCCAAGGCTTTTTACTCTTATGTGAGGAATAAAAGAATGACCAGGGTGAGGTTAGGGCCGGTTAAGGACAGTAGTGGGAACTTGTGTATGGAGTCAGTAGAGATAGGCGAGGTGATGAATGAATACTTTTCTTCAGTGTTCACCAAGGAGGGGCCATGTTTTTGAGGAAGAGAAGGTGTTACAGACTAATAGGCTGGAGGAAGTAGATGTTCGGAGGGAGGATGTACTAGCAGTTTTGAATAAACTGAAGGTCGATAAGTCCCCTGGGCCTGATGAAATGTATCCTAGGATTCTTTGGGAGGCAAGGGATGAGATTGCAGAGCCTTTGGCTTTGATCTTTGGGTCCTCACTGTCCACGGGGATGGCGCCAGAGGACTGGAGAGTGGCGAATGTTGTTCCTCTGTTTAAGAAAGGGAATAGAAATGACCCTGGTAATTATAGACCGGTTAGTCTTACTTCGGTGGTTGGTAAATTGATGGAAAAGGTACTTAGGGATGGGGTTTATGACCATTTAGAAAGATGCGGATTAATCCGGGATAGTCAGCATGGATTCGTGAAGGGCAAGTCGTGCCTCACAAATTTGATTGAATTTTTTGAGGAGATAACTAAGTGTGTTGATGAAGGTAGGGCAGTTGATGTCATATACATGGATTTTAGTAAGGCGTTTGATAAGGTCCCCCATGGTCGGCTTATGATGAAAGTGAGGAGGTGTGGGATAGAGGGAAAGTTGGCCGATTGGATAGGTAACAGGCTATCTGATCGTAGACAGAGGGTGGTGGTGGATGGAAAATTCTCGGACTGGAGGCAGGTTGCTAGCGGAGTGCCACAGGGATCAGTGCTTGGTCCTCTGCTCTTTGTGATTTTTATTAATGACTTAGAGGAGGGGGCTGAAGGGTGGATCAGTAAATTTGCTGATGACACCAAGATGGTGGAGTAGTGAATGAGGTGGAGGGCTGTTGTAGGCTGCAAAGAGACATAGATAGGATGCAAAGCTGGGCTGAAAAATGGCAAATGGAGTTTAACCCTGATAAATGTGAGGTGATTCATTTTGGTAGGTCTAATTTAAATGTGGATTACAGGGTCAAAGGTAGGGTTCTGAAGACTGTGGTGGAACAGAGAGATCTTGGGGTCCGTATCCACAGATCTCTAAAGGTTGCCACTCAAGTGGATAGAGCTGTGAAGGCGGCCTATAGTGTGTGAGCTTTTATTAACAGGGGGTTGGAGTTTAAGAGCCGTGGGGTTATGCTGCAACTGTACAGGACCTTGGTGAGACCACATTTGGAATATTGTGTGCAGTTCTGGTCACCTCACTATAAGGAGGATGTGGAAGCGCTGGAAAAAGAGTGCAGAGGAGATTTACCAGGATGCTGCCTGGTTTGGAGGGTAGGTCTTATAAGGAAAAGTTGAGGGAGCTAGGGCTGTTCTCTCTGGAGCAGAGGAGGCTGAGGGGAGACTTAATAGAGGTTTATAAAATGATGAAGGGGATAGATAGAGTGAACGTTCAAAGACTATTTCCTCGGGTGGATGGAGCTATTACAAGGGGGCATAACTATAGGGTTCGTGGTGGGAGATACAGGAAGGATATCAGAGGTAGGTTCTTTACGCAGAGAGTGGTTGGGGTGTGGAATGGACTGCCTGCAGTGATAGTGGAGTCAGACACTTTAGGAACATTTAAGCGGTTATTGGATAGGCACATGGAGCACACCAGGATGATAGGGAGTGGGATAGCTTGATCTTGGTTTCAGATAAAGCTCGGCACAACATCGTGGGCCGAAGGGCCTGTTCTGTGCTGTACTGTTCTATGTTCTAGTCTAAAGGCCATGTGATCTGCCCAATATTTGGCTAGTTCCGCCATGGAAAAGCAGCTCTGTTGTGCTTAAATCTGGACCCAAATGTCACTCATTTGCATTTATAAATTTTCACTGGCATGGTTAAGTGCCACACTGGTTAGCAGAATATTGACCCCAAACAATCCTAATCAGCTTTTCATTAGCAAAGACTTGTGAAATAAGCCATTTTTCATCTTTTAAAAATAATTTGCAGAGAGCATTCACAGTATTACGTTTAAAAATTTATTACGTGGCCACAGATGCCTGTGAATTTGAATGCAAATGAGGATACCAACCCCCTACCCCTGAAGAGCACAAATTATGCAAAAACTTGTCTTTCTGACCCAGAGAGTAGTTTTGTGAGGAACAGCATCAAGCAGCCTACTTAACAAAATATTGGCAGATATTCAAGCACAAAAGTTGCCATGGACATAATTCACTAAAATACTGAAATCTTTTATGCTTTGATTCCACTCAAAAACCTTCTCTGGGCAGAAATTTGAAATCAATATTGCTGTATAAATGTCCTGCACCATAATGCATAGTTTCTCTCTGCAATGTAGTCCTTCAAATGATGAAATTCCTTACATCTAATGCTATTTGTTTCCTGATCTTTCGGAAAACAAGGTTCTATAGTAACTGCATTTATGAAGACTAACATGCTAAAATTTGGCAGAAGCACTAACCATTCAATAGGCAAATCAAGAACATGTGCAAGACCATTTAGGCAACCGCAACATATAGGATCTGCATATCTCTTCAACTGGCTATTGCAGCAAACTGGTGGTGGTGGGAGGAAATAGAGGAATGACAAAAAAACCCCGCTTTGATGAGGAATATTAAACAATTTCTCAACAACTCCCTTGTCAGAATCTTAATATCATTCACTGAATGCAATGGCAATTGACAAAACCCAATATTAGTTATAAATATCAATACAAGTAGAAAATGGTAAATACCAGAAGTATACAGCACTTCCTACCAAAGTTTAACTATAAACACGAGTTTGAGGATGTGTGAAGACAGCGGGGAAGACCACCCAGGGAATTTAATCAGCATTCTCACCTGCAGGCAGGAAACTGAAAATCTACGTATCTTTAGTTCTCACAAAGTAGTGTTTCACTTTACATTACTGGCTGCAGTTGCTTCAAAGTTGTGGAATATTCATACAAGCCAGAAACAAAAATATTGGTTTTGTCTTAATAAGGGAGAATAACCATTGCAAGATAATGCTTGCATTTCAGAATCATTTCAGCACTGAATATTAACAGAGGGTGGATTGTTGGTCAGGTACCATATTTGCACAATGCTGCAATCATTGTGGGCCAGCACAGCAAATGTCTTATTCAAACAAATTTATCAAAGTCAGTGTGCTAAATAAAGAATGTGATTAAATTTCAAATGAATGAACTCATAACAATGCATTTTATAAATTTAAATGCACCTGCAGCCTGTGCATTACTAGTTGCAAGTTAGAGTCCATAATGGATACTAATGCATTTAAGGCACTGTTTTTCCCTCAATTTGGGAAACATTATATGGAAAAGAATAAATTAAGAAGCCACTATGCAATAATATATTTTGACCAAAAAAATTTAAGAGGAAAAATAGGTTCGAGTAAAATTAAACTATGATGCTATACAATTTTGGATTTAGGGACAAAAAAGGTAGCGGATGGTAGGAGCCCTTGTTATAACATTAGCAAGAGAACTCTAGTCATACTAGTAGCAAAAAGGCAAGAGATTGAACACTAGCAAAGGGTTGCATATAAAACTACAGCACTTGAGTGTGTCCTGATGGAAGTATATTACTCATTACTGAAGAGAATTGTGCATTAATCAAGAATGTATGTCATTTTAGGTTGTTTACAAGTAGGCAGTAGGAAGGCTTAAAATGAAGGATGGTGCAATTGGGAACAAAAAACTATGAGGTGATAGATGAGAATTATAAGAACAGAAAGCAGCATTTTTTGCCTCCATTTCTTATGATAGTTGAATGATATTCAAGCTCAAAATGCCTTCCTTATCAATACATATTGAACAGGTAAGAAATGCAGAAACATTAGGGTAATAAATATGCTGCAATCAGCCCCTAATTCTTGGGATGGGAGGAAACAAATTTAGCCACCACCATTCCAGATAACATTCAGTAACATCTGGACATTCGATGGATCAGATCATCATTTTCCCCACCTATAAATACATTCATACTTACTTTCTGGGCTCAGACATGCAAATTGACATTTCAGTGATGTAATTAGGGAATCAATGGAACAAGTGTCTCAGTTGTCAGGAGATGGAAACTAAATGGGAGGGGCAGAGGAAAGAACAACTAGCTTGTGTATTGGTGACTGGTCTAGAAATGGGGTATTAAGTATATAATTTGTTAAAAGGTTTGCATTTATACTGTCCTTCTTGTGAAGTTAATATGGTACAGTGTCCTTGCAGATTGTAACTTCTGGCAGGATGTGGGAGAACACAAGAGATTTAATTGGGATTAATTTCAATTAATGCAGAAATGTTTTTCTCCAAAATGCATCTAGTCCAATAAGCCCAGAAAAAGAAACGTGCTAACCAACAAAAGTCATCAACCCAATGACTATTTAATGGTACGAAGAGGATATACTATGTTTCAAGTACTATACTTAATCACCATTTCGGCCTCTATTTAGATTGCTAACAACTGCATCTTGCTATGCAAACATAAAGAAACAGGATCTTGAATATTGTTGGAGACATGCTAACAACACTTCTGTCGTATGCTAATTAGGACAAAAAGAAACACAAGAATGCCAATTTATTCCAAAGGAGAAAAAAAATTTGAATTACCGAGAGATTTAGGCGCCAATAGTCCCTGCTGCTTTCATCACCTCAGCCAGACTTGAATTGCCAACTAAATAACACTTCTATTCTTCCATAATAGAGTTCCTGCGCTGGTCTTGACGTGTGAAAGATGAAAAACTTCTGCAATGTCTTTTTAGCAATGTTCAAGACATGACCTTGTGTGCACACATGCATGTTGAATAATGTAAACTTAACATTCAGGGTTGATAAAATTGTTGAGTAGCTTGGCCACTGAATTTTTTTGGCAACAATTACATTAATCTTGTATAAATTGGCAGAGAAACACATATAAACCAACAGAGATCAATCTTACATCAACATTGTGTGCACTGCCAGAGATAGGCCCTTCACTCAGTCTTTCCAGCTTTCTCAGCCTTGTACCAGCTTTTTCATTTACTAATAACTTCTGCAATTTACAAGTCACCCAACAATGACTTTCTCTTTTCTTCTTTGAATCTTCTCGTGTCTCTTATAAGTCTGTTCTCTTGAAATGTGCCCGATCTGTCCACTCCTAAATACATCAGGAAGTCTTTGCTTGTTCAATTGTTCCAACGGATTCTCTGTCCAACTTAATAATTTCCATTCTCTTCCAAGCCCACATCTGAAAGGCATTTTGCAAGTTGGTCTTCTCTTTCCAAGTCTCACATCCATAGAGAGGGGGGTGGAATTCAAATCAAGCTTTTTACGAGTCATTTCTTAAATCGTTTATTCAGCTTTTTGGTCATCAACCATCTCTTTCTACCAAATGCAGCATTTTCCATTGTTCCAATTTATTTGTTGCACCTTTCATCTGCAAATATTATACTTCCAATATAACAAAATTCTTTCATCTGTTCTTCATAGAATACCTAGTGCAGAAAGACATTTTGGCTCATCCATTCTGCACTGACTCTTCGAAAAAGAGCATCCTACCCCCACAACACTACACATTTACTGCAGATGATCCACTTTACCTACATATCTTTGGCATTAAGAGGCAATTTAGCAAAGCCAATCCCGCTGGCCTGCACATCTCTGGACTGTGGGAGGAACTGGAGCACCCGAAGGCCCATGCAGCGATGGGGCGAATGTGCAAATTCCATAGAGAGTCACCCAAGGCCGGGTCCTTGGTGCTGTGAGGTTACAGTGCTAGAACTGTTCCTAATTCGCTTTCTTGGTTATTGAGATATGCATCACTTTGGGCTTGGCAAAGTTAATCCCTGGTGTTACCAGTCTATTTACTAGTTCTTCTAATAGGAATTCGCTTTCTTGGTTATTGAGATATGCATCACTTTGGGCTTGGCAAAGTTAATCCCTGGTGTTACCAGTCTATTTACTAGTTCTTCTAATACTGTGTTCTGTTAAAAAAGTGCTTTTGGCATCTGCAAATCATTCACCACTCCCAGCCCCAAATCTTAAATGGCAATGTTCACCTGACTGCTTCCTGGGATAAAGGGGTGATGAAGGGGTAGCTGAGTTTCACGGAAAGTTGGACAAGTTAGACCTGTATCCATTGAGTTTAGAAGAATGAGGGGTGATCTCATTGAAACACAAGATCCTGAGGAGACCAAACAGGCAGGATGTTTCCCCTTGTGGGAGAGACTAGAGCTCAAGACACATTTTAAAGAGTTCTCCATTTAAAAATGAAGACGGTCATGAATCTTCATAACTTGTTCAGCAGTGGCAGCTATGTCATTGACAATTGTTAAAGTGGGAAAGATTGTCCCTTTAGTCGAAAACCTAAAGGCATAGGGGCTAGATAGAATAGATGCCACACTCAGATCAGTCATAATTTTATTGAATGGCAGAGCAGGCTTTAGGGACCAACCAGTGTACTCCAGCTCCCAATTTGTATGTTACCATGTAACGCCAGACCCCAGCAATGTGGTTAAATTGTAACTGTCCTGAAATGGCCTAGTGAACAAAACGGTCATATCGCAACATTCTCTCCACAAGGACTCTGAGGTGATCAGTTGACCAAATTCCACCTTCACATTAAGGATACCCCCACTTTGTGTGGTACTCCACTTGCTAAACGGAATAGATTTCAAACCGATCACAGAACTCAAACAAGGCATTCATGAGACCAGTGGCACAGTGGTTTGCACTGCTGCCTCAGCGCCAGGGACCCAGGTTCAATTCCAGCCTCAGGTCATTCACCCTTTGCCTGTGTGGGTTTCCTCCCACAGTCCAAAGGTGTGCAGGTTAGGTTGATTGGCCATGCTAAATTGACCCTAGTGTCAGGGTGATCAGCAGGGTAGATATGTGGGGTTGCAGGAGTGGGGTCTGGGTGGGATTGTGGTCAGTGTGGCCTCAATAGGCCGAGTGGCCTCCTTCTGCACTGTAGGGATTCTATGAGACACCGTGAGCATCAGATTTGTATACAACCATATTGTGTAACCTCATATCCAAACATATTCCCCAGTCTACCATTACCATAAATCTGCAGGAATGGATCAGACTTGCGTTCTGTAGACCTGCCACTTCCATGCTGTTGGACAATTAACTCACTGGAAGATTAGGTCCACAAATATCCCTTACCTCAATGGCAGGGGAGTCCAGCACAGTTTAAAGTATGAAGGATTGGATTTGCAACAACCTTCTGCCAAAAGTGGACAATCTTGGTGTCCTTCAGCAGAGTTGCGAGTCTTCAGCCAATTCGATTCACTCCACGTAACAAAAAAAAATGGCTGAAGGCACTGGTTACTGCAAGGTTATAGGTCCTGACAGTCATTTCACCAGTACTACAAAAAGCTTGTGCTCCATGTTCCCAGCCAAACTCTTCCACTACAACACACAAATCTACCCAGCAATGCTAAATATTGCTCTGGCAGGAGCAATTTTTTGACTTCCTTAGTAACTAGCTCCAACAATATTCAAGAAGCTTGACACTATCCAGAACAAAGCAAAGCAATCTGCTTGATTGGCAACCCTTCCACATTCATTGCCACAGTAGAAGCAATGTATACCATCTACAAGCTGCAATGTAGGAACTCACCAAGGCTCCTTACACAACACTTCTCAAACCCACAACCACCTTGAAGGGCAGCAGATACATGGGAACACCACCTCAAAGTCACTTGCTAACCCAACATGGAACTATTATCATTGTTCTTTCACTGTCACTTGGTTAAAACCCTGTAACCCCCTCCCCAATACCTCTGTGGGTGTACACGAGAAGGGGCGGCACGGTAGCAGAGTGGTTAGCACTGGTGCTTCACAGCTCCAGGGTCCCGGGTTCGATTCCCGGCTCGCTGTCTGTGTGGAGTTTGCACATTCTCCTCGTGTCTGCGTGGGTTTCCTCCTGGTGCTCCAGTTTCCTCCCACAGTCCAAAGATGTGTGGGTTAGGTTGATTGGCCAGGTTAAAAATTGCCCCATAGAATCCTAAAATGCGTAGGTTAGCGGGATTAGAGGGTAAATATGTGGGGGTAGGGCCTGGGTGGGATTATGGTCGGTGCAGACTCGATGGGCCGAATGGCCTCCTTCTGCACTGTAGGGTTTCTATGATTCTATGACTTCAGTGGCTCAAGAAGGCAGCTCACCACCATCTTCTCATGGGCAATTAGGAATGGACAATCAATGCCGAGCAAGCCAGCAAAGCCCACATCCTTGAATTAAGGTTTTTAAAAAGTTTCCAGCACTTTCCTGATGACTTACAGGCCTGTAATTCAGTTTTCTCTTCTTCCATTCTTGGAAAATTGATGTTGTGTTTGCTAACTTCCAATCTGCTGGGACAGTTCCAGAATCTGGGGAATTTTGGAAAATTGTCACTAGAATGTCCATTATCTCTGCAGCTATCAGGTCCTGAGGATGTTAGGTTTTAGTCAAGTTTCTTGAACACTTACTCGTTGCTGCTATTTAGTTAAATTTCCTCTTTTTACCACCTAGGTTACCCTCTATTCCTAGTATGAAACTTCTGTCTTCACAAAGACAGATACAAAATATCTGCCTAATGTCTCTGCTATTTCCTTATTCCCCACAATATAGTCTCTGCCATTGTCATTCCCTATTACATCTCCAGTCTCTGGGGACCAACATGTACTTCAGCTGAAGGTGCCAAAAATTACACATCTCCAAATAATATGGCCTTCTTAGATTTGTCAAATTTGGTACCATGCCAGCAGCACTGCTCCCAGCTGCTGGCATGCCCACCCCTCTGATTCACCTATGGCCAAATTAATCATGGGTTCCCTCCTCCCACATCTGACAATTTATCCATACATGAGAAGCCCATGGTGTGGCAAGAGTGCCAGGTGAGGCCTGGTGAGCCTTGCTGCTGGGCTGGGGAGTTGAATCCCAGTTAGTTAGTTAGTTTACATGGGTGGCACGGTAGCACAGTGGTTAGCACTGCTGCTTCACAGCTCCAGGGACCTGGGTTCAATTCCCGACTTGGGTCACTGTGTGTGGAGTTTGCACGTTCTCCTCGTGTCTGCGTGGGTTTCCTCCCACAGTCCAAATATGTGCGGGTTAGGTTGATTGGCCATGCTAAAAATTGCCCTTAGTGTCCTGGGATGCGTAGGTTAGAGGGATTAGTGGGTAAATATGTAGAGATATGGGGGTAGGGCCTGGGTGGGATTGTGGTCGGTGCAGACTCGATGGGCCGAATGGCCTCTTTCTGCACTGTAGGGTTTCTATGATTTCTTCTATGATAGTTTAACATCCATTATTGGCAAGACGCTGGAGTCAATAATCAAAGAGTAAACAACTAAGCATTTAGGAAAGCTGAATATCATCAAACCGAGTCAACGTGATTTTACGAAAGGCAAATCTTGCTTGACAAATTTGCTCAAATTCTTCGAGGACATAAGGAGAACAAGAGTGTATTTAGATTTCCAAAAAGGCATTTGACAAGGTGCCGCATAAGAGACAGATGCATGAAGATTGCCCATGGAATAGGATGTATGTTAGCATGGATTGAAAACTGGCTGTCACATTGTTTTCTGAGAGTTGGAATAAATGGGTCCTTTTCAGAATGAAAAGATACACGAGTGGAGTACGCAGCGATCAGTTCTTAGACTACAATTGTTCACTATTTACATTAATGACCTGGAGGAAGGAACAAAATGCAAGGCTTCCAAAGTAGAAGGGCATGCTGCAATGAGGATATTGTGATTCTTCAACAAGATGTAAATAGATTTGGGTGAGTTTTTTGAAGGGGTAACCAAGAAGGTAGATGAGGGCAGTGCAGTTGATGTTGTCTACATGGACTTTAGCAAGGCCTTTGACAAGGTACCACGTGGTAGGGTTGTTGCACAAGGTTAAATCTCAAGGGATCCAGGGCGAGGTATCTAAATAGATACAAAATTGGCTTCTTGACAGAAGCCAGAGGGTGGCTGTAGAGGGTTGCTTTTCAAACTGGAGGCCTGTGACCAGCAGTGTGCCTCAGGGATCAGTGCTGGATCCACTGTTATTTGTCATTTATATTAATGATTTGGATGAGAATATAGGAGGCA